>NC_090027.1:18620222-18983972 GCF_037176765.1 Anolis sagrei
ACAAACTTGACAACTATGTCAAAAAATAGAGTGAAGTATGTACTTTTTGAAAATAAATTTACTTTTTCGAAATAAACTTTCATTGTGTACTTATGTTCAAACGGACCTTACTTAAAAAATACCCCTTGTACATGATTTTATTTGTAGTAAATATTGATATATATATAATTTTAGCAGAAAATTATGCACACACCTCCTTTCACCGACTCAAGTTGAAGTGCACAATCCACCAAACTAGCCAAGTTACTTTTGGCCCACAAGCACTTGGCAATTAGTAAGTAGCCACAGTAATACAGACATAACTGGAATCTCATGCATGACCCTGTAAATTTTTTGCCTGAGGTGACCCCTTCTGAATTGCAGCATTGTGTCACCTACTGCTGCCTTTGGACACTAGAGGCCACTATCGTGTCTCAACAAACGTTTCACCTTCCTCTCCATCTCATGCTGAGATTTACCAGGGGATGTTAGAGAGGAGTTGTACCTGGGACTGTACTATTAAGTTGCCAGTAAGAGGTTTGTGAGTTAGTCTTTTTGTTTTGTTTTTGCGTGTATATACGTGTTTTATCTTTGTATTTAGGTTTTGATATTTCTAGGAGATATTTAGTTGTGGTGTTATAGTTTTATAGTAGTAGTTGGTTGGATGTAATTGTGTGATATTTAAAAATATAACGTAAAGGTTTCCCCTGACAATAAGTCTAGTTGTGCCCGACTCTGGGGGGTTGGTGCTCATCTGAATTTCTAAGCTGAAGATTTAGGTTTTGTTATTTCTAGGAGATATTGTCCGTAGACACCTCCAAGGTCATGTGGCTGGCACGAGTGCATGGACTGCCATTACCTTCCCGCAGAAGTGGTACCTATTTATCTACTCACATTTGCATGTTTTCAAACTGCTAGGTTGGCAGAAGCTGGGACTAACAGCGGAAGCTCACAAGACTCCCCATACGCTTTGGTCACATCCCACCTCGACTACTGCAACGCTCTCTATGTGGGGCTGCCCTTGAAGACGGCCCGGAAGCTCCAGCTAGTCCAGCGCGCGGCAGCCATGTTGTTAACAGGAGCAGGACGCAGGGAGCATACAACGCCCTTGTTGTCCCAGCTCCACTGGCTGCCGATTTGCTACCGGGCCCAATTTAAGGTGTTGGTGTTATCCTACAAAGCCCTAAACGGTTCCGGCCCAAAATACCTTGCAGACCGCATCTCGGCCTACGAGCCCATGAGGACCTTGAGATCATCTGGGGAGGCCCTTCTCTCGGTCCCGCCTGCCTCACAGGCACGCCTGGCGGGGACGAGAGAGCGGGCCTTCTCGGTGGTGGCCCCCCGGCTATGGAACTCCCTCCCCGCTGAAGTTAGACAGGCGCCCTCCCTCATGGCCTTTCGTAGGGGCCTGAAAACATGGCTTTTCGAGATGGCCTTCAACTGAGTGCTATGCTATTGGAATGACGACCGGAATGGACTACGACTATGAGATTGATTATGACCCCATGACAAGACGAAGCGGATTTTTAGTATAGTAGATGTTATGTAATAGTAGAATGTTGTTTTGCTGTCTTGACTTATTGTAAATTGTCTTTTCTATGTTTTGTTCACCGCCACGAGTCGCCCTAGGGCTGAGAGCGGCGGCTAATAAGTGCAAATAATAAATAAATAAATAATAAATAATAAATAAATATTCGAGCCGCCAACCTTATGGTCAGTAAGTTCAGCAGCTCAGTGGTTTAACTCGCTGTGCCATCAGGGGCCCCATATATATATATATATATATATATATATATATATATATACACACACACACACACACACATACATATATATATATATATATATACACACACACACACACACAAACACACACACACACACATATTTGGAACTATATACCTTCACTTATGAGTTATACCTTTACCTATACACACACACACACACACACACATCCCAAAAACATATTTGTTTTATTGCTGTTTATTATTATTATTTTTTTATTATTATTATTGCTTTTTCACTGCTTATATAAAAATACATTTGAAAAGAGAAAGTTAATGTTTGGGACTATAACTCATAGGTAAAGGTAAAGGTTTTCCCCTGACATTAAGTCCAGTTGTGTCCAACTCTGGGGGTTGGTGCTCATCTCCATTTCTAAGCCAAAGAGCCGACGTTGTCCGTAGACACCTCCAAATGAAGTCGAGGAGGAATTTGGAAAGGTCTCGCCCTAAAGGAGAGACCCTGCGGACCCACCAAAGAGGGCTCGCTACTTTGGTAAGCAAAAGAAAAGAAGCCACAGTTTAAAAGATTTCCCTAAGTTCCCAAAAGAATCTCACCAAAGCTGAGGGAAGCGCCACTGAGTTGATTTTATTGCGATCCAGCTGGAAAGGATGCAAAGCCGCAATAATTCGTCAAGCAAAGCATACATTGAATACAAAATAAAGCCTTTTTTATACATATACAGAGCTATCTGATTGGTTGGCGCTCTACAGCTGGGAGGAGGCTTGGCTGCCTCCTGAGCTCACGCCACTTCGGCCTCCTGGCCAATCAGGAGAGAAGGAGGCGGGACGAGAGGGAAACAATGAGAGCTGGAGTGGATTATGGAACTATGTGGTGTCCATGTGGTCGGTGAGTCCTCAGGGGAGTCCTCTAGCCGACCAGCCTATTGTCTTGAGGGGTGGCAATCAACGTTGATGTCTGGCGAGATGGCCAGAATCCGGATTTTTCTTGAACTGAGATATGGAGACAATGGGGTAATCCTGGCTGTAGTTTTGGTGGATGGAAGATAACTGAGAGAACAGATCAGGACAAATTGTGGCTTTCCAAACCTTTACCTGTTGAGATATGATCAATCATGCCAAGTAGGCACCTTCCACTGGGGGGTCAAACTCCGAGCCCCAGGGTCAAAACCCACTGTATTGTCCATGCAAATTCTTTTCAAACAGGAGATTTCCTCCTTCCAGGGTCACTGAGAATGGCTTCTTATATTTCTTATACATTTTTTTTATAAAAGGGAATAGGACAGAAGGGTCAGGCAAAGGTCATTCATAGGGGGGCTTGAAAAGGTACAGTTTCCAAAAAGTTTCTAAGAGCCCTTCAGAAGGGAAAAAAGTCCCATAGAAGTTCAAGAGAGGACATAAGTGTAAAGGGATGTGGTTTCTCAGTAATGTGTTACCTTCTGCTATATATGAAACATAGGGCATAAAACCTTGATTAAATGTACACACTATCTGACATGGGAAGGGTCCTTATTGTTGTTGTTAGTGTCTTGGCAAATTGACCAAGGCTTAACCCTTATTATCCAGTCTGGTGTCCTTGTCCTTAGCAAAACTATAAGTTACTATCTTTTGGGGGAGGGGGGGTCATTCTCGACTTCACAAGATATGATAGCCATGTATAAATATGTGAGAGGAAGCCACAGGGAGGAGGGAGCAAGCTTGTTTTCTGATTCCTTGGAGACTAGGACGCGGAACAATGGCTTCAAACTACAAGAGAGGAGATTCCATCTGAACATTAGGAAGAACTTCCTGACTGTGAGAGCCGTTCAGCAATGGAACTCTCTGCCCCGGAGTGTGGTGGAGGCTCCTTCTTTGGAAGCTTTTAAGCAGAGGCTGGATGGCCATCTGTCAGGGGTGATTTGAATGCAACATTCCTGCTTCTTGGCAGGGGGTTGGACTGGATGGCCCATGAGGTCTCTTCCAACTCTTTGATTCTATGATTCTATGATTCTATGTGGCCAGCATGACTGCATGGAGCGCCGTTCATTCCAACTGAAGCGATACCTATTGATCTACTCACATTTGCATTTTTTGAACTGCTATGTTGGCAGAAGCTGGGGCTAACAGCAGGACATGCTGCTCCCCGGATTTGAACCTCTGCCCTTTCGGTTAGCAAGTTCACCAGCTCAGCGTTTTAACCTACTACACCACTGGGAGCTCCATATAACTCATAAAGTACCCCCAATCAACACAGCCAATAGAATGCTAGTTCCAAAAGTTACTTTTCCAAACTCTGGGCTGAAACAGTCAGCTCACCAGATACTTCATATCCATTGGAGGCAACTTAGTGGTCTTTGTTTCCATTTGGAGTAAATGGCATTTCTGCAGCACTACCTGGCTTCTTTGGCTTTCTCACAATACTCATAGTATCCCTATGCTGCGTTTGCATCCCTACCTTTCTCCTCCATCTTGTTGGGGCCCAAAAAATGAATATTTCTGACTCACAAAACCCAGCTTCCTTTCCCCAAGAACGCCACGCCAAGTGCTGGGGCAGCTTTCCAAAGTGACTTCATGTCCTGTCAGTTCTGGTGCCATTAGACCTCCTCTGTATGTAGCAACAAGAACCACAACAAGGGAGCAAAAGACGGAGGAGGCCAAGCAGCAGAGCTCCTTCCCAGGTTTGGACGGGAATTGGGTGAAACTGGCAAATACCTTGTGCATTCTTGAGACCTTCCATGCCTTTTCTCGGCTCTCAACTCAAGATTTTCTCTTGGCCGCCTCTCAACGAAAAGTAATTTTTTTTAAAAAAAAATCCATTACTTAGAGTTGCATCTGTCCCCGCAGAATAATTAACACACTCGTCACTCTGCAGCTTTTGGCAAAGGAAGACCAGGCTTCATACAAGGAAGGTCCAAGTTTTCCTCCTTTATGATATAAGGTTGGAAATTGGACAGATGCCCTTGAAGAGGCCAGCAATGGTGAAAACCAGTTAAATAAGCCAATTTTTCATCACCCGATAAAACTGCGGCATTCATAAAGTGCGGATTCAATGGGACGAGACTGCACAACTGGACCCACAATTGCTTTTTTAAAACCCAAGTTAATTTTTCCTCCACTTTCCTCCTTTGTTCCCAACTTAGTTCAATTGAGTTCAAAATGTGTGGAAAGGAGCGGAGCAGGTAGAATCTCTCCATTCCCAGTGTAGATTCTGGCTCCTTCTACACTGCCATATAAAATTCAGATTATCTGCTTTGAATTGGATTATATGCCAGTGTAGACTCATATAATCCACTTCGAAGCAGATAATGTGGATTTTCTGCTTTGATAATCTGGTAAAGGTAAAGGTATTCCCCTGATATTAAGTTCAGTTGTGTCTGACTCTGGGGTGTTCATCTCCATTTCTAAGGCGAAGAACCAGTGTTATCCATAGATACCTCCAAGGTCATGTGGCCAGAATGACTACATGGAACGCCGTTACCTTCCTGTCAGAGCAAGAAGGAGGAGAAGGAGAAGGAGAAGGAGAAGAAGGAGGAGGAGAAGGAGAAGAAGGAGGAGAAGGAGAAGGAGGAGAAGGAAGAGAAGGAAGAGGAGAAGGAGAAGGAGAAAGAGGAGAAGGAGAAGGAGGAGAAGGAGGAGAAGAAGAGGAGGAGGAGGAGGAGGAGGAGGAGGAGAAGGAGAAGGAGGAGAAGAAGGAGAAGGAGGAGAAGGAGAAGGAGAAGAAGGAGAAAAGGAAGAAGAAGAAGAAGAAGAAGAAGAGGAGGAGGAGGAGGAGGAGGAACAACTTTTTTTTTCTACCCCACCTTCATCTCCCCGAGGGGACTCGGGGCGGCTTACATGGGGCCAAACCCAAAATAACATACAGTTAAAGCAGAACAATACAATATTAAAATAGCATAAAACCAGCATAAAAATAAGCAAACATCATAAACATAAACAATAATAAGCAAACATCATCGAGCAATACCTATTGATCTATTCACAGTCACATATTTTTGAACTGCTAGTTTGGCAGAAGCTGGTGCTAACAGTGGGAGCTCACCCTGCTCCCCGGATTCAAACCTGCAACCTTTTGATCAGCAAGTTCAGCAGCTAAGTTGTTTAATAATAATAATAATAATAATAATAATAATAAACCTTTATTTATACCCCGCTAACATCTCCCGAAGGACTCGGTGCGGCTTACAAGAGGCCGAGGCCCAATACATCAGTAAAACAACAGCATAACAAATACAAAAATAAATAAACTCATAAAACAAGCAATAAACATTAAAACAATAGCAATACACATTAGACAATAACACCATGACGCATTGAAAACTAAGGCCGGGCCAAATGTAATGATTAAAATTTTAAAATGCTGAACATGACAGGTGAGATGGATAGGTTTTTGGAGATAGGTGCGGTGTACAGACAATCTCAATCTCTACTAAAGTGCAATTGGGACATGATGCTAGGAGTTTCCTATTCTGGGAAGGCACACTGGAACAACCACGTCTTCAAGCTCTTCCTAAAGACTGCCAAAGTTGAGGCTTGTCTGATATCCTTGGGGAGAGAGTTCCAGAGTGGGGGGCCACCACAGAGAAGGCCCTGTCCCTCGTCCCCACCAATCGTGCTTGCGACGCAGGTGGGATCGTGAGCAGGGCCTCTTCAGATGATCGGTTTAACCCACTGCCCCACTGGGGGCTCCTTGATAATCTGGATTATTTGGCAGTGTAGAAGTGGCTTGAGAGAAAGGTCGAAATGGTGCATCTTCTCCCAGCCGCATATCTATATAAATAAAAATGTAATGTTTGTTTGTGGGGTTAACATAACTCAAAAACCACTGGACGAATTGACACCAAATTTGGACACAACACAACACACCTATCAGGCCAAAAAGTGACCATCACTCATGAAAACATTGAAAAACACAGCAGAAGAGATTTAAAAAGCCCCAAAACAAAAAATACATTACAACGCATGCGCAAAATCACATATATACACAAATTCATATATATACACAAATATATAAACATATACACATACATATGCACATATATACACACACAAGTGGCACAGTGGGTTAAAGCACTGATCAAAAGGTCGCAGGTTCGATTCCAGGGAGCGGCGTGAGCTTCCGCTGTCAGCCCTAGCTTCTGCCAACCTAGCAGTTCAAAAACATGCAAATGTGAGTAGATCAATAGGTACCGCTCTGGCGGGAAGGTAACGGCGCTCCATGTAGTCATGCCGGCCACATGACCTTGGAGGTGTCTACGGACAGTGCTGGCTCTTCGGCTTAGAAATGGAGATGAGCACCACACCCCAGAGTCAGACATGACTGGACTTAATGTCAGGGGACTACCTTTACCTTTACCTTTACACACACAAGACACATATACACAGACTGGGCCACAGCAACGCATGGCAGGGGATGGCTAGTCTATATAAATAAAAATGAAATGTTCGTTTGTGGGATAAACATAATTCAAAAACCACTGGACGAATTGACACCAAATTTGGACACAATAAACCTATCAGGCCAACGAGTGACCATCACTCATAAAAACACTGGAAAACACAGCAGAAGAGAATTAAAAAGCTATTTAAATATTAAATTTTTAGAGTAACAAATTACAAAAAAAGTTACAAAAAATAGTTACAAAAAACCCAATTTATTTATTTATTTATTTATTTCGAGTGCTTCTACCCCCAAGGGGGGACTCAGGGTGGCTTACAAAAGGCACAATTCAATGCCTGCACAAAATACACATACGTACAAAACAGCAGTTAAAAACAATTATCACAGTTAAAATAGTCGGTATATAACGCAATCAATAAAACTAATCTCCTGGTCAGCGTTCGTCTTTCAGAGTTCCATAATTCCATTCCACTTAGTCAATTCCTGTCCGTTGTCAAGGTCCTTTCTTTATCTGCCAGATTGTCCGAATGCCTGGTCCCAAATCCATGTTTTCAATTTTTTCCTAAAGGAAAGGAGGGATGTCGCTGATCTAATTTCCCCGGGGAGTGAATTCCACAGATGAGGGGCCACCACTGAGAAGGCCCTGCTCCTCTTCCCCGCCAGTCTCACTTGTGATAGAGGCGGAGTCGAGAGCAGGGCCTCCCCAGACGATCTTAGACTCCGAGGTGGGACGTAGAGGGAGATCCGTTCGGAGAGATACACTGGGCCGGAACCGTATAGGGTTTTGTCGGTCAAGACCAGCACTTTGAATTGTGCTCGGAATTGGATCGACAGCCAGTGGAGCTGACACAACGGGGGGTGGGGGGTGGTATGTTCCCTGTATGACACTCCGGTGAGTACTCTGGCTGCCTCTCGCTGGACTAGTTGGAGTTTCCAAACAGTCTTCAAAGGCAACCCCACATAGAGTGCGTTGCAGTAATCTAATCGGGATGTAACAAGAGCGTGGACCACTGTGGCCAGATCCAACTTCCCAAGGTACGGGCATAGCTGGCGCACAAGTTTTAATTGTGCAAAAGCTCTCCCGGCCACCGCCGAGACCTGGGGTTCCAGGCTCAGCAATGAGTCCAGGATCACTCCCAAGCTGCGAACCTGCGTCTTCAGGGGGAGTGTAACCCCATGCCCTGTTCGGCCTTACAATCAGGGACATCTAATCACCTCTCAACAAAAGATTGCCCCAGGCACTAACAAGCCACACCAAACAACTGCCAAGCCATCAAATCTAATCAAGGTGGTCAGTTGAAACATTCACACCTAGCTCCAACAGACAAGAGTTCTTTGTCCCACTCTGGTCATTCCTCAGATATATAAACCCATTTGCCTAGTTCCAACAGACCTCACTACCTCTGAGGATGCTTACCACAGATGCAGGTGAAACGTCAGGAGAGAATGCCTCTAGAACATGGCCATATAGTCCAAAAAAAAACCAACCTTCACCCAGTGAGTTTCCATGGCTGAGTGGAGATTTGAACCCTGGTTTCCAAGAGTCCTAGCCCATTATGCAAACCATACTGTCTCTTTCCTCTTTTACTCCTCTCCTCCAAATCCCTTTGCAGGTTAGAACTCCACTTTAATTAGAATCATGCCCCAAACGAAGCACCTGATACTGAAATCCTCAAATAATTGTAGAATGGAAAGAAGTGGTGTCTCCGGAGGGCTTTTCAGATTAGGAACCAAGTGCCATCTCGGCTGCTCTAATTCTGAGCTGATGGGCATCTTAGATTCGCGCCGCACCCAAGTGGTTCAGATAGGATTTGTTTGGTTACTTCATTTAAGCATAAAGGACTTTTCCCGAAAAGTTCTAAAAGTAATAGTCATGCAATTAGTCATGTAAACAGAAGGTTTAGTGCTATGACAACAACTAGAACAGATATATGGGTAAACATGTGCAAATATGAAATGGACTGATTCTTCATAAACCCCATCTCAGTCAGAAGTCTTTCCAAACCACCTGCTTCCTAATCCTTTTAGGCCCCTTCTAAGTTAAAGGTAAATGTTTTTCCTGACATTGAGTCCAATCGTGTCCTACTGATGGGGGAGGGGGTTGCTCATCTCCATTTCTAAGCCAAAGAACCAGCATTGTTCGGAGATGCCTCCAAGGTCATGTGGCCAGCATGACTGTATGGAGCACTGTTACCTTCCCGCAGGAGCAGTACCTATTGATCTACTCACATTTGCATGTTTTTGAACTGCTAGGTTGGCAAAAGCTGGGGCTTACAGTGGGAGCTCACCCCAATCCCCGGATTCGAACTGCCAGTCTTTTGGTTAGCAAGTTCAGCAGCTCAGTGGTTTAACTCGCTGCACCACCAGGGGGCCCATATATATATATATATATATATATATATATATATATCCTAAAAACATATTTATTTTATTATTGCTGATTATTATTATTATTATTATTATTATTATTATTGCTGTTTTAGTGCTTACATAAAAATACATTTAAAAAAAGAAAGTTAATGTTTGGGACTATACCTATTGATCTACTCACATTTCCATGTTTTTGAACTGTTAGGTTGGCAGAAGCTGGGGATTACAACAGGAGTTCACCCCAATCCCCAGATTCGAACTGCTAATCTTTTGGTCAGCAAGTTCATCAGCTCAGTGGTTTAACTCACTGCACCACCAGGGGCCCATTATATGTATGTGTGTGTGTATATATATATAGACCTTTACCTATATCCCAAAGACATATTAATTTTGCTGCTGTTTATTATTATTATTTTATTGCTGTTTATTATTATTATTATTATTATTATTATTGCTCTTTTAGTGCTTACATAAAAATACATTTGAAAAAGAGAAAGTTAATGTTTGGGACTATACCTATTGATCTACTCACATTTCCATGTTTTGAACTGCTAGGTTGGCAGAAGCTGGGGCTTACAGCGGGAGCTCACCCCAATCCCCAGATTCGAACTGCCAATCTTTTGGTTAGCAAGTTCAGCAGCTCAGTGGTTTAACTCACTGCACCACCAGGGGGACCATTATATGTACATGTGTGTATATATATATAGATAGATATATCCCAAAGACATATTTATTTTATTATTGCTGTTTATTATTATTATTATTGCTCTTTTAGTGCTTATATAAAAATACATTTGAAAAAGAGAAAGTTAATGTTTGGGACTATACCTGTTGATCTACTCATATTTGCATGTTTTTGAACTACTAGGTTGGCAGAAGCTGGGGCTTACAGTGGGAGTTCACCCCAATCCCTGAATTCGAGCCACCAATCTTTTGGTCAGCAAGTTCAGCAGCTTTGTGGGTGAACACACTGCACCACCGAGGGGCATTCAATCCCTTCTACACTGCCATATAGTCCAGATTATTGAAGCAGAAAAATCTACATTTTCTGCTTTGTACTGGATTATATCAGTGTACACTGGCATATAATCCAGTTCAAAGCAAATAATCTGGATATTATATGGCAGCGTAGAAGGGGTCTTAATTAATGATGTTAAGGTTTGAACCTCCTGTACTCCACCAGTGAGTTGGTGGCTCTCTTCTCATAACATTGGCCAAAACACATTTTGGTGCCTCAAATGTTAGACCAGTTTCTGGGTATATTTGATTTGCCAATTCCAAAAAATTGCACATGTTTCCCCCCATTAGCTGTAGTTTTTGAGATACAGAACATTTGCCTTATATTGGTCACCATCTGTTCACCTATAAAAAAATAATGATAACCAAATCTTAGAAATTAGAGTAGATGGGATCTATCCAATGCAATGTCCTGAATCAGTGCTCTAAATGAGCACTGACAAGCATCCTGAGCTCTGAGGATTACCTGGGAAGGAATTCCACTGGAGCATTGCAGCGCACCAAAATACCTGGGAGTCACTCTGGACCGTTCTCTTACCTACAAGAAGCACTGGCTGAATATCAAGCAAAAAGTGGGTGCTAGAAACAATATCATACAAAAGCTGACTGGCACAACCTGGGGATCACAACCAGATGCAGTGAAGACATCTGCCCTTGCGCTATGCTGCTGAGTATGCATGCCCAGTGTGGAACACATCTCACCACGCTAAAACAGTGGATGTGGCTCTTAATGACACATGCCGCATTATTATGGGGTGTCTGCGCTCTACAACACTGGAGAAATTACACTGTTTAGCCGGTATTGCACCACCTGACATCCAATGGGGAGTAGCAACCAATAGTGAAAGGACCAAGACAGTGACATCTCTGGTCCTTCCCCTGTTTGGGTATCAGCCAGCACGCCAACGCCTTATATCAAGAAATAGTTTTCTAAGATCTACAGAGACACTCGCTGGAACACCTCAGCAAGCGAGAGTCCAAAAGTGGCAGGCTCAAACCCAGGCTGATACCCAATGAGAGACTCCCCCCTGGGCACACAGAGGACTGGGCGACTTGGAAGGCACTGAACAGCAGTCTGCACCACGAGATGCAGAGCGAACCTTAAGAAATGGGGCTACAAAGTGGTCCACGACATGCGAGTGGAGAAGAGCAAACTACAGACCACCTACTGCAATGCAACCTGAGCCCTGCCACATGCACAATGGAGGACCTTCTTGCGGCAACATCAGAGGCACTCCAAGTGGCCAGATACTGGTCAAAGGACATTTAATAGAATACAAACTTTGTTTTGTTTTGTTTGTTTGTTTTTTTAATGAAATACAACTGTTTTGGTTCGCTCCTGACATGATAAATAAATAAGTGCTCTAGATAACCACAGGAACAGGCCTAAAAAAACAAAACACCAAGATTTTTTTGGTTGGGCTGTGTGATCAGTTTAGATCCAGACTACTTGAAAGCCCAAGATCTCCCCAACCAAGCCTGTCTGGGATTTAAAATATTCAGAGGTGAGAATTCTCCCCACCTGGCTGAATGCTTATCTGGCAAAGACTCGGGAGATAAATGTCTTGGTCGCTCATCCTTAGCTATGGAAACTCTTCCCAGGGGAGGTTCAGTTGTCCCTCTCTGCTTGAAATGTCCCCATTCTGGCATCAGATAGCAGGCAGATACTATTCCTCTTCCAAACACCCTGTTATTTGGTTTCTCATGGCGATCTCCATCCAAGTTTCCATTTTCCCACAAGTCACCCATATCCTTGACTGCGCAAGAAAACCGGCCCCATGCCAGCCATAAACTGTTGATATCCCAGCCACAGCCCCACCTCCAAGCATCAAACTCTCCTTGAGATCCTGCAGTGCACTTCCAAATGTCTCCTAATTCAGTTCCTTAAAAATAGCTCTTACAGCGTTTCCACCACTCCTGTGAAGCCTGCCTGGTTTGTAATTTCCGCTTGCGTCCCCAGACATCATTAAATAGAGTAATGGAATTGAGTTATTTACTCTTCCATCCTTGGGGATCGTTCCATCACATGCCAGAGCTTGGAAATGACTCCAAAAACCTCTTCTGCATGCACTCATCCTAGATTTGTCGCATGGATGTAAATATATGTCCTTGGTTGCTATGTCGATTTTCAAAGTCTCTAACCACGCTGAATCCACATTTCCTGTGTTATCTGAACCAATCCTAATTTGTCATCGGCTGTCTCCAAGAATCGGATCTCCATTTTGGACAAATTGCTGCCTTCCCTGTCAGAGGAGCATGTGCAAAAGTCATTCTCTCATAACATTGCTGGCTCTTGCTGACCCTGATTGTGATCAAGTGTAATCCATCTCCCTCATCCTCTCAACTGCGCAGCTCCCAGTGTGTGCATACAATTGCCTGCATAGGTTTGGACTGGCCTTCTTCAAACCGACATCTTCCTGATGTGTTGGACTACCAACTCCATTATCCTTGCCAGAATTGCCTTGTTAATTTGAAATGTTGAACCTTCCCATTTAACATATCTGAAGAATACCAAGCTGAGTTCTTGATGAGCCATTATTGTGTTATTTATTTATTTATTTACTGGCCGTCCCTTGCCAGGCGTTGCTGTGGGCCAGTCTGGTGTTTTTTCAGTGTTTTTATGAGTGATGGTCACTCGTTGGCCCGATAGGTATATTGTGTCCAAATTTGGTGTCAATTCATCCAGTGGTTTTTGAGTTATGTTAATCCCACAAACGAACATTACATTTTTATTTATATAGTTTTACATCATTTCTATCCCGTCCATTTCAGCCCGAAGGCGACTCAGGTCGGTGTACAGACTGGCAGGAATTAGATGCCACACACACACACACACACTAGTTAAAAGTAATTAAATCACATCATAAATACATATAAAATCCATAAAAACTATAAAAATCTATAAAAAACCAGTGTCATCCAGACCAATTCCTCATCTGTTTACATCGTCTTGGCCACTCCATGTTCGTATTACAATTTCATATTTATCTGTTCATATTTATCTGCTCCAAATGCTTGCTCAAAGAGCAAAGTTTTCACCCTTTTCCGAAAGGTCAGGAAGGAGGGAGCAGATTTAATATCCCTGGGAAGGGAGTTCCACAACCGAGGGGCCACCACTCTCGTCCCCACCAGACATGCCTGTGAGATCGAGATCGAGAGCAGGGCCTACCCGGATGATCTTAAATTCCTAGAAGGTTCATAGGGAGAGATGCGTTTGGATAGATAAGCTGGGATGGAACCGTTACATGTCTTAGATGTGTATGCATAGATTTGTAACCTCTTCCTTTTCCATCAGTGGTGGTGAATGTGTGACCTTCTAGAGCAGTGGTTCTCAACCTGTGGGTCCCCAGGTGTTTTGGCCTTCAACTCCCAGTAATCTCAGCCAGTTTACCAGCTGTTAGGATTTCTGGGAGTTGAAGGCCAAAACATCTGGTGACCCAAGGGTTGAGAACCACTGTTCTAGATTATACTGGACTGCAACAGTTTTGGTCAGCATTATCTATCTATGTGGATGGATCATAAAAGCTGGAGACTAATAATATCTGGAGGGTGTAGGTCCCCTCTGGTTACCTTACACCTTTATGGTATGTTTCTGAAATATGTCCAGCTTTATGGATTTATGGATGACGGCGAAGTAGCAACAGTAAGAACAGACCACGGAACAACAGACTGGTTCAAGATTGGGAAAGGAGTTTGGCAGGGCTGTATACAGTAGAGTCTCACTTATCTAACATAAACAGGCGAGCAGGATGTTGGATAAACAAAAATGTTGGATAATAAGGAGAGATTAAGGAAATTATATTATGATTTTACAAATTAAGCACCAAAACATCATGTTTTACAACAGTGCTTCTCAACCTGGGGTCCCCAGATGTTCTTGGCCTACAACTCCCAGAAATCCCAGCCAGTTAACCAGCTGTTAGGATTTCTGGGAGTTGAAGGCCAAAAACATCTGGGGACCCCAGGTTGAGAAGCACTGTTTTACAACAAATTGACAAAAAAAGCAGTTCCATAAACAATAACGTTATGCAGAAATTACTGTATTTACAAATTTAGCACCAAAACATAGCAATGTTTTGAAACAGCTATGGATCTGTGTGTGTGGCAGACTGGCTTGGATAATACAGAACATTGGATAAGCGAAGGTTGGATAAGCAAGTCTCTAGTGTACTCTCACCCAACCTATTCAACTGATATGCAGAACACATATCATGCAACATGTGGGGCTTGATGAATCGAAGGCTGGAGTTAAAATTGCTGGAAGAAACATTAACTACCTTAGATGTGCAGATGATGCCACTTTGGTGGCTGAAAGAAAAGAGGAGCTGAGGAGCCTTCTAATCAAGGTGAAAGAAGAAAGTGCAAAAGCTAGGTTGCAGTTAAACATTAAAAAAAAAAACAAGATTATGGCAACTAGACTGATTGATAAGTAGCAAACAGAGGGAGAAAACATGGAGACAGTGACAGACTTTATACTGCAGCCAGGAAATCAGAAGACATTTACTTCTTGAGAGGACAGCAATGACCAATCTCAATAAAATAGTGAAGAGTGGAGACATCACACTGGCAATGAAGATCCACATAGTTAAAGCAATGATATTCCCTGTAGTAACCTATGGATGTGAGAGCTGGACCGTAAGGAAGACTGAGCGAAGGAAGATAGATGCTTTTGAACTGTGGTGTTGGAGTAAAATTCTGAGAGTTCCTTGGACTGCAAAAAGATCAAAACAGTCCATCCATACTCCGGATTATAATGCCCGACTGCTCCTTGTACAGAAGTATATTAGAGGCAAAGATGAAGTATTTTGGCCACATAATGAGAAGACAGGAAAGCTTGGAGAAGAGAATGATGCTGGGGAAAATGGAAGGAAAAAGGAAGAGGGGCCGACCAAGCGCAAGATGGGTGGATGGTATCCTTGAAGTGACTGACTTGACCTTGAAGGAGCTGGGGGTGGTGACGACATGGGCTGGTCCATGAGGTCACGAAGAGTCAGAAGCAACTGAACGAATAAACAACAAAACATGGATTTGGAGAAAATGGGCCAATTTCAGTATACCAGTGTAAATAATGAGGTTAGTATCAGTTGCTATTTTCATGCTACAACAATTGGCCTTGTGACTGTCCCATACCTGGTGGGATTTTACATTTGCAGGCAATTGTGCTGTCACGCACTGAGCCTATAGCAATTGGCTTTTGAACAGGACGTGCTCTTTGTGCCCAGTGGGAAGCCAAGGTACCTCAGCTGAGAGGCCCTAAGGATTTTCCTATACAAAGTCTTTAGAAGCTTGAAAAGTTTAACAAGGTCCTTTATTATCGCTTAGGTCTTCAACAAACAATCAAATACTTCTCAGATCTTCAACAAATCAAACCAATGCTTCAAGGCTTTGAATCAACTGGTGGCTTTCTTAATCTTGTCCACAAGGGACAGGCAACTGGCTTCATGAACTGTTTCTTTTCTTTAAGAGGAAAACCCTTTTTAACCCCTCCTTGGGCAATCTACTTTCTAAACTTTGCTGGTGTGGGCTGTACTCCCAGCTCCAAACTGCTTCTTGGGTCCTGAGTAGACCTACCAGTCAAGGTTTTGTAGATTCTCCAGCTGGAGTCCTTTGGATCTGTTTTCCCACGGAATTTCCCCCGGATGCTATGAGAAACTAAGCTTCTCTACAGGTGGAGCTAATCCACATCCTGTAGCTAAGTTTTCCAATGCAAGACTGACCTAAAATGGCTCCCTCTCCTCCCAGAGACCTGGGGAAAGGGGCGGAACCAAAACTTAACAATGATTGATGGGTTTTTGGTCGTGTCAGGAGCGACCTGAGAAACTGCAAGTCGCTTCTGGTATGAGAGAATTGGCCGTCTGCAAGGATGCTGCCCAGGGACGCCCAGATGATTTTTGATGTTTTATCATCCTTGTGGGAGGCTTCTCTCATGTCCCCACATGAGGAGCTGGAGCTGATAGAGGGAGCTCATCCGCCTCTCCCCGGATTCGAACCTGTGACTTGTCGGTCTTCAGTCCTGCTGGCACAGGGGTTTAACCCACTGTGCCACCGGGGGCTCCTATTGATGGATCATTGGCCCTATAATTGCAAACCAAGGGAAGCCACCTTATTGCAAAATGCATGGAACTTTGGAATACATGCAAATGCTCAAAGAAAGAAAAGGAAGTTGGAGCTTTTGGTACAGCCGTACCAGCACAGCAATGCTATACTGTTTTGAACATGATGTTGCAAAGTTCTCATGATCTTGTATCCATCATTGTGTAATTAATTGCTGAGCTTTGGTATAAGCACATGAAACCACCGGGCAATTATTCGGGGACATCACATCATGGAAGCGCCCTCGGTGCACTCTACCCCACTCCTGCTCCTCAATCCCTCCAATGGTTTGGAATGACATTTTAAATTTCTCAGGACACTCTGGGAAATTACAGTGTTGGGGACACTGTAGGAAATTTGAAATACTGCTGAGTTGCAGATCCTGCATTCAATCTCCATTTTTGGAGCCCCAACTTGCCTATCAATGTAACACACTTCATCAGCATGAAATTCACTTAGGAACTAACTGGAATAGCAGAGCTCCCCGTTCCCAGCATGTGTTAAGTCAGCTTCCTGCTGGACGTCAGCTGTTTATAACATCTGTGTCAAGTGGGAGTTTCATATGAAACACTTCTCTCCTGTAGACTGACAGAAAGACAGCTTTTTCATCACAGTTCAAGAGGAAAGGAAAGAGATATTATTTTCCAAATCAGCAATCTTAGACTTTTTCAGGCCTGTAATTTCCACTTGCAACATGGGGCCAGCATTGACTTGGTCATAATCTACTGTGGATTTTACTTTTACTACACATCCACACTTTTCAGCATTTCAGAAATGAAAACCAGGACACATCAGAGTGTGGTCAAAGGGTGTGGCGATACAACAAGGGAGCAAAAGTTATGAACGGGGAAGAGCATGCAAAGCTGTTTTCCTGCAGAGAAATCTCAGGATGTGTGAACTGTTTGGGGGAAAATCTGTAAGAAAAAAACAGGATCTAAGTGAGCCTCTCCAGCAAAGGATCACCGCCTTGTCATGGCACTGGAGCTTGAGCACCTCAATGATGTCATGAGCGAAACCATGAAGGGCCACCCAGGACGGGATGGTCATGGCAGAGAGGTCAGACCAAGCGTGATCCCTGGGGAGGGCAATGGCAAACCACCCCAGTATCCTTGCCAAGAAAACTAAATGGACCAGTACAATCAGAGAGTTTTTTTTGTCGTGTCAGGAGTGAGAGAATTGGCCGTCTGCAAGGATGTTGCCCAGGGGATGCCTGGATGATTTTTTTGATGTTTTATCATCCTTGTGGGAGGCTTCTCTCATGTCCCCGCATGAGGAGCTGGAGCTGATAGAGGGAGCTCATCCGCCTCTCCCCGGATTCGAACCTGCGACCTGTCAGTCTTCAGTCCTGTTGGCACAGGGCTTTAACCCACTGCGCCACCGGGGGCTCCAAATCTTAGAGATGTCAGTATGCCATTGGAAGATGGGACTCCCAGGTCGGAAGATGGCCAAAATGCTACTGGGGAGGAGCAGAGGAGAAGTTCAACTAGCCCCAGATGTGATGATGCAGCTAGCTCAAAGCAGAAAGGAAGGCTAGCGGCCGACGGTGCTGGAGGTGAACGACAAATCCAATGCTCTAAAGATCAACACACCACAGGAACCTGGAATGTAAGATCTGTGAGCCAGGGCAAACTGGATGTTGTTATTGGTGAGATGTCAAGACTAAAGATAGACATTATGGGGGTCAGCGAACTGAAATGGACCAGAATGGGCCACTTCACATCAGATGACCACCAGATCTACTACTGCGGACAAGAGGAACACCAAAGAGCCTATTGGGAAGGGCAGGATTGTAACCTACTCCTCTCCTCCCTGTTGAGTTAACTGAGTGCAGTCTACATTTACACATTCAACTTAGTTTGTGGCAACTGAGATAAGGCCAAGGACAAAGGAGGAAAGGGTGAGAAGGAGTTACAAATTGGGACTTGTAAAAAGTGCCTGAGAAAGTGGGATAGTAGAAAATTCATAGTGGGTGCTAGAAATAATATCATACAAAAGCTGAGGGATCACTACCAGATACAGTGAAGACATCTACCCTTGTGCTTTGCTACTCTGCTGCTGAATGCCCAATGTGGAATACATCTCACCACGTTAAAACAGTGGATGTGGCTCATCCAGTGGACCATGGATGATGGGACTTGCAGTAGCTTCACTCACTTCTTAAGACCGTTGCGACCCACACCTATGACTGATCAAGACCTAACTTGGCACCCTGAGCCCACATGACCCATTCTACATTTTGGTGAGGTTTGGAGGAGGGTGGACCATGGAGGTGTACTTCACCTGCACCCACTGAAGCCAGCCAACACTGCATCTAGACTAAACTTGGAGCACAGACTATGCCGTCGCGCCTTGGAGCTATAACTCTTAGTGAAAGAGACATAGACGTGACATCTTTCTCCCAGGGGATTGCTTCTTGCCTTCCTTTATGGAACTGGAACTCCCAAGAACCAAAACACTGTAGATAACTCAAAATAGGTTTTATTGTTCACAAAGAGTTATCCCTTTAAGGCAATAAGCTGGAAGTTTCAAAGGGGGTAAAGGAAATATACATTTGGTTGTCCAAGGAGTCCAAGGGTCCAAGGAGATTTCGCAGCTGAGAAGCTTTTCCTGTTCTCTCTTTTCTCAATGGCTGTGAAGGTCGGAACAAACACAACCCCCAGTCCAATGGCCTATGTTGAAGGCACAGAGTCTTCCTTTTGATGCCAAAGGACCGGTTTGAATGTGCTTGGGTCTCCTCAACGTTGTCCAGGGCGATCTGGACATGAAGCATGAGTCCCAAGGGTAAAAACCTTAGAATTGGTGATGAGAGGTAACTTAATTAAGGGCTTAAGAGCAAAGTCTCTTTCTCATGTCTATCTGATAGAAAGTTTGATGATAGAATGGAAAAGGAAAAGCTCTGCCCTCCTCCAGGAAGAGGTGGAGCCAAGCAATTGAGCTGAGGAAGCAATATAACTGGTGCAAACAACATTGATTGACAGCTATAAATAACCAATCAATCAAACTATACATTTACAAACTAAGCAAGTATGGGCATGTTATACAGTTTAAACCTTTGCACTTTAAAGTTCTACAAATAGGGCTATAAAGTGGAGTTCAGAGCATGCGAAGTGAAGGAAAGCAAACCATAGACTACCTATTACAATACAGCCTGAGCCCTGCAGGCTGATTGGGATTCTGGGTTTTAGCTGCCACTTTTGGGCTCTCACTTGCTGAGGTGTTGGCTTTAAGTCCATCTTTACATCTCTTTTCTTGTCCACCAACATTACGTTTCCTGTTCTTGAGTTAGGAGTATAGTAACTGCTTTGGGAGACTCTGAACAGTATGTGCTAACCCTGTAACTTGGCTAGAATTGGGGAAGGAAAGGAGAAGGACAAGTGGAGGAGGAGGAAGAAGAAGAAGAGGAGGAAGAGGAGGAGGAGGAAAGAGGAGGAGGGGGGGATACTTTGTGGAACTTCTGATATGTTTTGAAATTAAAAAGAAACAGTCTGTGGCTATGTGCTGGGAAATACAATGCTGTGGCTATGTGCTGGGAAAAGTTAGAAAAATAACTGGTATAACAGAAACATCTATATATATAAAACCCAAAAGGGCGTCGTTAGGGGCCGCAAAATGCGAAAACCCCCAGACGAAAACTCACCAAACTTGCCGTACACATACCTCAAACCACAAGGTATGCACAACACTCATCACAATTCAAAACAACATTACAACAAACTCACAATCACAGAAACAAACAGAGCATGCGCAGAGGTGTCCTGGCGTGAGCCGCACGGCGCGCGCACATGGCCGGACCACGCCCCCTCCACGGAAGCCACGCCCCTCCCTTCGCCGCCCCGCCCCTACCCGCCCATACGCCATCCTTCCCTCCTCCTCCTCCTCCCTTGTCCACGCCCAATCTGAGAAAACCACGCCCCCTCCCTTCGCCACCCCGCCCCTACCCGCCCATGCGCCATCCTTCCCTCCTCCCCCTCCTCCTCCTCCCCCGCCCACACCCCTCCAAGAAAACCACGCCTCCTCCCTTCGCTGCCCCGCCCCTTCCCGCACTGATGCAATCCTTCCCTCCTGCCCTTCCTCCTCCGCCGGTCACGCCCCTTCCCAGGAAACTACGCCCCCTCCAATCCCCGCCCATCCCTTCCCGCCCTGACCCAAAGAGAAAGGGAAGGGAGGATTGAAAGCAAATGAAGAAGAGAAAGGGAGGGAAGGAAAGAAAGAAAGAAAGAAAGAAAGAAAGAAAGAAAGAAAAGAAAGTATGGAACTACAGAGCGAAGGAAGGAAGGAGGAAGGAAGGAAGGAAGGAAGGAAAGAGAAAGAGAGGGAAGAAAGGAGACAAAGAGAAAGGAAAAGAAAAAGGGAGGAGGAAGGAAAGAGGTACAGAAGGAAGGAGGAGAGAAGGAAAGAAAAAAGGGAAGGGAGGAAAGACGCAGCAAAGGAAAAAGAGAAAGAAGGAGAGAAAGACTCAGGGAAGGAAAGAAATTAGGAGAAGGAAGGATGAAAGCAAACAGCTAAGGAAGGAAGTAAACAGGTAGAGAAGGAAGAAAGGAAAGAAGAAAACGGAATGAAGGAAGGAGTGAAAGAAGCAGAGAAAGAGGGAGAGAAGGCTGGCCACAGCAACGCGTGGCGGGTAAAGCTAGTTTGGATGTAAAAACATCTCTGAGACCCATTGTAGCAAATACTGCGGCCTTTCAACCTTTCCCTGTCTGGAGGAACCCTATTATCTGGATAATCTATTTATGATTTTTTAAAGCCAGGTATAACGGAATAAGGACATCTCCCAAGTTCACATCCTGACCAAAACAACAAGCAAACTGGCCTTATTACAAACCAGAGAATCTAACTACAGCGTCAAGAAAATCCCAGTGAGCTCAAATCCCAGGGAGCTTGAATTCTGAGTATGCATGGATAGAATATTGAGCTCTTAGATTTTCTTGTCGAAAGTCAGCCCCTGCAGTCATAGATATCCGGAGAATGTAATGACTGAATGAGCTCAGAGTAGTTCTCAGATTACAGCATTCCCTTCTCATGGACACAGCAATTACATTACAAATGCTCATCTATATTGAATGGCCCCCAGCTAAACAGAGACCGGCAGATGAAATATCACCCCTCCAGAAGTTTTCTGAAGGACTCTTCTTGAATGCATAGAGACAGATAGCAACAACAACAAGGGCTTAAATAGCAGGAGCTAGGTGTAAACATGAATCCCATTTAAAGGAGAAAAGGAATTATTCTTACGTGGCTACCTACAGCCAACGTTGCAATGGAGTCATTGCTCACTGGTCTGAAACATTGGGGCTTTTAGGTTAGCAGGGACAAGAAAGTTGTCGTTTCAATATAAAAACATCTCTGAGACTCATTGTAGCAAATACTGCGGCCTTTCAACCTTTCCCTCTCTGGAGGAATCCTATTATCTGGATAATCTATTTATGATTTTTTAAAGCCAGGTATAACGGAATAAGGAACGCTCCCAAGTTCACATCCTGACCAAAACAACAAGCAAACTGGCCTTATTACAAATTTCAATATATTTCCCCAGCAACAGTCTATTGTTGAGAGCTATCGTTCCTGTGATTCAGAGGGATGGCTTAATCTTTTTTTTTTTTAATTATTGAAATTTTCTAAAACTACCAAACCAGTGAAAGAGTGAGAACAATACTAGGGCTGGGCAACCATGGAAAAATTTGTTTCTGAACTCGATTCGTTTTTTGGGGTTTTTTGCGTTTCGATATTTAAAAGAATTCCGAAATTTTTCTTTAAAAAAGTTCAATATTTACGAAATTTCGTAAAATTACGAAACGAATACGAAACGAATACGAATCGATTCGTTAATGGCGGACGCGACCGCGCAATACGCTAAAAAACCTCCATATGGGACAGGGGGAACTTCTGAAGCTTCCCTCTCCCTCTGTTGTTGACTGTTGGTGTGATATTTATAATTTTTTTTCACTGATTAAACAAACAACAACTATAAAACTTGCCCCAGACATGCGGAAATAATAACGAAACGATTTCGAAACGAATACGAAACGAATACGAAGCAATGACGAAACGAATTGAAAAATTCGTTTCGTTTTTTTAGATGCTCCTGAATGGTTCGTTATTGCTTCATAACAAAAAAAAATAATGAATTTTTAACGAATTACGAAATTACGAAACGAAACCGCCCAGCCCTAAACAATACCAATATAGAAAGAGGAAAGAAAAGAGGAAGGCAATAAAGAGAGAGAGGAAAAATCCCTAAAAAATAAAAATTGACTTCCATTCCATCTTCTTGGTTAATATCTTTCTTTTACTTAAGTCCTTTAAATAATAAAAAGAAATGTCTATTTTACTTTCTAATTCTTCAGATTATCCAGATAGCTGTGAAAGAGATCCCAATTGGTCCTTTTTAAAATATTTCCAGTTTTCTTCTTCAATAAAAATGTCAATTTGTCCATGTCTTTTATCTCCCTCATTTTCTCTAGCCACGATTCTGTGGATGGCTTTAGCTCTTGTTTCCATTCCCTCGCGAAAACAATTTTGGCGGCTGTCGTAATAAATGTAAAAAGTTTATCTTCCTCCTTATTTAATAGGGCTGGGTAACCACGGAAAAATTTGTTTCTAAACTCGATTCGTTTTTAGGGGGGGGTTGCGCTTCGTTTTTTAAAAGAATTCTGAAATTTTCCTTTAAAAAAGTTCAAAATATATGAAATTTCGTAAAATTACGAAACGATTTCGAAACAATTACGAATCGATTCGTTAATGGCAGACGCGATTGCGCAATATGCTAAAAAACCCTCCAAATGGGACGGGGGAACTTCTGAAGCTTCCCTCTCCCTCTGTTGTTGACTGTTGGTGTGATAATTTATTTTTTTTCACTGATAAAACAAACAACAACCCTAAAACTTGCACCAGACATACGGGAATGATTACGAAACAATTACGAAACGATTTCGAAACAATTATGAATCGATTACGAAACAATTACGAAACAATTACGAAATAAATTGAAAAAATTTGTTTCGATTTTTAATTACTCCTGCATGGCTCAATATCGGATCGTAAGCTAATTTAAATACAAATTAATAACAAATTACGAAATTAACGAGCAAAACTCCCCAACCCTATTATTTAACTGTAAGTGTGAGTCAGTAAACCCTAGAAGATAATATTCTGGTTTTTTTTTTTATAAAGTTCCTTTAAAAATTTTTTTGCGTCTCCTCATGAATTTTTGTCCAAAATTTAGCTGCTACTCTACAACTCCACCACATGTGGTAAAAAGAACTAAGCTGTTCATGACATTTCCAACACTTATCCAACAGTTTTGTACATTTTTGCCAGTTGTTTAGGTGTGGTATAACATCTGTGGAGCATTTTTAACCAATTCTCTTTTAGGTCCATTGCATATGTACATTTCAATTTTTTGTTCCACATCTGTTCCCACTCTCTCATTTGAATCGGTCTTCTTAAATTTTGTGCCCATTTAATCATACAGGATTTAATCTGTTCTTTTTCAGTAAACCAAGTAAGTATTATATTATAAATATTTGATACTACTTTCTTCTCCAACTTTAGTATCTTCTCCCATCTTGATTCTTCCCAATTAAATCCTAACTTTTTATCTTGATTATAATAATCTTTAATCTGTAAATAATGTAACCATGTAATGTTGGAAAATGTCTTCTTAAAATCTTCATGGGATTTCATATTATTTGAGTTTTTAATTAATATATCTCTGTAAGTTGGCCATTTTCGGGGATGGCTTAATCTTGAATCAGAAAATGTTGTTGTTGTTGTTGTTGTTGTTGTTGTTGTGATTCAGAGGGATGGCTTAATCTTGAACCAGCAAGCTTGTTGTTGCTGTTGCTGTTGATGATGAATAGGACCCTAAATTTGGGGTCTCTCCAGTCTCAGTTCATGTGTAATACACGGACATTATAGAAAATTCTATGCTGGGCTCTTGTCATGAATCCAGTATCTTTCGCGTTTTGGGTTGGAATTTAGGAAATCCAGGTTTCTCAGCCATGAAACTTAGGACTTCATCACATTGAAGCTGGGAAGTGTTTGGTAGAATAGAGCTCAGTGTGACTCCGTTTTGAAATGAAAGGGATAATTTTCCTACCTTCATCATACTGTTAAATGTATCTGTGCTACTCAGTGGTACTCAGCATTCTTTCAGTAGATTTGCCACCATGTTGTAATTGCTAGGCATTGCTCACCATCCCTCCCCCGTATTCTTTGTGGGGGGGGGGGGACTTCCTCTCTCTGAAATGTCAACTGTTATGTATCTTCGATTCTGGATGCAAGGAAGCAGGGAGGGAGGGAAAGTGGTGATGCACTCCCCCCCCCCGCCACCCCACAGAGAAGGATGTGAACCTTGGAAAACTATAACTCCCAGGACTGCATAGTATGGAGCTATGGTATTTAAAGTAAGGCCCAGCTGCATTCATTTCACAGTGAGATGTGCCCAGAGAAGGGTATGGACCCTTTGAAAATATAATCTCCCAGCACTGCGTAGCATGGAGACATGGCATAATAATAAAAACAATAATCTTTCTCTCCCAGGTTTGCCATGCAACACAAGGCACAGAAAAATCATGGCAGTAAAGGAAAGGACTTGGAAAGGCTATTTTTTAAAAAAGAAATTGTTTTGGCAAAGTAAAATCTCAGTGAGCAAAAGGTAATGCTTTCCCTAAGAAGGGTACTTTTGGCCCCTCCTACAATTTCCCCGGTGGCGCAGTGGGTTAAAGCACTGAGCTGCTGAGCTTGTTGATCGAAAGGTCGCAGGTTTGATTCCGGGGAGCGGCGTGAGCTTCCGCTGTCAGCCGTAGCTTCGACCAACCTAGCAGTTCGAAAACATGCAAATGTGAGTAGATCAATAGGTACCGCTCCGGCGGGAAGGTAACAGCGCTCCATGCAGTCATGCCGGCCACATGACCTTGGAGGTGTCTACGGACAACGCTGGCTCTTCGGCTTAGAAATGGAGATGAGCACTACACCCCAGAGTCAGACATGACTGGACTTAATGTCAGGGGACTACCTTTACCTTTACTACAATTTCCCCTCCCACAAACTGGGGAAACATTTTATTTAAAATCTGAGACCAACGAATGTCAGCACATTACAGAATTGGCCCAATATCCGGCTCATTACCAAAAATCCACTTCCTTACCACCTCCTGAAAGGTTTGAAAAGAATGCAGGCCCCCATGCTTAAAATATGCAAAGAATGCTCTATCCTACACTTGAATGCGACGAACACAGCGGCTTAACACATTTTAAGTGTAGCACTTAGTGGAATTTAGTAAATGTGATGAAGTGGTTAATGGGGTGAGTAGGGCAATCACTCTCAACTTGACCCACTTCAAAAATGGTTCTGAGGATGAAGCAGGCAAAGGGAGAATCGTGTATACCACGTTGAGTTCCTTGAGCAAATAAACAAGAGCCCAGAAATAGGGAATGTATAGCCCATTCAATGATGTTGGACAGCTGATCTCATCATCGCTCATCACTGGTTGTGCTAGATGATGCTAACTGTTTACAGTCCAACAACCTTGGGGCAGGGGTCAGATTTTCTTCACCTTCACCAGTTTTCAATCTTTGTTTCTCCATGGACATCAGACCCCGGAAACTCTTAACAATTGGTACTGTTGGCTACAACTTCTGAGAGCTGAAGTGCAAAATATCTGGAGGAACATAGCTTAAGAAACACTGCTATAAACAAAGCACTTGACAGAGGCTGCATTATAGAATCATAGAATCATATAGTTGGAAGAGACCTCATGGTCTATCCAGTCCAACCCCCTGCCAAGAAGCAGGAAAATTGCATTCAAAGCACCCCCAACAGATGGCCATCCAGCCTCTGTTTAAAAGCCTCCAAAGAAGGGGCCTCCACCACACTCTGGGGCAGAGAGTTCCACTGCTGAACAGCTCTCACAGTCGGGAAGTTTTTCCTGATGTTCAGGTGGACTCTCCTTTCTTGTAGTTTGAAGCCATTGTTCCACATCCTAGTCTCCAGGGCAGCAGAAAACAAGCTTGCTGCCTCCTCCCTATGACTTCCTCTTAGATATTTATACATGGCTATCATGTCTCCTCTCAGCCTTCTCTTCTTCAGGCTAAATATGCCCAGCTCTTTAAGCCACTCCTCATAGGGCTTGTTCTCCCAATCTTGATAATTGCCCTCCTCTGGACACATTCCAGCTTGTCAATATCTCTCTTCAGTTGTGGTGCCCAGAATTGGACACAATTAATATGAAAGCAAAATATTCCAGCTAATTAATTTTTTTAAAAGATTGTATTATGGAGAAATACATGTTCCTTGCAAGTCTGCCATTTCTTTGGAGCTCTATGACTACCTCTGAGTCACTGTTTGTCCACCCCACTCTGTGTAATTCACTAATTATCCTGGAACAGAGAGAAAGCCCCGGAAGTCTCCATTCTCTGCATATTCTTCTTCCCTCAATGCCAGCAGAAGGTCCAGGATGAGATTCCCCTTATGTGCCAGAAGTTTGACTCTAAATTAGAGCCACATGTTGTTTTCTCAAGGCTAACTTTGAGGGCTGGCTTCACACTTTCGCCCAGCTGTCCAAAGAAACCACATCAAAGCGGGACAGAGTGACGTGGCAGATACATGAGCCTCAGAGGGCCTCTAGCCAACCATGGCCTGCCCTTCCCTGCTTCTCAAATGGGACATCAGAAGCGTTGGATTGCAGTTGTGAAGGAAGGTGAGCTGGCTGACTGATAAGTCATAAACAGTGAATAAAACTGAGATTGTAGTAGAAATCATATCTAACCACAATTTAGTGAAGCACTCTGGTTCCAGTGGAGGTAGGCATGTGTACCTTGGTCTACATTTGATGCCCATCAGAAAACAACCAAACATCTTTAAACTGATTGTCCTCCTTTCTTCACAACCGTGGACAGCAAGTGGAGAGGGGAGGCCTGGTCTCTGAGAGGTCCCCTCTATCTTGTGGGGTTCCTCAGGGGGCCATTCTCTCCCCTCTGTTGTTTAACATCTATATGCGACCACTTGCTCAGTTGGTTCAAGGTTTTGGGCTTGAGTGTTACCAGTACGCTGATGACACTCAGCTGGTGCTGAAGATGGAAGGCCGACTGGACTCTGTACCCGATTGTTTCCATCAGTGCCTTGAGGCCATTACTGGATGGCTGCGTGCCAGCAGGTTGAGGGTGAATCCAGCAAAGACGGAGATCCTATGGCTGGGTCGACCGGGCAGTGGAGATATCCAGCTGCCTACCCTGGATGGCGAGGCGCTACGCTATCATTGGTAAAGAGTCTGGGAGTCCTTTTGGACCCTCTGCTGACGATGGAGGCCCAGGTCTCCGCCGTTAGCAGAACCGCCTTTTTTCACCTGCGGCAGGCTAGACAGCTGGCCCCCTCCCTGTCCTGGGACGACCTAGCTACGGTGATCCAGGCCACGGTCATCTCAAGACTGGACTACCGTAACGCCCTCTACATTGGCCTTCCTCTGTCAGTGATCTGGAAGCTCAAGTTGGTACAAAATGCAGCTGCTCGGCTTCTTGCGGGAATTCCGATGAGATGCCACATAACACCAATCTTACTACAGCTGCATTGGTTACCAATTGAGCACCGGATCACTTTCAAAGTGATGGTACTCACCTTTAAGGCCTTGCATGGTCTGGGGCCGATGTATCTGAGGGACCGCCTCACCCCCTACCAACCCCAGAGATCCCTCCGTTCTGAGGACCAAGATCTATTGGAAATTCCCAGTGTCAAGACCCTGCCTTTACAGCAGTGGCACCATCACTCTGGAATACTCTGCCACCTGAAGTCCATGCCTTGCGGGACTTATCAGCTTTCCACAGGGCATGTAAGACATACCTGTTTCGACAGGCCTTTGACCTTTGATATTGCTGTTTTTAAATTGTTTTAAATTGTTTTTAAATTGTGTTCGATTTTAGCCTGTTCTTGGAAGCCGCTCCGAGCCCCAGGGGAGTGGCGGCATATACGGTTGAATAATAAATAAATAAATAAATAAATTTGCAACTCTCTGAGATTAATATAAGTGAAAATAACATATTGTTTGCAACTTGGACTGGCTATGACTACACACACCATGGTGGACAATGAGGCAATCTTTCCTGCAGCAAACTCTCCCTACAAAGCAAACCCAGCTGCTTCTACAAAGGAAGCACATTCCTAGGTTTTCCTGCAAGCAAACCAACCTTCCTAACTTGACACAATGCAAACAATAATTCTTTGTTAGCCTCTGGGAGGAAGGGTGAGAAAGAAGTTAATTAATTTGTTGATTGATTAAGGGTGGGCAGTTTCTTCTTTTTATACAGTGGAGATGGGTCTGTCTTGAACCTTATGTGACCAGGTTTAAGATGCCTGCTCTTTGCCTCG
The DNA here is from genome assembly GCF_037176765.1 of Anolis sagrei. NCBI lineage: Eukaryota > Metazoa > Chordata > Lepidosauria > Squamata > Anolidae > Anolis > Anolis sagrei. The sequence continues at coordinate 18,649,161 of NC_090027.1, forward strand.
GGACAAAATTCTTGTACCAAACTATAGTAACAGCAAGCAGTTTGTGCGGGGCGGGGAGGGGGCACTTAATGAGATTCCCAGGTTTGGGCAGAGCGTTGGATTTGGGAGCTAAACTTGCAAAGTGAGGGTTTTTCTGTGGCTGTAAAGAAAACAGAACCGTAACCACAAAATGCAATCGCAACAAACCCACCCCCTTCCTCTTGCCCTGAGCAGGCCTCCAACCTCCCCCAACTCGTTTGCTCAAATCATCATTTTCTTCCCACTCAGGGAATGTCAGAGCAAGGGACAACATCAGTGCAAAAATCAGCCTCGCTTTGGCCATGTAACGGGAGGAAAGCGGATAATTCAGCGAGTGTTTTTCTCCGCTCACTGTGTGTGGCCTGTACCATGCGCAGTAATAGTATCTCTTCCTTGGGGAGTGATATGCCTCCTCACTGGAAAGCAAGACATTTTGGAGTTGCAGGATTTTGTTTGCTGTTGGTAGTAAACAGCAAAGTGTGCATTGCTTGGAGATGGCCCGTCTTCAATTTTGTCCACTTTCTCTCCTAATGTTTTTCTTTTCTTGGATTTCTGTTTTCTCCCCCGCATCCTCCATCCTTACAACAACAAAAAAAATCCCTCCAACCTTATAAAGATGCAAAATTATTTACAAACAAAATTTATTTTCTGCCACTCCAGAAGAGAAGATAGTATGAAAAGTAGTGTTTACAGAACAAGAAGTCCTTGGGAGGAACAGGGAGGAGTTTTGGCGGTCATTCTCTGGGAGCCACAAACAGCACAGTATGCCTCCCTCAGAAAACCCCTGGCAGCCACAGATCCAGATGTTGTAATTAGGAGGATGCTTCCAGATGGTGAATTGTTTGGATGGGAGAGTGAGAGAGACACAGACTGCAGATTCCTACACAACCCCACAAGCCACATGGTTGCAATGAATGATGCCTGAGATGATCCTTGCAGATTAAGAGGAGAGGGGGCTGCTTGCTTTGCATACACCAGGATGATTTTGTTACATCTTCCACCCAAATTCTGAAAATGAATGCCACAATCTGTGCCAACCAATGGAGAGTCTTCTCATAATAATAATAATAATAATAATAATAATAATAATAATAATAAACCTTTATTTGTACCCTGCTACCATCTCCTGAAGGACTCGGTGTGGCTTACAAGAGGCCGAGCCCAAATACAACAGTAAAAACAACAACAGCAGCAACAACAACACAGCAAAATAACTAAAAAAACAAGGCAATAACATTAACAACATACAATGATGCAATTAAAATCCATGGCAGGGCAAAATGTAATAATTAAAATTAAAAAGTGCTGGGCATGACCAGGTGAGGTGTTTGGAGGGGGATGGGCATGCAGATATCCTGGATCTCTGATAAAGTGCGTTGGGGACATAATGCTTGGAGTTTCCTTATTCTGGGAAGGCACACTGGAACAACCACGTTTTCAAGTTCCTCCTAAAAATTGCCAGTGATGGGGCCTGCCTGATGTCCTTAGGAAGAGAGTTCCAGAGTCAAGGGGCCACCACCAAGAAAGCCCTATCCCTCGTCCCCACCAATCACGCTTGCGATGAGGTACCTTTGGAAGTCGGATCTGGCCACAGTTGTCCACGCTCTTGTTGCATCCCGATTAGATTACTGCAATGCACTCTACGTGGGGTTGCCTTTGAAGACTGTTTGGAAACTTCAATTAGTCCAGCGGGAGGCAGCCAGATTAGTCACCGGAGCGTCATATAGGGAGCATACCACCCCCTGCTATGTCAGCTCCACTGGCTGCCGATCCAATTCCAAGCACAATTCAAAGTGCTGGTTTTGACCTACAAAACCCTATACGGTTCCGGCCCAGTGTATCTGTCCGAACGGATCTCCCTCTACGTCCCACCTCGGAGTTTAAGATCTTCTGGGGAGGCCCTGCCCTCGGCCCTGCCTCTATCACAAGTGAGATTGGCGGGGATGAGGAGCAGGGCCTTCTCGGTGGTGGCCCCTCACCTGTGGAATTCACTCCCCAGGGAAGTTAGATCAGTGACATCCCTCCTTTCCTTTAGAAGGAAATTAAAGACATGGATTTGGGACCAGGCGTTTGGGCAACCTGGCAGATAAATAAAGGACGATGACAACTGATAGGAATAGACAATGTGGAATGAAGTATGGACTCTGAGTTGTCATACGCGGAGCTTGAGACTGGTTTACTGACTGTGATATATATTGATTGTTTTTAACTGTTATAACTGTTTAATTGCTGTTTTTATATGTTTATCTGTATTATTGTGTAGGCATCGAATTGTGCCTTTTTTGTAAGCCGCCCTGAGTCCCCCCTCGGGGGTTGAGAAGGGCAGTGTAGAAGTACACGAAATAAATAAATAAATAATCGTGAGTAGGTCCTCTCCAGATGAACGAAGAGATCATGTGGGTTCGTACACAGAGATGCGGTCATGCAGGTAGGCGGGTCCCAAACCGTTTAGGGCTTTGTAGGTAAGCACCTGCACCTTGAATTGGGACCGGAAAATGAATGTCAGCCAATGGAACTCCTTAAACAGAAGACTCTCCATTGCCTTACAAATGCCAAGGCAGATAACACATGGTGTGATGGCGCGACTGGCCCCATTTATATGTGAATGTATAGCTAAATTGTTTGTTTATCTATAGCTGTCAATCAATGTTATTTTGCACTGGTTAAATTGCTCCCCCAGCTCAATTGTTTGACTCCATCCCTTCCCAGGGAAGAAGGCAGTGCTTTCTCTTCATTCCATCATCAGACAACTCGGCAGATGGACGTGAGAAAGGCTTGGCTCTAAAGTCCTCAGTCAAGTCATCTCTTATCACCAATTCTTAAGTTTGTACTCTTAAGATTCATTCTTCATGCCCAGTTCACCCTGGACAACGTTGCGGAATCTTAACCCTAACCAGTCCTTTGGCATCGAGAGACAGTTGCATCTGTCAAGTAGGAAATTTAGGTACCACTTATGCGGGGAGGCAAATTTAACTAATTTACGAGGCCATAAAAAGCTCCAGCAAACATGCAAAGAATGAGGTAGTACTTAATCAGAGTCATAAATGGTCGGTGAAGGGACAGCTCCCCTGGTGGCCAAAATACCCTCAAGAAAAGCTGGAATGTTAAATTGCCTCTGTGTCTGTCTATATATGTTGTGTGTCTATGGCATTGAATGTCTACCGTGTATATGCATATTGTAATCCACCCTGAGTCCCCTGCGGGGCGAGAAGGGCAGAATATAAATAGTGTAAATAAATAAATAAATAACTGTAATTGTGATTTTATCATTTGGGAGTTGTAGTTCCTGGGATTTATAGTTCAATTACAATAAAAGAGCATTCTAAACTCCACCAACAGTGGAATTGAACCAAACATGGCACACAGAACTCCTATGACCAACAGAAAATACTGGAAAGGTTGGTGGGCATTGACCATGAGTTTTGGAGTTGTAGTTCGCCAACATCCAGAGAGCACTGTGGACTTAAACAGTGATGGATCTGGACTAAACTTGGCACAAATACTCAGTCTGCCCAAATGTGAACCTGGTGGAATTTGGGGAAAATAGACTTGACATTTGGGAGTTGTAGTTTCTGGGATTTATAGTTCACCTACAATCAAAGAGCATTCTGAACCCCACCAATGATGGAATTGAACCAAACTTGGCACACAGAATTCCCATGACCAACAGAAAATACTGGAAGGATTTGATGGGAATTGACCATGAGTTTTGGAGTTGTAGTTCACTTACATCCAGAGAGCACTGTGGACTTAAACAGTGATGGATCTGGACTAAACTTGGCACAAATACTCAGTCTGCCCAAATGTGAACACTGGTGGAATTTGGGGAAAATAGACTTGACATTTGGGAGTTGTAGTTTCTGGGATTTATAGTTCACCTACAATCAAAGAGCATTCTGAACCCCACCAATGATGGAATTGAACCAAACTTGGCACACAGAACTCCCATGACCAACAGAAAATACTGGAAGGATTTGGTGGGAATTGACCATGAGTTTTGGAGTTGTAGTTCACCTACATCCAGAGAGCACTGTGGACTTAAACAGTGATGGATATGGACCAAACTTGGCACAAATACTCAGTCTGCCCAAATGTGAAAACTGGTGGAGTTTGGGGAAAATAGACTTGACATTTGGGAGTTGTAGTTTCTGGGATGTATAGTTCACCTACAATCAAAGACCATTCTGAACCCCAGCAATGTTAGAATTGGGCCAAACTTCCCACATGGAACCGCCATGACCAACAGACAATACTGATGGACTTTGGCGACCCTTCTGACACCCCCTTGTGCCCCCCTCCCCGGTTCCTGACCCCCAGGTTGAGAAACGCTGCTCTAAACTATAGCTTAAATGTATTTGATTTGTGTAAAAATGCAGCACTGGAGACCCTACAAAATCATTAAACCCAGAGCAGACACCCTCTTCCTCGCCCCCCGAACTGTTCTGCACTAATAAGAAAACCTCTGAGTGGCCAAGAAAATGGGCAAAACAACTTGGGATAACATGTGACATAAACGCTCGTATGTTTCGTCCCAGGCTGTTTGGAGAATTTAATTAGTGAGGCCTGCATTAGACAGAGGTGTGAGTGTTGCGATGGAAATTTCCAGCAGTTGCTTCTCTGAGCTTGGAGGGTGAGGACTGTTTATTTTGGAGGAACACGGCAAATTGCAGTCACTCCAAGCTAATTTAAACTTGTCTGGCTGGAGTTTGGGGTGACTTAACCTGTTTGGATGGACCTCATACTCCATTAAATTGCCTGTCCTCCCACGTTTTTCTGCCGCCAGAAGTCCTTTTTACCCTTTTCCATCAGGCCTGTACAATTTTCCATATGTTACTTCCAAAGCGCATGTTTTCACCTCCCTCTGTCTTCTTCCTTCACACCAAAGGGAGAATTCTGGCACTTTCACAAACCTCATTTCCCTGCTGTTTAAAACATCACAGAGCAAATTCTGCCTATCTATATCTCCCAGAAATTCAATCCAGACAATGTTGAATATTAAGGGGCATCTGCACAACACAATTAATGTCCTGGTAATGCCTTGTTCTCTTGTTCAGACAGCAAAACATGTTGAGTGGAGTCTTCCGTTGTGTTGAACTTACTCAGATTATTCTGGACTTTTCACTGAATTTGATTCCAGAATAGGTCAGCAGTTCAAATTTGGGGAGCGGGGTGAGCTCCTATCTGTCAGCTCCAGCTTTCCATGCAGGAACATGCAAGAAGCCTCCCACAGGATGGTATTTATTTATTTATCGTGTCATCAGCAACCATACCATTGTATTACAATTCTAACAGAGCAAAACAAACACACAGATTAAAAAGAAAAAGAAAAAAACAAAACAAAACACAGATTTTGCAAACTTGGTAGTTGGTTAAATGTCCTTTGACTAGTATCTGGCCACTTGGAGTGCCTCTGGTGTTGCCGCAAGAAGGTCCTCCATTGTGCATGTGGCAGGGCTCAGGGTGCATTGCAGCAGGTGGTCAGTGGTTTGCTCTTCTCCGCACTCACATGCCAAGGATTCCACCCTGTAGCCCCATTTCTTAAGATTGGCTCTGCATCTCGTGGTGCCTGAGCGCAGTCTGTTCAGCGCCTTCCAAGTCGCCCAGTCTTCTGAGTGCCCAGGGGGGAGTCTCTCATCTGGTATCACCCACGGATTGAGGTGCTGGGTTTGGGCCTGCCACTTTTGGATTCTCACTTGCTGGGGTGTTCCAGCGAGTGTCTATGTACATCTAAGAAAACTATGTCTTGATTTAAGTCGTTGACGTGCTGGCTGATACCCAAACAGGGGATGAGCTGGAGATGTCCTTTCACTATTGGCTGCTACTTCCCGGCGGATGTCAGGTGGTGCAATACCGGCTAAGCAGTGTAATTTCTCCAGTGGTGTGGGGCGCAGACACCCTGTGATAATGCGGCATGTCTCATTAAGAGCCACATCTATTGTTTTAGTGTGGTGAGATGTGTTCCACACTGGGCATGCATACTCAGCGGCAGAGTAGCATAGCGCAAGGGCAGATGTCTTCACTGTGTCTGGTTGTGATCCCCAGGTTGTGCCAGTCAGGTTTCGTATGATGTTGTTTCTAGCGCCCACTTTTTGCTTGATGTTCAGGCAGTGCTTCTTGTAGGTCAGAGCACGGTCCAGAGTGACTCCCAGGTATTTGGGTGCTCTGCAATGCTCCAGTGGGATTCCTTCCCAGGTAATCCTCAGAGCTCGGGATGCTTGTCTGTTCTTAAGGTGAAAGGCGCATGTCTGTGTTTTAGATGGATTAGGGATCAGTTGGTTTTCCCTGTAATAGGCAGTTAGAGCACCTAGAGCTCCGGGGAGCTTCTGTTCTACCATTTCAAAGCTCCCTGCTTGAGTGGTAATGGCACGATCATCAGCATAGATGAAGCTCTCTGTCCCTTCTGGCAGTGGCTGGTCATTTGTGTAGATGTTGAACATGGTAAAACATCTGGACGTCCCTTGGGCAACACCAGAAGCAACTCGCCCTTTCTCAAATTGCTCCTCACACACACACACACACACACACACAATATACTTTGGGGTTAGGATCCCTGGTACTAACTTGGGTGAAAGCATTTCTGGAAGGGAACCAAGAGGTTCTAAATCTTGGTTCCTGGTATGTTTTTGAACGTTGAGTCCCAGGAACCTAGTGTTTTTCAGTTTAGGGGTCGGGACCCCTGGGAGGTCACGAGGAGGTGTCATGGGGGTCACCAAAGTTTTTACTGTTGGTCATGGAGGTTCTATGTGGGAAGTTTGGCCCAATTCTATCCTTGGTGGGGCTCAGAATGCTTTTTGATTGTAGGTGAACTATAAATCACAGCAACTACAACTCCCAAATGTCAAGGTCATTTTCCACAAACGCCACTAGTGTTCACATTTGGGCATATTGACTATTGGTGTCAAGTTTGGTCCAGATTTATCATTGCTTGAGACCACAGTGCTCTCTGGATGTAGATGAACTAGAACTCCAAAACTCAAGGTCAATGCCCAACAACGCTTCCACTATTTTCTGTTGGTCTTGGGAGTTTTGTATGCCAAGTTTGGTTCAATTCCATCGTTGGTGGAGTTCAGAATGCTCTTTGATTGTAGGTGAACTATAAATCTCAGCAACTACAACTCCCAAATGTCAAGGTCTATTTTCCCCAAAATTCACCAGTGTTCACATTTGGGCATATTGAGTATTCGTGTCAAGTTTGGTCCAGATTTATCATTGCTTGAGACCACAGTGCTCTCTGGATGTAGATGAACTAGAACTCCAAAACTCAAGGTCAATGCCCAACAACGCTTCCACTATTTTCTGTTGGTCTTGGGAGTTTTGTGTGCCAAGTTTGGTTCAATTCCATCATTGGTGGAGTTCAGAATGCTCTTTGATTGTAGGTGAACTATAAATCTCAGCAACTACAACTCCCAAATGTCAAGGTCTATTTTCCCCAAACTCCACCAGTGTTCACATTTGGGCATATTGACTATTCGTGCCAAGTTTGGTCCAGCTCTATCAGGAACTACAGCTCCCCAATGATAAAATCAACCCCTCTCAACCCCACCAGTATTCAAATTTGGGTGTATCTGGTATTTGTGCCAAATTTGGTCCAGTGAATGAAAATACATCCTGCATATCAGATATTTATATTCAGATTCATAACAGATGCAAAATTACAGTTATGAAGTAGCAACAAAAACAATGTTATGGTTGGGGGTCACCACAATATAAGAAGGTTGAGAACCACTGTTCTATAGCATCAAGCCATGGAAATTAAAGTGATGTCAATTTGGATTAATTCTCCAGTGTATATGCTCCTCCTGTGCTTTTGAACAGCAGGACTTTTGTGACAATGTCTCTATGAGAATGTTGGGAGGATGAAGCTTCTAAGATGCATGACATCGAATATCATGGAGGCACAAGGAAGACCAACACACCTCTGTAGAACATAACCAAAGACTGGGTAATTACATTACTACTTATTGCTGTTGCTATTGTATATTCATGCAACATTTCATTTGTGAAACATTGGAGAATATGAAAACCCTTTAACATTCCCATTGTTTTCAATGGGAATCTTAAAGGCTCGTTTGGGTATCAGCCAGCACGTCAATGACTTAAATCAAGAACAGACAAGCATCCTGAGCTCTGAGGACTACCTGGGAAGGAATCCCACTGGAGCATTGCAGCACACCCAAATACCTGGGACTCACTCTGGACCATGCTCTGACCTACAAGAAGCACTGCCTGAACATCAGGGTCTGGAGAAGAAGCCCTATGAGGAGCGGCTTAAGGAGCTGGGCATGTTTAACCTGAAAAAGAGAAGGCTGAGAGGAGATATGACAGCCATGTATAAATATGTGAGAGGAAGCCACAGGGAGAAGGGAGCAAGCTTGTTTTCTGCTTCCCTGGAGACTAGGACGCGAAACAATGGCTTCAAACTACAAGAAAGGAGATTCCATCTGAACATGAGGAAGAACTTCCTGACTGTGAGAGCCGTTCAGCAGTGGAACTTTCTGCCCCGGAGTGTGGTGGAGACTCCTTCTTTGGAAGCTTTTAAACAGAGGCTGGGTGGCCATCTGTCAGGGGTGATTTGAATGCAATATTCCTGCTTCTTGGCAGGAGGTTGGACTGGATGGCCCATGAGGTCTCTTCCAACTCTTTGATTCTATGATTCTATGATTCAAATATTACCATATCATTTTCTTACTCCTTAGAGAAGCACTGTTAGGCCAGACCCTGCTTCCCTGCAGCCTGCCAATGCATAGTTCCATAACGACAAAACTTCAAAAGACCGAAATGCCAAACCTATGCTTTAAAGTCGTTGAAAAGTCATTCATGACAGGCATATCAATTACTCAAGGCTCCAGCCCTTAATATACCTTCAGTGTTGTGTATGTGTTTGTATGTCTGTCTGTCTGTCTGTCTTCAAATTACTTTTCTCATCAACGACTTGAGAAACTGCAAGTCGCTTCTAGTGTGAGAGAATTGGCCATCTGCAAGGATGTTACCCAGGGGATGCTGGATTTTTTGATGTTTTACCATCATTGTGGGAGGCTTCTCTCATGTTCCCGCATGGGGAGCTGGAGCTGACAGAGGCAGTTCACCCACGCTCTCCCCGGATTCGAACCTCTGACCTGACAGTCTCCAGTCCTGCTGGGCTAAGGGTTTAACTCATTGTGCTACATGTGTCACACTTGTTGACTTATGATGACTTCACAAATTTCTTGGGCAAGGAATACTCAGGGCTGCTTTTGTTAGTTCCTTCCCAGACAGAAACTGTAAATTCTGCTAGCAGTAAGAAAGGTTCAAAGATATTTTACTCCTTGGTTTGACTTCAGGTTTTCCTATGGAGGGTGTAATATTCTCCTTGACCCTTAGGTTCCACCAAAAACACCTCCAGCCCAAGATGCTAAAACCAAAGAAAGTCTGCTCATGTTTTTGCCCTGCTTTTAGAAGAAGCTCCTGCATAATAGATCAAGGAAATGGGGTAAAGAAATGAATAATTGAAGATTAATTGCAGGTGATTCGGAGTAATCTGAAACTGACGAGGGCTATCTTTTGATGGATGAGAGACTGAAAGAGGAGATAGAGGGAGATCTGTCTTCCATGTCATAGAGGTTAGCAAGGTCTGCAGAAGAAGCAGGAAGTGGAAGGAAGGCGCTGGTGCGGAGAGATGTGTCAGTCTGGAAGGAGCTAACAGCATCGCACCTGGCCTCTGGTTCCTTTCTCATGCAGTGACATGGAGCAATGGATTATGGATTGGCAAGGAATGTACAGTTTAGGAGTCTGCTGAAAATCATCTACATCCTTCCAACTGTGGCTTATGGTAAGTAGCAGGCGAGCCGTCTTGCTAGGCCAACTGTGGGACAACAAGTATATGCGTGTATGCATTTGTGTGTGAGCATTGGGGCTGGAAAAGTATTTTAAGATTGGACAGTTTCTGTAAAAGTAGAATTTCCTTACCACTTTTCCTCACCTTGAAAATTGACACCTCTGCAAAGCTTACAGGACATTGTGAAGAAATCAGTGTGCATTTTTTAAAATTCAAGCAACTAAAAATCTGATCCATACAAGCAAATATGTACCACAAATATACTTAAGTGAATGGCAGGAAATGGATAAAAATGCATAACTAACTAAGTGTATTGAGATATTACATGTATGCACTAGGCATGGTTTGGTACCGTCAGAATCTTCGTAATTCGGAATAAAGTCAGAAAAAAATACCTTTTTGAAGCAATTTCAAAGTTTTTAAGAAAACCGGAAGTCCCTTTGCCCTTCCGAAGCTTTTTCTGCCATTTTTGTTACGACTCATGAAGTGAGTTGGAAGTGATTTAGCTTTTCCTCGCTTCTGGTCCCTGGCCTCGTCTCAAGTCAGAGAAGCCAGTTTTAAAGCCAGAGAAGCCAGTTTTAAGCCAGAGAAGGAAGGAATTTATCCATTTGTTTTCCCCCGCTTCTGGTCCTTGGCCTTGGCTCAAGCCAGAGAAGCCAGTTTTAAACCAGAAAAGGAAGGAATTTCCTGGCCTCGGCTCAAGCCAGAGAAGCCAGTTTTAAACCAGAAAAGGAAGGAATTTCCTGGCCTCGACTCAAGCCAGAGAAGCCAGTTTTAAAGCCAGAGAAGCCTATTTTAAACCAGAGAAGGAAGGAATCTCATCTGTTTGCTTTCCCCCGCTTCTGGTTCTTGGCCTCAGCTGAAGCCAGAGAAGCCAGTTTTAAACCAGAAAAGGAAGGAATTTCCTGGCCTCGGCTCAAGCCAGAGAAACCAGTTTTAAAGCCAGAGAAGCCAGTTTTAAACCAGAGAAGGAAGGTATTTCCCCCGTTTGCTTTTCCCCACTTCTGGTCCTTGGCCTCGTCTCAAGTCAGAGAAGCCAGTTTTAAACCAGAGAAGGAAGGAATCTCATCCGTTTGCTTTTCCCCGCTTCTGGTCCTTGGCCTAGTCTCAAGCCAGAGAAGCCAGTTTTAAACCAGAGAAGGAAGGAATCTCATCCGTTTGCTTTCCCCCGCTTCTGGTCCTTGGCCTAGTCTCAAGCCAGAGAAGCCAGTTTTAAACCAGAGAAGGAAGGAATCTCATCCGTTTGCTTTTCCCCGCTTCTGGTCCTTGGCCTAGTCTCAAGCCAGAGAAGCCAGTTTTAAACCAGAGAAGGAAGGAATCTCATCCGTTTGCTTTCCCCCGCTTCTGGTCCTTGGCCTCAGCTCAAGCCAGAGAAGCCAGTTTTAAACCAGAAAAGGAAGGAATTTCCTGGCCTTGGCTCAAACCAGAGAAGCCAGTTTTAAAGCCAGAGAAGCCAGTTTTAAACCAGAGAAGGAAGGTATTTCCCCCGTTTGCTTTTCCCCACTTCTGGTCCTTGGCCTTGGCTCAAGCCAGAGAAGCCAGTTTTAAAGCCAGAGAAGCCTATTTTAAACTAGAGAAGGAAGAAATTTCATCCATTTGCTTTTCCCCGGTTCTGGTCCTTGGCCTCGGCTCAAGCCAGAGAAGCCAGTTTTAAACCAGAAAAGGAAGGCATTTCCTGGCCTCGGCTCAAACCAGAGAAGCCAGTTTTAAACCAGAGAAGGAAGGAATTTCCTCTGCTTGCTTTTCCCTGCTTCTGGAGTAAAACAACTACTTTCAAAGTAAGGACTACCCAATGAAACAGGAATTTTGAACCATTTCTTTTTGGATCAAACAAGCCTAGTATGCACATATCAATGCCAGAAGATCAAGAACCCCAAGTCTTGTAATCCAGTATGGTGGAAGTGAGCAAAACTCACTTCCACCATACTGGCCTTATTCACACTACACAATTATTACAGTGTGGTTTCACGAGACATTCTGTGGAACCTTAGGGTTTTTCCAAGAATTCTCTAAACTGCAAATCTCAGCATGTCGTAGGACAAGGTAATGTCAGTAAAAGTGGCAATAGAATGCTATAACTATGAAATCTGAAACGACCAATGGGAGTATCTTCAACTTGGTCAATGCAACGGTTGGCTTTTCTTTCAGGCCAGATGCTCCCTTTGGAAGATACAAAGTATGAGGAGCAAGTGGTCAAGGGGGTCCGTGATCGCTCGGTCCTGCTGGCCTGTGGGGACGTGGTCTCGCCAATGATTGTCTTCTGGAGTTTCACCAGGCTGGGCTCGCTCATCCCCAGAGCTGTGGCCATCAGTAATGGCCTAGACTCTAAGGTGGAGAAGTCCTCTGCGGTTCTAGGGGACGTGACCTTGAGGAACAGCACCCTGGAGATAGAGAACCTGAAGAAGGCAGCGGAAGGGCACTTCATGTGCCAAGTGATGTATGAAGAGGAAGGGGAGATCAAAGTGGCTTATTTCTATATTGAGCTCATTGTTTTGAGTAAGTATGGTGGAGGGCCTGAGCTTAGATGAAGATACATTAAAACCTTAGTTGCAGAGGCCTTCATTACAAATGTATTGTTGCAATTAATTATTTAAAACTTGACATTCAGTTAGCAGTGGTTCTCAACCTGTGGGTCCCCAGGTGTTTTGGCCTACAATTCCCAGAAATCTCAGCCAGTTCACCACCTGTAAGGATTTCTGGGAGTTGAAGGCCAAAACATCTGGGGACCCACATGTTGAGAACCACTGAGTTAAAGCAAATGGTATTTTGGGGGACTCACCTTCCAAGGCTCTAATCTGTATAGTCAGTCCTTCATAGTCATTGGAGTTAGGGATACAAAATCCCCATGAAAGTGAACAATTGCTATGGATAAAGAAATAGCTATTTTTTTTCGTCTGAGAGAGTCCCTCACTAGGAAGTTCTAGGTCTTCCAGCATGACTCTGTGGTCAATTTTTGCTGGCAGATAAACAGAATTGCATCAAAGGACCTAGAGACTCCTAAAGAGAGGTTCTCTCTAGAAATCTCTAGGCCTTCCAGCATAACTGGAGGAACTTAACAATAGAGTCAAATTGTAGACTATAGAGCAGTGGTTCCCAACCTTGTTATTGACCAGGAACCATAGAATCATAGAATCATAGAGTTGGAAGAGACCTCATGGCCATTCAGTCCAACCCCCTGCCAAGAAGCAGGAAAATTGCATTCAAAGCACCCCCGACAGATGACCATCCAGCCTCTGTTTAAAAGCTTTCAAAGAAGAAGGCTCCACCACACTCCGGGGCAGAGGGTTCCACTGCTGAACGGCTCTCACAGTCAGGAAGTTCTTCCTCATGTTCAGAAGGAATCTCCTCTCTTGTAGTTTGAAGCCATTGTTCCGCGTCCTAGTCTCCAAGGAAGCAGAAAACAAGCTTGCTCCCTCCTCCCTATGACTTTCTCTCCCGTATGTATACATGGCCATCATGTCTCCTCTCAGCCTTCTCTTCTTCAGGCTAAACATTCCAGCTCTTTAAGCCGCTCCTCATAGGGCTTGTTCTCCAGATCCTTGATAGTTTTAGTCGCCCTCCTCTGGACACATTCCAGCTTGTCAATATCTCTCTTGAATTGCGGTGCCCAGAATTGGACACAATATTCCACATTGGACACAATATTCCTCCTATATTATCAGTTTACTTCAATTGTTGCAGATAGAAGTCAAAGTGCAGAAATAATTTGCAACCGTCCAATGAAATAAGAAGAGGTGTGCTCTTGCTCTTTCAAGATAGTGATAATGCTATCTGTCTTGGGTGGATTTTGATGTTATAGGCCCCTTTTACACTGCCCTATATCCCAGGATCTGATCCCAGATTGTGTGATTATGCCAAATTATCTGTCAGTAGAAATTCATATATTCCAGTTCAAAGCAAATTACAAGGGTTGAATGAAAGGTAATGCCTCCAACTTTGTAACTCCTCAACAGATGGTAGTACTGGTGTGCGGCAGGTATTGGCTTGTTCAGTAGACTCTCCTCTACAGTTCCATTTTGGCAGGAAGCCTTAGCATTGAACAGTTGTGTTGTTAAAGTGCAATGTATGGGACTCTGCACAGACATTCAATGCAACTTAAACAACTTGCAGTCATTGAATTCTTGACAGCAGAAGGTGTCACCCCAAAGGAGATTCATTAGAGAATGCAAGCTGTTTATGGTGATTGTGTTGATGTGAGTGCTGTGTGTCGTTGGGCGAGTAAGTTTAAAGACCAACCTGGACACAGCATATTATTTGAGAACACAGAAATGCTGGACCACTCCAACAACCACCATGTCAGACTACACAGAGAAGCCATTAAAATCCACAAGCATGTGGACAATTTCAACAGAAAGGAGGAAACCATGAAAATGAACAAAATCTGCCTACCAGTATTAAAAAAAACTCTAAAATTAAAACAGCACAACAACAGAGAGGAAACAAACAAGGACATCTAATCACCTCTCAACAAAAGATTGCTCCAGGCTCTGCCAGGCAATCAAATGCTAATCAAGGTGATCAGTTGAAACATTCACACCTAGCTGCAACAGACAAGAGTCCTTTGTCCCACCCTGGTCATTCCACAGATATATAAACCCTTTTTTCCTAGTTCCAACAGACCTCACTACCTCTGAGGATTCTTGCCATAGATGCAGGCGAAACGTCAGGAGAAAATGCCTCTAGAACATGGCCACATAGCCCGAAAAAACCTACAACAACCCAGTGATTCTGGCCATGAAAGCCTTTGACAATACATTCAGTTTAAAGATGTTCAGGTGGGACATCCGACTTGCGTGGCAAACAAAGAGTTGGACGTCCTGTGACAGCAACCACTGAGTTCCACAAGCAAAAGGTTGACAGATTGATTTAGGACGATCGTCGTATCACTCAGAGAGAAATTTCAAGCATAATTGGCATTTCACAAGAATGTGTGGGTCACATTATTGCTTTGCTTGGCTATTAGAAGATCTGTGCATGATGGGTTCCAGAAACAGAATGTCGACTTCTTTCGTGACGGCTTCAGAAAACTTGTTCATTGTTGGCAAAAATGTATCCAATTGTCTGGTGATTATGTGGAAAAGTGAATAGTGGTAGTTAAAGAGCAAATTCCAAGGATTATTTCTGCATTTGATTTATTAAAATATTCCCATCCAAACCCAAGTAATGAAGGTGGAGGCATTACTTTTCATTCATAGAATCAAAGAGTTGGAAGAGACCTCATGGGCCATCCAGTCCAACCCCTGCCAAGAAGCAGGAAAATTGCACTCAAATCACCCCTGACAGATGGCCATCCAGCCTCTGCTTAAAAGCTTCCAAAGAAGGAGCCTCCACCACACTCCGGGGCAGAGAGTTCCACTGCTGAACGGCTCTCACAGTCAGGAAGTTCTTCCTAATGTTCAGATGGAATCTCCTCTCTTGTAGTTTGAAGCCATTGTTCCGCATCCTAGTCTCCAAGGAAGCAGAAAACAAGCTCACTCCCTCCTCCCTGTGGCTTCCTCTCACATATTTATACATGGCTATCATATCTCCTCTCAGCCTTCTCTTCTTCAGGCTAAACATGCCCAGTTCCCTAAGCCGCTCCTCATAGGGCTTGTTCTCCAGACCCTTGATCATTTTAGTCGCCCTCCTCTGGACACATTCCAGCTTGTCAATATCTCTCTTGAATTCTGGTGCCCAGAATTGGACACGATATTCCAGATGTGGTCTAACCAAAGCAGAATAGAGGGGTAGCATTACTTCCTTAGATCTAGACACTATGCTCCTCTTGATGCAGGCCAAAATCCCATTGGCTTTTTTTGCCGCCACATCACATTGTTGGCTCATGTTTAACTTGTTGTCCACGAGGACTCCAAGATCTTTTTCACACGTACTGCTCTCAAGCCAGGCATCGTCCCCCATTCTGTATCTTTGCAACCCTCGTAATAGTAATATTCGACTTGTAATTAGTTATTATCTGTGCAAGGCATTAATTTGGAACAGATAGACAAAGACACGATTCAAAGGTGGAGGTATTACTTTTCATTCAACCCTCATACCTGGAATCAGATCCTGGGATATAAGGACAGTGTAGAAGGGGCCTTAGTAGAACCCACAAGCACGTCTTTGCCTTAGATTCTGCAGGTGCCTGGAAAGGGTACGAGTATGGCCTTAGCTCTATGTTTGGTCTTTCCCAGTCCCTGTTTCAAAGCCCTTCCTACAGATGAATGACTCAACGCCTGTGGAAGACATGCCTGTATTGATGGTTTGCACAGTGAAAGAGGGCACACCTCCAGTTGAGTTTTCCTGGCAGCGCTACACCAATCGAGACGGTATGGTAGCCATCACAGAAGCAGCCGGTGGTTTCTTGAACCTTACATCTACTAATAGGACTCACATGGGATGGTATACCTGCACAGCCCACAATGAAGTCAATAGCCAAACCAGCGATCAGATGTACCTCGATGTGATCTGTAAGTAACTGGATAGTGGGAACAAATGTTCTGTCCTTTCTGCTCTCGGGAGTCTTCTTGTGCCCCCTTTTGCTAGATCTTAACATGTCAAAGTGCAAATAAGTAAATGCAATATTGAATTGGATGAGAATTTCTCAATGCACAGGCAGAAGACTGAATGAAATGGTCCAATATTTTAATGTTAGCGTAAAAGCTATCCTAGGCCTCCCTGAATTGGATCAGGAAAGCATCATTGGGAGGGAAAAGTTTCATTCAGATCTGGGTAAAGGTAAAGGTTTTCCCTCGACATTAAGTCTAGTCGTGTCTGACTCTGGGAGGTGTTGCTCATCTCCATTTCTACGACAAAGAGCCGGCGTTGTCCATAGACACCTCCTAGGACCATGATGGCGAACCTGACACGCGTAGCCATTTCTACTGACACGCGCCCGCCGGATATTATTTGTTTATTTATTTTATGCCATTTTAAAAAATAAATAGGAAAGAAATGATTATTTTGCAATGTTACCTAAATATTAAGGAGTTTCATATTTAAACTGAATGATAAATACTATTACTTTGCTATATTATTCAAATATTAAAATGCATTAAATTAAATGTCAAATTTAAAAATATTTAATTATTAATATTTAGGTAACACTGCAAAATAATATTGGTTTATTTAATTATTAAGTAAACGAATATTATTTTGCATTGTTTCCTAAATATTAAGGAGTTACATATTTAAATTAAGTTACATGATAAATAATAATTTGCTATGTTACTCAAATATTTCAGAATGCCTTAAATGAAATGGAAAATTGAATTTTAATTTGACATTTAATTTAATGCATTTTAATTTAATGCATTTTAAATATTTTTAATATATGCCTTATATATATATATATATATATATATATACCTTAAATGAAATGGTAAATTAAATATCAAAATATTATTTTGCAAGTTACTTTATTGTTATTGTATTATTATTATTATTATTATTAGAAATACATTAAATAGCATATTAAATGCTAGAAATACATTTAAATTAAATTAAAAATAAATAATATTTTGTTAGGTTTTTAAAATTATATTTTTATTAAACACTCCAAAAAGGATATTATTTGCATAAAGAGAGGTAGAACAACATGATAAGAGAGAAAGTGGGAATTACAATTATATATTTTTTTGTTATTTAAACTAAATATTGCGAAATTATGGTTTTTTTCTTGAAGTGACACACCACCTGAATTATGCTCAGTTTTTTGGCGAATTTTGACACACCATGCTCAAAAGGTTGCCCATCACTGTCCTAGGACATGTGGCCAGCATGACTACATGGAATGCCTTTACCTTCCTGCCGGAGTGATACCTATTAATCTATTCACATTTGCATGTTTTCAAACTGCTGAGTTGGCATAAGCTGGGGCTAACAGTGGGAGCTTACCTCATTCCCCGGATTCAAACTGCCGACCTTTCAATCAGCAAGTTCAGCAGCTCAGCGGTCTAACCTGCTGCGCCACTGGTGGCAGATCATGGTACTTTTTGAAATAATAATAATAATAATAATTATTATTATTATTATTATTATTATTTATACCCTAGGAGCTCCCGGTGGCACGAGGGGTTAAACCCCTGTGCTGGCAGGACTGAAGACCGACAGGTCGCAGGTTCGAATCCGGGGAGGGGTGGATGAGCTCCCTCTATCAGCTCCAGCTCCTCAAGCGGGGACATGAGAGAAGCCTCCCATAAGGATGATAAAAACATCAAATCATCCAGGTGTCCCCTGGGCAACGTCCTTGCAGACAGCCAATTCTCTCACACCAGGAGCGACTTGCAGTCACTCCTGACACGATAAAAAAAAATTATACCCTGCCATCATCTCCCCAAATGGGAACTTGGGACGGCTAACATGAGGCCAAGCCCAAAGATATAATGCAACAAAATAAAATACAGAATGCAGGCAACAAAAAAATCACGTAAAAAATACGTACAGTAGCAAAATAAGATAAATAAAACAAATTAACACAATATAAAATCGAACAGAATGGACAGGCCAAATGGATGAGGTAAAATGATAAAATCCTGGATGAGGTAGGAAAGAAAATATGTCATGGAGGGGAACCCAAAAAGAATAAACAGTAAGTATTGTGCTAGAAAGTATTGTGTTAGATCAGTGGTTCTCAACCTCCCTAATGCCGTGACCCCTTAATACAATTCTCATGTTGTGGTGATCCCCAACCATAACATTTTTGTTGTGACTTCACAACTGTAATTTTGCTGCTCTTACGAATCATCACGTAAGTATCTGATATGCAGGATGTATTTTCATTTACTGGACCAAATTCAGCACAAATGCCTGATATGCCCAAATTTGAATTCTAATGGGATTGAAGGGGAGATTGATGCTGTCATTTGGGAGTTGTAGTTGCTGACATTCATAGTTCATATACAATCAAAGAGCATTCTGAACTCCACCAATGACTGAATTGAACCAGTCTTGGCACACAGAACTCCTATGACCAACAGTAAATACTGGAAGGGTTTGATAGGCATTGGCCTTGAGTTTTGGAGTTGTAGTTCATCTTTATCCAGAGAGCACAGTGGACTCAAACAACGATAAATCTGGACCAAACTTGGCACAAATACTCAACATGCCCAAATGTGAATACTGATGAAGTTTGGGGAAAATAGACATTGACATTTGGGAGTTGTAGTTGCTGGGATTTATAGTTCACCTACAATCAAAGAGCATTCTGAACTCCAACAATGAGAGAATTGGGCTAAACCTCCTACACAGAACCCCCATGACCATTCGAAAATACTGTGTTTTCTGATGGTCTTTGGCGACCCCTCTGATACCCCCTCGCGACCCCCTCAGGGGTCCCGACCCCCAGGTTGAGAAACACTGTGTTAGATATTATTCATTACTCTAAGTTAGACAAGAACAGACAAGATAAAGGCTCCAAATGCCTCACATAGCCTTCCAAAATTAAGTAACTACAAATAATTAGAATTTTGTTTCTGAACAAACAAAAAAAATCACTATTATCAATGAATCCTCTGATTTTCAAAAATAGTATTGCTATGCTGTTGACTCCTTATCCCATAAACATTTTAGAAGTTGATGTCATTGACTGAGATCCTGCATCAGGAGACACGTATGCAGCAAAAAGCTATGTCTTTCAATGCCAGCCCTTCAAATTTCACCATAAATAGCTTTTTTTTTCATGTTAGGAGTGACTTGAGAAACTGCAAGTCGCTTCTGTTGTGAGAGAATTGACCATCTGCAAGGACATTGCCCAGGGTGCGCCTGGATGTTTTGATGTTTTGCCATCCTTGTGGGAGGCTTCTCTCACGTCCCCACATGGGGAGCTGGAGCTGACAGAGGGAGCTCATCCATGCTCTCCCTGGATTCGAACCTCTGACTTATCAGTCTTCAGTCTTGTCGGCACAAGGGTTTAACTCATTGCACCAGCGGGGGTTCGTACCATAAATAGTTTAGCCCCCACCTCAAAATGACTATTTCCATGTTGTCAGAGAGCTGAAGGATTGGGAGGGAAGTGTCCAGCAATTTTGGTGTAGTTGGATACTCTGTAACAGACATTTGCAGGGATCTTTAGGAGCCCCCGGTGGCACAGTGGGTTAAAGCACTGAGCTGCTGAGCTTGTTGATCGAAAGGTTGCAGGTTCGATTCCGGGGAGCGGCGTGAGCTTCCGCTGTCAGCCCTAGCTTCTGCCAACCTAGCAGTTTGAAAACATGCAAATGTGAGTAGATCAATGGGTACCGCTCCGGCGGGAAGGTAACAGTGCTCCATGCAGTCATGCCGGCCACATGACCTTGGAGGTGTCTACGGGCAACGCTGGCTCATCGGCTTATGTATTTATTTACTATATTTATATACCTTCCTTGTCCTTGTCCTTGTAGGGCATCCGATTACAAATAAAATAAAATAAATGTGCATGTCCTGCTTACAAGTGGGGCTTTGGAGAGAAATTCGGTTGTCGTTGTTGTGGTCTG
The DNA here is from genome assembly GCF_037176765.1 of Anolis sagrei. NCBI lineage: Eukaryota > Metazoa > Chordata > Lepidosauria > Squamata > Anolidae > Anolis > Anolis sagrei. The sequence continues at coordinate 18,669,441 of NC_090027.1, forward strand.
AATTGTGACCTCTGAAACAAACTGAAAAGTGAGTTGTGAGTTCACCAACCAGTTACTAGCAACTTTTTGGGGGGGGTAATATTCAGCTTCCAAACTTTGTTTAATTCTTTTCCTTCCGCCTATTTTCCTGACATACATTATCTTTCCAACGTTGCTTTTTATTCCACAATGAAAGACATATGAGGCGCAGAGAAACTTTGATTTATCTTGGGGAAACAGTGGAGGGAGGGATAAATCTAAACCTTACAGTCAAAAAAAGACAGATGAGGAATAATAGACTTGGAAAATAAATACTTTCACGTACTTCCTGAAAAGTGCTGTGTGAGAGAGGCAAGCGGGCGTGATGTGGCAATGGATTTCAAAGAAGATGGATGGATGCTAGCAATCTGTCAATGTACATGGAACAATAGTAGTAATCTTCATCACACTAGAGCATGGATCCCCTTTAAATCCAATTTCTGTCTTGTGCAGAATTCTAGGGTTTGTAGTTTAGTGAGGGCCAGGACCTCTCTGGCTGAGCAGTTTAAAGGCCCCACCCTAAACTACAAGCCCCAGAATCAGAGAATCAAAGAGTTGGAAGAGACCTCATGGGCCATCCAGTCCAATCCCATTCTGCCAAGAACCAGGAATATTGCATTCAAATCACCCCTGACTGATGGCCATCCAGCCTCTGTTTAAAAGCTTCCAAAGAAGGAGCCTCCACCACACTCCGGGGCAGAGAGTTCCACTGCTGAACGGCTCTCACAGTCAGGAAGTTCTTCCTTATGTTCAGATGGAATCTCCTCTATTGTAGTTTGAAGCCATTGTTTCATGTCCTAGTCTGCAGGGAAGCAGAAAACAAGCTTGCTCCCTCCTCCCTGTGGCTTCCTCTCACATATTTATACATGGCTATCATATCTCCTTTCAGCCTTCTCTTCTTCAGACTAAACATGCCCAGCTCCTTAAGCCGCTCCTCATAGGGCTTGTTTTCCAGAGCCTTGATCATTTTAGTCGCCCTCCTCTGGACACATTCCACATATCTCCCTTCAATTGTGGTGCCCAGAATTGGACACAATATTCCAGGTGTGGTCTAACCAAAGCGGAATAGAGGGGTAGCATTACTTCCCTAAATCTAAACACTATGCTCCTATTGATGCAGGCCAAAATCCCATTGGCTTTTTTTGCCGCCGCATCACATTGTTGGCTCATGTTTAACTTGTTGTCCACAAGGACCCCAAGATCTTTTTGACATGTACTGCTCTCGAGCCAGGCATTGTCCCCATTCTGTATCTTTGCATTTTGTTTTTCCTGCCAAAGTGGAGTATCTTGCATTTGTTCCCATTGAACTTCATTTTGTTAGTTTTGGCCCATCTCTCTAATCTGCCAAGATCGTTTTGACTTCTGCTCATGTCCTCTGGAGTATTGGCTATCCCTCCCAATTCTGCAGAAGATAAAAACTGAATTAAAATGGATCCATTCTCTAGTGCAGTGATTCTCAACCTTCCTAATGCTGCGACCCCTTAATACAGGGGTGGGGTGGGGGGTGGTGACCCCCACCCCACCCCCATAACATTATTTCCATTGCTGCTTCATAACTGTAACTTTGCTACTGTTATGAATCGTAAGGTAAATATCTAATATGCAGGATGTATTTTCATTCACTGGACCCAATTTGGCACAAATACCCGATATACCCAAATGTGAACATTGGTAGAGTTTGGGGGAAAATAGGCCTTGTCATTTGGAGTTTTAGTTGCTGGAATTTATAGTTCACCTACAATCAAAGAGCATTCTGAACCCCACCAATGAAATAATTGGGTCAAACGTCCCACGCAGAACCCCCCAATGAATTTACTGGAGGTATCTGGGAGGAATTGGGCCAAACTTAGCACACAGAATTCCCATGACCAACATAAAATATTAGAAGGGTTTGGTGAGCATTGACCTTGAGTTTTGGAGTTGTAGTTCATCTTCATCCAGAAAGCACTGTGGACTCAAACAAAGAGAGATCTGGAACAAATTTGTCACAAATACTTAATATGCCTAAATGTGAACACTGGTGGAGTTTGGGAAAATAGACCTTGCCATTTGGGAGTTGTCATTGCTGGGAATTATAGTTAATCTACAATCAATGAGCATTCTGAACTCCACCAATGATGGAATTGAACCAAACTTGGCACACCGAACTCCCATGACCAACATAAAATGCTAGAAGGGTTTGGTGAGCACTGACCTTGCGTTTTGGAGTTGCAGTTCACCTACATCCAGAGAGAGCTGTGGACTCAAATAATTATGAATGTGGACCAAACATGGCACGAATACTCAATATGCCCAAAGGTGAACACTGGTGGAGTTTGGGAAAAACAGACCTTGACATTTGGGAGTTGTAGTTGCTGGGGTTTATAGTTCACTCACAATCAAAGAACATTCTGAATTCCACCAATGATAGAATTGGACCAAACTTCCCACACAGAACCCCATGACCAATAGAAAATATTATGTTTTCTGATGGTCTTTGGGGACCCCTTTGGCACCCCCTCACTACTCCCCCCCCCCAGGGTACCGAACCCCAGGTTGAGATACACTGCTTTAGTGTGATGAGGTCTAGGGTATACTTTCACCACAACTTAAAAGCAATGCTTTTGGATTTGGAAAGATTAGCCGTTTATGAGAAACGTTGCCTGGGGGGATGCCTGACTGTATTTATTCAGTCTTCGAGGAGGCTCTTTCCATGTCCCCCAAATAAGGTTGAACACTGTGAAAGCCACCCACTACATGGCTACTAGCCTCCTCCCAGCAGACTCAAATCAAGGAAAAGCTTTATGAGAACTACTACCACTTCTCTTGGCGTTTTCCCCCTGCAACAGCAAGGGTATCCCTCTGAGCAGCTAAACCAGGAAATCCCAACTGGATGCCCCCCACGAGGGTATTCCTCCAGGGGCAAACCAAGAATGGGCAACTTGGAAGTCCCTGAACAGACTCAGAAGCGGAGTGGGCAGATCAAAAGACAACCTGGCAAAATGGCACAACCTAAAAGAATCCCAAACCTTGTGTGACTATGAAGCATAACAGACAACTCCACATCTGTATGCTTGTCCATTGTGCCCTGCCTCATACACAGGGGAGGAATTGTTGGAGGCTACAGACAATGCCGTTGCTCTCCGTTTTTGGTCAAAAGATATTTAGATGCCTGTGCACCTTCTATTTTTAATAGTTTTATTTATTTATTATTTATTTATTTACTTTGCTTCTATACCGCTGTTCTCAGCCCGGAGGCGACTCACTGTGGTTCACAACACACAAAAAACAGCAAAAATTCAATGCACCAATATAAAAACAGTTAACGACCTAATCTAATAAACAGTTAATACACAATTACTATAATAACCATTCACTAGCGTCTCATCACCAAAAACACGATCTAGATTCGTCATCCATTGTTCCATTCCTATGCCATCACCAATCATTGCACTAATTATTCGAACGCCTGCACAAATAACCAGGTCTTTACTAATACTAATACTAATACTAATACTAATACTAATACTAATACTAATACTAGCCATCCCCTGCCACGCGTTGCTGTGGCCCAGTCTGGTGATCTGAAAAATAAATAATGAGAAAGTGTTGGTTTCTAATATATGTAATTTCTTTCTGCTTGTGGGTAAACAGTATTTGATTACGTTTTCTTGATCTGGTGAAGGGAGTTGGACTGGATGGCCTTAAGTATTTTCTATTGGTCATAGGGGTTCTGTGTGGGAAGTTTGCCCCAATCCTATTGTTCATGGGCTTCAGAATGCTCTTTGATTGTAGGTGAACTGTAAATCCCAGTAACTACAACTGCCAAATGTCAAGGTCTATTTCCTCCAAACTCCATCTGTGTTCCTAGTTGGGCATATGGAATGTTCGTGCCAAGTTTGGTCCAGATCCATCATTGTTTGAGTCCACCGTGCTCCCTGGATGTAGGTGTATTACGACTCCCAAACTCAAGGTCAATGCCCACCAAACCCTTCTAGTGTTTTCTGTTGGTCATGGGAGTCCTGTGTGTCACCTTTGGTTCAATTCCATCATTGGTGGAGTTCAGAATGCTCTTTGATGGTAGGTGAACTATAAATCCCAAGAGCTACATCTCCCAAATGACAAAATCAAAAAAAAAATGAGTGAAGGACATACATTGAGTTGTTAGGTGTATGCTGTCCAAATTTGGTGTCAATCCGCCCACTGGTTTTTGAGTTCTGTTAATCCCACAAATGAACATTACATTTTTATTTATATAGATATGCAATGCTTTTGATACAAAATAAATAAAAACTGTTTCAATAGTCACTCCTTATCCTTGGGAGGTACTAGGTTTGATGGCTCAGTGCATGGACTAAGAAGTCTCAACTTCCCCAACAAACGACAACTCCTATAAGACACTGGAGGAAGGTGAAAGTTCACACTAAATTTGAGCCATCAGTTGAAAAATGTGTCCATTAATATGTGCCATAGGTGGCTGGCCATAAGTAAAAATCTATGCTTCTGGAGGTTCATCCTTCTCACATTGGTTGCACTACTAAGTACATCCCGATCTGTCCTGTAGATGGTCCTGATGAACCAGTGATCAGTGTGGAGCCATTTGCTGTCAACCAACATGGCTTCTTGGCCAATGAACAGGAAGAGGTGATCATGACCTGCCTGGCTCTTTCTAACCCGCCCAGCCATTACATTTGGTTCTACAACAGCTCTCAAGTCCATTCAGGTCAGAAGTACGTGATTCCCAGGATCTTGCGGACCCAAACAGGCATCTACACTTGCTTGGCCCAGAATTTGCATTTGAATACCCGAACTCAGACCGCCATCATTTTAACAGTCTATTGTAAGTAATTCCTTCTGCTTTGGTTTGGCCGTGAAGCTCCAGCATGTATTGTGCTGTCTTCCATCCTTTTTGTCTTCTGTCTTCCTTTCCCTTCCATCTCTTAAGAGCAAACAAGTAGATATCTCTTGCTCTTTGGCTACTGTACTGAGCGGGCTCTTCTTCTCGTGGACCAAAACAGCTTCTGCTCCGTTCTTTCTGGTCAGACTCTTACAATTTGGCTCTTGTTGCAAAAAAAAGGTATATGAAGGAAGGGAGTCGCTTATATAATTTAACAACTAATTTGTAAACAACTCCTGGGAGAAAGATGAAGTTAGCAAAGGAAAAGAACCATTCTTGGTGGATTTTTTTTATCTTTGTCACTTATCCTGACAAAATGTATATAAATAGTAGTAGTATAAATAATAGTTGTAGATACGGTTCTGACCCAGCGTACCTGTCTGAATGTATCTCCTTCTACATCCCACCTCGGAGTTTAAGATCTACTGGAGAAGCCCTGCTCTTGGCACCGCCTCTGTCGCAAACGCGCTTGGTGGGGACGAAGGACAGGGCCTTCTTGGTAGTGGCCCCCCACCTGTGGAATTCACTTCCTGGTGAAATTACACTATTGATGTCCCTCCTTTCCTTTAGAAAGAAGTTTATTTGTTTCTGTTGTCAGGGCAGCCAGTCAGTTATATTACATTTCTAACAGAACAAAGCAAATAAACAGAGAAAATACAAAATGTGTGAGTTTGGTAGTGGATTAAAATGTCCTTTGACCACTATCTGGCCACTTGGAGTGCTTCTGGTGTTGCTGCAAGAAGGTCCTCCATTGTGCATGTGGCAGGGCTCAGGTTGCATTGCAGCAGGTGGTCAGTGGTTTGCTCTTCTCCACACTCGCATGTCGAGGATTCCACTTTGTGGCCCCATTTCTGAAGGTTGGCTCTGCATCTCATGGTGCCAGAGCGCAGTCTGTTCAGTGCCTTCCAAGTTGCCCAATCCTCTGTGTGCCCAGGGGGGAGTCTCTCATTTGGTATCAGCCATTGGTTGAGGTGCTGGGTTTGAGCCTGCCACTTTTGGACTCTCGCTTGCTGAGGTGTTCCAGCCAGTGTCTCTGTAGATCTTAGAAAACTATGTCTGGATTTAAGTCGTTGACGTACTGGCTGATACCCAAACAGGGGATGAGCTGGAGATGTCTCTGCCTTGGTCCTTTCACTATTGGCTGCTACTTCCCGGCGGATGTCAGGTGGTGCGATACCGGCTATTGAGAGCAGGGCCTCTCCAGATGATCTTAAATGTCATGATGGTGCGTAACAGGAGATACGTTCGGACAGGTAGTCACATTTCACTGTGATGTCCAATGTCTGTTCTAACAAAGACTTAGATCCACCTAGGAATTCTCCAACTTTGTCCTGCAAGGACCTAACTATATGATGCTCTTTCCCTAGCAAGGCAATGCACACACAACAGCATCATGTAGAAATATAATATCTGGAACAGCCTTTGAGGGAATCTCACTCTCCTCCACAAAAAGAAATTTCTCTTCATCTGCTGGCTCGTTTCTGTTGATACGATGTTTGCCCCCATGCGCAGATTTGCCTCAAGGAAAGCCCAGCTGCATACCGCTGCCAGCTGCCAATTTCCGAGACCTTGCTCTACACTGTTCGTGGCAGGGGGGCTTCCCACCAGTGCGGCTGCAGTGGGTCAAATCCAGAAAGGAAGGAAACCATATGGCAACCTACTCCAACCTAACCCAGATTCACCGGGGCATGGATGTCCACAATGGGACCTCATACACTTGCCTGGCTTCCCACCCTGCGCTGAAAAAGGATGCCATCTGCAGGACCACAGTGTGTGAGTACTAGCAAAGAAGGAAGAAGGCTTTGCTTTGGTAGATTGGTTGGCACTGCTGACTTTCTTAGTCCTGACCATCTGAAAATCATAGAATCATAGAGTTGGAAGAGATCTCCTGGGCCATCCAGTCCAACCCCCTGCTAAGAAGCAGAAAAATTCAAAGCACCCCCGACAGATGGCCATCCAGACTCTCTTTAAAAGCTTCCAAAGGAGGAGAGTCCACCACACTCCAGGGCAGAAAGTTCCACTACTGAATTTATTTATTTATTTATTTATTTATTTATTTACAGTATTTATATTCCACCCTTCTCACCCCGCAGGGGACTCAGGGCGGATTACAATGGCAAACATTCAATGCCATAGACACATAACATATATAGATGGACACACAGAGGCTATTTAACATTCTAGCTTTTTCATGAGTGTATTCTGGCCACTAGGGGAGCTGTCGCTTCACTGTCCATTTGTGACACTGATGAAGTACTTTCTCATTCTTTGCATGCTTGCTGGAGATTTTTATGGCATCGTAAATTAGCCTCCCCACATAAGAGGTACATAAATTTCCAACTGTTTTTTGGGCTGCAAAGGTCAACAGAAAGCTACACGAATTGGTTGAAAGCTCACTCGGTCAATTTCTGACGGCATGAAGACATCACAAATTCCCTCCGTGACATCCTGACTGAATCATCCTGGCTGAATCAATTCTCTCTCTGTGACATTTTGAAGTCAGCAGAGGATGCTAGAAATCTTGTATTGGAACTTGTGAAGCAACAAGTTCTAATAAGGAAACTGAGAAGAGTGGGGAGATGGGCAGAAAAGGTGTATAAAAGGAAGTGGTGGTGGGAAAAAAATCAGTAGTGTCTTTCTTTGCTGCAGAGATACAAGCAATATATCCATTTCAAAGCAAAAACGGCTTGTGAGTGGTTATTTAATATTGCTATATAGATCGTACAGTCTGACAGGCAATTTGGTCCGACACTCACTCCGACCTGCGCTGGCTTTGAACTCATGACCTTTTGGTCAATAGTGATCTTAATGCAGCTGACTCCCAGCCAGCTGCACCACAATCCTGGTGCAACTACTCTCACAGTTAGGAAGTTCTTCCTCATGTTCAGGTGGAATCTCCTTTCCTGGAGTTTGAGTGCAGTCCGAGTGTGTTCTATAGATGGTCACTTCTAGTTTCAATTCAAATTTGGGATATGGAAACCACCATTGGTGGCAATTCTAGTAGGGAAGAAAGAATGGAATGCTTCATATTCAAGGACAGTAGGCTGCACACTCTACTGTCTCTTTCTCTAATGTGTTATTTCTGCTGCAGGGGTTCCAGGTGGGAGTCCGTCATGCAGTGCAGTGGCAACGAAGCAGAATGAGTTCCTTATGCTGACCTGTGACTGGGCAGGTGGAGAGCCCCGGGTGACCCTTTGGTGGAGAGACTGGAGGGACCATGTCTTGGGTGGGCTGAAGCAATCCCACAACATCTTCGTCATGAAATCCAACACCACTCTGGGGGGCAAGGAATTCACCTGTATGGCTGCTCATCCTCTTCGGGCAAAAACTGCCAAGTGCCATGTCCGATTGGGTAAGTAGGCGAGTGAGTACATGTATGGATGGGAAAGGACTGGAGCGAGACATAGTTTCCATGTGTAAGATACCAGAATAAGAATGGAGGGATAGAGTAAACCCATAAACCCACTGTTGGCAACTCTGATAGTTGCAATGGTTCTCCGGGGATTCACGCAAGATCTATTCTAGTCCTACCAGGAAATCCCTTGTGTTTCTTGGAGGTTTCCCATCCAAGCAGAAGCCAGGCCTCATACTATTTAGTTTCTGAAGTCAGAGAAAATCAATTAATTCAACAGGATCATATCACAGTAAGATGTAATTCCTCTAAAGCAATATTTATTTGTTTATTTGTTTGTTTATTTGTTTATTTATTTATTTATGACATTTATATGCCAACCTTCTCACCCTGAAGGGGACTCAGAGTGGCTTGCAATACACACACACACACACACACAATATATATATATATATATATGTTGTTGTTGTTCATTCGTTCAGTCGTCTCCGACTCTTCGTGACCTCATGGACCAGCCCACGCCAGAGCTCCCTGTCGGCTGTCACCACCCCCAGCTCCTTCAAGGTCAAGCCAGTCACTTCAAGGATATATATAGCATAGTACATAGAATCATAGAGTTGGAAGAGACCTCATGGGCCATCCAGTTCAACCCCCTGCCAAGGAGCAGGAAAATTGCATCCAAAGCACCCCTGACAGATGGCCATCCAGCCTCTGTTTAAAAGCTTCCTAAGAAGGAGCCTCCACCACACTCCAGGGCAGAGAGTTCCACTGCTGAACGGCTCTCACAGTCAGGAAGTTCTTCCTAATATTCAGATTCCTAATATTCCATCTCCTTTCTTGTAGTTTGAAGCCATTGTTCCGCATCCTAGTCTCCAGGGAAGCAGAAAACAAGCTTGCTCCCTCCTCCCTGTGGCTTCCTCTCACATATTTATACATGGCTATCATGTCTCCTCTCAGCCTTCTCTTCTTCAGGCTAAACATGCCCTGCTCTTTAAGTCACTCCTCATAGGGCTTGTTCTCCAGACCCTTGATCATTTTAGTTGCCCTCCTCTGGACACATTCCAGCTTGTCAATATCTCTCTTCTCATTTAAAATCACGCAATCCAATATCATAGTCCATGGCCTTTACAATTTGTCATGCACTATTCCATATTTTCTTATTGCACTGAATGTTTGGTCATACATCTTTAGCCTTTTCCTAAAACTCAAGAGGGAGGGGTTGATCTAATTTCTATTCTTCTAAGAACCTGCGTACAGGCCCGTAGCCAGGATTTCGTTTCGAGGGGGGGGAGCTGAATTTTTTTCAGGGGGGGTTTCGGGGGGGGGGGCTGAGTTTCGGGGGGGGGGGGCTGAGTCTGAGTGAAAGAGGGTCTAGCCTAGCAAACCTTTTGTATCATTACCCCAATACCCCCATGCATATGGGATATATTGAGTATGGTGATCAGATCATGATATGAATAAACATAACAGTTTAAATAATGCACCAGTAAGGCCTTTTCACGAACCACCATGAGAATTTCGGGGGGGGGGGGGGCTGAATCCCCCCGAGCCCCCCCCCCCCCCCCCCCGGCTACATGCCTGCCTGCGTGTTACATATTTGAGATAAGATCCTACACATGCACATAACCCCACTGCACAGTTCCCTATTCTCCCACTACCTGGCAGAAGTCCATGTTCCTGTTACTTCCTAGTGGGAAACAGAAGGAATGGGGAGGTGATTCAGCATAGAGTTTCAGTTTGGTTGGGATGGGAGGGAAGGAGTGAGGGTATGCACTCAAATGGTGTGCACTTCTCTTTTCCTCCCCCCAGGAGCTGAAAACAGCAGAATCTCAATGCTCTGAATGATCTCCTCTTCCATACCCTTTCCTCCTGGGGATTGAACACTGCCAGGCACGAGAAGGTTTTGGATGGAGCACAAGGACAAGAGACTAACTCTCTATATGCCCTGACCAAAAAGGGACTTATACGTGTGTGTAAGTCACCAACAAGACACTGGCCTTAGTATGAGGGTTGTACTATTTATTTATCGTGTCAGGAGCAAACCAAACTGTTTATTTATTTATTTATTTATTTATTTATTTATAGTATTTATATTTGTAAATAATAACAACAACAATAATATTAATTGCAAAGACTCTGGCACAAGCGAGTAAAAGTGGTCCCAGTGGTGATCGGCACACTGAGTGCAGTGCCTAAAGACCCTGGCCTGCACTTAAACACAATCGGTGCTGACGAGATTACCATCTTCCAGCTGCAGAAGGCCATCTTACTGGGATCTGCACACATTATTCGCCGATACATCACACAGTCCTAGACACTTGAGAAATGTCCGACGTGTGATCCAATTCAATAGCCTGCAGAGTGTCTGCTGTCGACTCATCTTGTTGTGTTTCAAATAATGATGATGATGATGATTTATTTCTTGACCACCTCTCCTCAAGGCCCGAGGCAGGTTACAACATTGCTAAAACACATTCTTTAAAATACATGTATTAAAACGTATTTCCACAAAATACATATTAAAATATGCAAAACAGCGATTAAACATAAGTTGCAAGTTTAAATTTCATCATTAAAGCTGTCTGAGTAAAAAAAAAAACGCCAACAACCCATCTGGCCCAGGTGTTTTTCCTATTTTGGACTTAATAATATTACAAATTTCCCTCACTGTTATAGAACTTTTCATAATCTGTCTTCGAGGCTCTGTCTTTGGTGACTTCTGCTTCCCTAGATACTATTAACTTACTTTCTCTGTTCCGTCTCCCAGGATCATGGGTTTTGCATTACCTTTTAGTTGCTGGAAACAGTCTCTCCTTGTGTTTCTCCCAGGCTGCTGCAGCCTTTGCTAGGCCTAAAAGGTTAGCAGCCAGAGGCAGGAAAGCCAGTTTGCAGGCTCTCTGCAATGATTGGCCAAAGAGTAGCTCTTTGGGCCTGCCCCTGCTTCCAGGGTAGAAGCATCCATTTTGGAGGTCTCCCTGCCCCTTCAGAAGAATCCATGATGTGCTGTTGGCAGACAGGTACCTCCGAAGATACCATTGTAAAAACAATTGAGTCATATATATAAAACAATTGAGTTTGATTGAGTTATTTAGTTAGAGATAGATAGATTAAAAGAGAACTATTTAGATAGTTATAGAGGATTATCTAGATAGTTATAGAGAAGTTAATGGAATATTGACTTTATTGAGCGATAGCTAGTATTGAGCAGTTGCCTCCAAAGCTAATCCAGGCCTATAGATAGAGGAAAAGCCTGTCTTTCTCCGACCATAGGGGCTCAGGGTTTGAGAAAAGGATCCCAGAATTCATTTTACCTTTTTTGGAGAAAGATTGCCTCAACTACTGAACCCCAATTGACTGTTTGTTTTGTAATATTGATAAGCTGAGCCAAGTCTACCAGGACTTCGTGAATAAATGCCCTGTTTGATGTTTCAAACTTGCAGTGGACTCAGTTATTCAAGAAAGCTCAATCTTCTAAAGAAAGACCCCAGCAGTTTGCCCAGACCTAGATAGCAGCACGTCAAAGTTTTATTTTAAAGCGTCTGGGCGTAACGGCACATTCTCCAAAGAAATATATGGACATTTATATAAAGTATAATAATATGGATGAAGTACCATATATTAATGTTATCTGTTATTACAGATTTCTTTCTTAAAATGTTGTTCTGAGAACGAAGTGTTCAAGCCAATGTTTTTTCATCAGTACAAACCATAAGTCCTATTGTTTTTCTGTGCAGAACCTCCCAGACTTGTGGTGGAGAGATCCAAGGTGACACTCTTTGAAGGCAACGGGGTCCAGTTGGCTTGTCACCTCCTAACGGCTTACCTGGGCTCAGAAGTCTTCTGGTACAACAACAAGAACCAAGTCATTAGATCTGATGCCAAGAAATACAGACTGCAGAAGGAGAATGCTTGGTTCAACTTGACCTTGCAGGATACAGAGTGGATGAAGGACAGTGGCATTTATCGTTGCGCTGCCATTAATGCAGTAGGCAATGCCTCTGCCTTCGTCAACCTGCAAGTTAAGAGTAAGTAAATGAATGTTCAGATAAGCCAAATAACCCCTGTTTACATATTCTAGGCAAAATTAATGCATGGAATAGAATTTGATTAAGAGAGGCGTAGTATCCCATATGTATACATATGTAAAAAAAAATGGAAAAGCTGACTGCTCTATTGTAGTATGAGCTTTTGTGACTATCACTTTGCTTTTTCAAATGTGCTTTCTACATAATTCCAACTTACAGCAACCCTATCCTAGAGTTAAAATTGACAAGAATTATTCAGAAATAGTAATTGAATTCTTTTAAGGGTTCCTTCTCTCCTTCCTTCCCTCTTTCTTTCCTTTAACTTTTTTATTCCCTTTTCTCCTTCCTTCTTTCTCTACCTTTCTACCTTTCTTTCTTTCTTTCTTTCCTCCCTTCCTCCCTCCCTCCCTCCCTTCCTTCCTTCCTTCCTTCCTTCCTTCCTTCCTTCCCCCTTTCCCTCCCTCCTGCACAATTATATGGCAGTATAGACTCATATATATGTCTATGGATGTTGGTTGAATAAATAATAATAATAATAATAATAATAATCATCATCATCATCATCTTTATTTATACCCCGCCACCATCTCCCCAGTGGGGACTCGGCATGGCTTACATGAGGCCAAGCATGACCTGTTGCATATATATATATATATATATATATATATATACACACACACACACACACACACACACACACACACATATTGTGACGATGTGTAAGTTTTATTTCTTTAGTTATGTGTAGTTTGGACAGAGGTTTAGGGATGGTAAGTATGGGAGATTATGTTTTGTGGGAGAGGGTGGCTTGGTGTTAGCTGAGTTGCCATAGCAACAGGGGCGGAGCCAACCGCCTCTTCAGGAGGCAGCTGTGTTTTAAAAAGTCAGTCAGTGGCCGGAGAGCTACTGAGAGAACACTGAGTCTCAGGGTGGAGATTCAGGGAATGTAGTTGTAAGCCGGTGAGCTACAGGAAGGGCCTGATTTCTCTAGTGGGAGAAACAGGGAATTAGTCAGTGGCCGGAGAGCTACTGAGAGAACACTGAGTCTCTAGGTGGAGATTCAGGGAATGTATCTGTAGCCAGTGTGCTATAGGGAATTCTGTTAAAATAAGCCTTTTAGCTTATTTGTTATATTAGGGCAGTTGTCCAGAAGGGTTACATCTGCTTAAAGAAACTTCTTGAAGACTGTGCCTGAGATTACTCATGAAACATTACTATTGTAACCATCAAGATTTGTGCCTCTTTTGAAGAAACAGTTAAACTTATTATACTGCTGTTAAAATAAACTTGTTACTGTTCTCCTCAAGTCTTGCCTGATACAGTTTCTTCTAAGTTGAACAGCCTGCAATACTAAAGTCAGCCAGAAACAGTCCCTTTATAAAATAGTTCCTAGGCTGATATTGATCGTTGCCCGGCTTCCCTCATAGATTAGGTGGCAATGGGTGCTTTACCACGCGCACCTTCACAATTGGTGGCATTCGGTGGCATTAAAACGGTCATCGTTACAATTGGTGGCAGCAGTTTAACGACTCCTTTACACATATATATATACACACACATGCTTACAATACTTTATATATTACTATTTTATATATTGCTATATAATACATATGTATTTCATAATATGTAAACTATAATATATATTATAAAACATGTTATCTATCTATATATATTATATAAGATATAATTACAATATTTTATATTATATAGATTACTATATAATATGTTACTATTATATACTACTATATAAATGGACTCCTAGAATAGAGTTGGAAGGGACAGTCCACAAGTAATGAGAGAAGGAGGGAAAGAGGGAATGAAGGGAAAATGAAAGAGGGAATAAAATATCTTTTAAAAAAAGGAAAAAAGAAAGAGGGAATGAAGGAGGGAAAGGGGGAAGGAGAGAAGGAGGGAGGGAAGGAGGGAACGAAGGAAGGATGGAAGGAGAGAAGGAAAGAAAGAAAGGTAGAGAAGGAAGGAAGGAGAAAAGGAAATAAAAAAGTGAAAGGAAAACAGAGGAAAGGAAGGAGAGAAAAAACGAAAGACAGAAAGAGGGAGGGAAGGAAGGAAGGAAGGAAAGAGAGAAGGAAGGAGGTAACCAAAGAGCAAAGGAAGCGAGGAAAGAAACAAGTAGAGATGGAAGAAAGAAGAAGAGAAAGAAGAAGGGAAAGAAAAAAGGGAAGGAAGGAAAGAGGGAGGGAGAGAAAGAGGGGGGGAAAGAAGGAAGGAGGGAAGGAGAGAGGGAAGGAAAGAAAGGTAGAGAAGGAGGGAAGGAGAAAAGGAAATAAAAAAGTGAAAGGAAAACAGAGGAAAGGAAGGAGAGAAGAAATGAAAGACAGAAAGAGGGAGGGAAGGAAGGAAAGAAAGAGAGAAGTAAGGATGCAACCAAAGAGCAAAGAAATGGAAAAAAAGAAAGAAGGTAGAGACGGAATAAAGAAGAAGAGAAATAAGAAAGGAAAGAAAAAAGGGAAGGAAGGAAAGAGGGAGGGAAGGAGGGAAAGAAGGAAGGAGGGAAGGAGAGAAGGAATGAAAAAAAGAAAGGTAGAGAAGGAGGGAAGGAGAAAAGAAAATAAAAAAGTGAAAGGAAAACAGAGGGAAGAAAGGAGAGAAGAAACGAAAGACAGAAAGAGGGAGGGAAGGAAGGAAGGAAAGAGAGAAGGAAGGATGTAACAAAAGAGCAAAGGAAGGGAGGAAAGAAACAAGTAGAGATGGAAGAAAGAAGAAGAGAAATAAGAAGGGAAAGAAAAAAGGGAAGGAAGGAAAGAGGGAGGAAAGGAAGGAAGGAGAGAAAGAGGGAGGGAAAGAGGGAAAGAAGGAAGGAGGGAAGGAGAGAAGGAAGGAAAGAAAGAAAGAAAGGTAGAGAAGGAAGGAAGGAAAGAGAGAAGGAAGGATGTAACCAAAGAGCAAAGAAATGGAGGAAAGAAAGAAGGTAGAGATGGAAGAAAGAAGAGGAGAAATAAGAAAGAAAAGAAAAAAAGGGAAGGAAAGAGGGAGGGAAGGAAGGAGAGAAAGAAGGGGGGGAAGGTTGGTTGCAGCAACCATAGTGGGTACAGCTAGTACTAAAATAAATCAGTTAATCTTAAAAGTTCTGCTATAATTACTTAATAATGTTTGACTAATTACAATTAGTTAATAATATATTGATTATATTGATGAGAGAAATGAATTAGTAATCAGGCTTTCTTTGCCTGCTTTTCAGAGTATCCCACTCCACCGAATGTGACCATTAGCAAGCTGATGTACATGCGTCACCGCACGGAGGTGGAACTGGAGTGGCAAACCCAAGGCTCAGGGAACCTGACTGGCTTTGTGGTGCAGAGGCGAGAGGCCAAAAAGGCCACCAAAAAGCAGCTGGATGTCTCCTGGGAAATAGTAGCTAGCGATATTGACCCAGATATTCGTGACCAGAAACTGGGCGGATTAGATCCTGCGGTGGTGTATGCGTTCCGCATCCTGGCTGTCAACCACCGTACCACTGGGCACCCCTCGGAGGTGAAGACACCAGGTGAAGTGGGAACCTGGGAACGTTCTGCCACCGGCTGTGACAAAAACCCAAATTGTCAATTGTGTTATACTTCCTGAGGAGAGAAGCTGCATGTCTAGAATTCAAGAAACTGAGGAGTAAGGGAGTAACTGGGAAAACCAAGATAGAAAGATGAGCAAAAGCATAGTCAGGATCCAGTTCCGAGTTTCCACAAAGCAAGGCAGCTAGAAATAACAATAGATATGATATATAACATATAGATACATGTGCCCATCAGATGAGAAGACTCATCAGAATAGAAAAGCTCATTATTCTGTCCAAATCATGACTCCTGGCTTCTTGGTCCTCAATTGGCATTTGGCCCTACTTTGATGAGTTGAATCTTGAATTTATTTATTTTATTTATTTATGACATTTATTTGCTGCCCTTCTCACCCCAAAGGGGACTCAGAGCGGCTTACAAGATATATATACATACAATACATTATACTATTAGCATAGTACATATGCTATATATGTACTATATATATATATATATATATATATAACTATATATTACTATATATTATATATTACTATATTGTACTATACCATTATATTGTAATATTATTGGGAATATTACGTGCAATATAAAATATATAATTATAATATCATATTATTATTATTATTATTATTATTGTATTACATTTCTTCACGGTTCAGAACTTATTCTGTACGAATTTCATATGAGGTTGTTTTGTAGAGGACTTGAGATTTTTTTAATGGAGGAAACAGCAACAGTCCTGATGCCCATCTTGGGCATGGAGGTTCTCCTCCAAAGTTCTCCTCCAAAGTTACATATGGCAATTATTCAATGCCTTAAACACATATAAAAATTAAGCTTAAAAACAATTGGATTTATTTATTTATTCCATATCAAAAGCATTGCATAAATTAGTACAAATTTATTCCTTTTTTCCCTTCCTTTCTTCAGTACAAAACTGATAAAAATAGAAGGAACGCTGGCCGCTAATTATCTTTTGACCAAAAACGGGCAACAGCAATGGCACTGTCTGTAGCCTCTAACAATTCTTCCTCTGTACATGAGGCAGGGCGTAGTGGACAAGCGTACAGATGCGGAGTTGTCTGTTCTGCTCCACAGTCACATATAAAATGTTTAAAAATTACATTTAATATTAAAACACGCCAATCAAAAATCAAAAACACGCTCTGAGTCCCCTTCGGGGTGAGAAGGGCAGCATATAAATGTCATAAATAAATAAATAAATAAATAAATAAATAAATAAATAAATAAATAATCTAAGGCCATTCTATAGCCATTGCACACATTCCAATTATATTATATTATTGCACTACTTCTCCGAAGGTCTGATCCTACAGCCAGGTTTTTACTGTCTTTCTGAAGGCTAGGAGGGAAGGGGTGATCTAATGGCACTGGAGAAGGAATTCCACAGATGAGGGGCCACCACTGAGAAGGCCCTGTCTCTCGTCCCCACATCCTGAAATAGGATATCCCCAGACGTGTCTGATGCATACTGGGGCCTTGTCTTCCTTTTGTTTCCCCCATAATGTATGATGTGGATGGGATTTCCTCCTTTCCCTTGTTATGTATGGAGGGAAGGAGTGTTTCCAGCCCAGTTTACCTGTCTGAACGTGTCTCCCTCTATGAACCACCTTGGAGATTAAGATCTTCTAGGGAGGACCTGTTCTCGGTCCCACCTTCTTCTCAAGTGCAACTGGTGGGGACGAGAGACAGGGCCTTCTCAGAAGCTCTGAGATACATGTGCATATCTCCCTCTATGAACCACCTTGGAGATTAAGAGCTTCTAGGGAGGACCTGCTCTTGGTCCCACCTTCTTCTCACGTGCAACTGGTGGGGACGAGAGATAGGGCCTTCTCAGAAGCTCTGAGATACATGTGCATATCTCCCTCTATGAACCACCTTGGAGATTAAGAGCTTCTAGGGAGGACCTGCTCTTGGTCCCACCTTCTTCTCACGCGCAACTGGTGGGGACGAGAGATAGGGCCTTCTCAGAAGCTCTGAGATACATGTGCATATCTCCCTCTATGAACCACCTTGGAGATTAAGAGCTTCTAGGGAGGACCTGCTCTTGGTCCCACCTTCTTCTCACGCGCAACTGGTGGGGACGAGAGACAGGGCCTTCTCAGAAGCTCTGAGATACATGTGCATATCTCCCTCTATGAACCACCTTGGAGATTAAGAACTTCTAGGGAGGACCTGCTCTTGGTCCCACCTTCTTCTCACGTGCAACTGGTGGGGACGAGAGATAGGGCCTTCTCAGAAGCTGTGAAATACATGTGCATACCTCCTTCTATGAACCACATATTTCCCTCTATGAACCACCTTGGAGATTAAGAGCTTCTGAGAAGGCCCTATCTCTCATCCCCACCACTTGCGCTTGAGAAGAAGGTGGGATCGAGAGCAGGTCCTCCCTAGAAGATCTTAATCTCCAAGGTGGTTCATAGAAGGAGACACGTTCAGACAGGTAAACTGGGCTGGAACCATTCCTTCCCTCCATACATAACAAGGGAAAGGAGGAAATCCCATCCACATCATACATTATTTATTTATTATTTATTTATTTGCTGCATTTGTTAACCGCCGCTCTCAGCCCTAGAGCGACTCGCGGCGGTGTACAACATATAAAAAACAATTTACAATAAGCTACAACGACAAAAACCAACAAATCACTAATACACAATCATCTAATTACACTAAAATAATCCGCTCCGTCTTATCGTAGAATCATAACCAATCTCGTAGTCCATATTCCGTTCCAGTTGTCATTTCCAGTTACTGTAGCACTCAGTTAAATGCCTTCTCGAATAGCCATGTCTTCAGGCTCTTACGGAAGGACATAAGGGAGGGCGCCTGTCTGATGTCAACAGGGAGGGTGTTCCACAGCCGGGGGGCCACCACCGAGAAGGCCCTTTCTCTCGTCCCCGCCAGACATGCCTGTGAAGCAGGCGGGATCGAGAGAAGGGCCTCCCCAGACGATCTCAAGGTCCTCGTGGGCTCATAGGCTGAGATGCGGTCCGAAAGGTATTTTGGGCCGGAACCATTTAGGGCTTTGTAGGATAACACCAGCACCATTATGAGGAAAACAACATGAAGACAAGGCCCCAGTATGTATCAGACACATCTGGGAATATCCTATTCCAGGATGTGCCACCTAGCCACAGAATAGCCCTCTTTGATGGTCTGGGTGCTCATTGTTGACAGTCTTGGGTGAGATGGGGAAACGTTGTTCTTCGATAGACACCTCATTTTATTAAAGCCAAGTTGATTGAGAACAGAATGAGAGAGGCAAATGTGCTTGTGAGTCTGGAATGTTATTGGAATGACCAGAAAGAAACTGTTTCTGCCTTTGCTTCTTCCAAAGCCTCTACTTTTGGTTTCTCGGCATTCTGTTGTGCTGCTGCTGCAACTGCTCTAGCTTTGGTTTTGATTGTGGTTCAGCTTGCTATCCTTTCCCCCATCTTGCCATACTGCACGAGGCTGCCGGGTATAGTTGTTTGAAGCCAGGTGGCACTGGCAAGTGCATGCCACTCTTGGGGTGGGGATCGGGTTGGCGAGGGTCAACTATGTGTGATAGGTTGACATTCCTCTGTACCAACGTCTCTTCTTAATTGCACGGTGTGGTTAATCCTTCCTGCTGTGGTTCAATTTATTTTTCTGGAATGTGTACTTTACCTTCATAATATAGATGCACCTAGCCCAGGCATGGGCAAACTTGGGCCCTCTGGGTGTTTTGGACTTCGACTCCTACCATTCCTAACAGCCTCAGGCCCTTTCCTTTTCCCCTTCAGGTTCTCAAGTCACTCCTGACACGGAAACAAAACAAAACAAAACCATGCCCCATTTTTTTCGTCTTGCCTGAAACCAGATATTGACTAATGTGCATTGCTTGTGGGATTCTGGAAATCCAGATGAGGATCACAGAGCAGATTTACAAACAGTGCTTCATTGCAGAAGATTCCTTCTCTGTAGTAGTCTGGTGATCAAAGTATGAGGGTTGAATGAAAAGTAATTCCTCCACCTTTGTAACTCCTCAACAGATGGCAGTACTGGTATGCGGCAGGTACTGGCTTGTTTGGTAGACTCTCCTCTACAGTTCCGTTTTGGAAGGAAGCCTTAGCATTGAATGGTTGTGTTGTTAAAATACGAAGTATGGAACCTTGCGCAGACGGTCAGTTAATGTGACTTAAGTTTATTTATTTATTTATTTATTTATCATGTCAGGTGCAAACCAAACAGTTGTATTGCATTTTTAACAAACAAACAAACAAAACACAAAGTTTGCAAGCTTGGTAGTTGATTAAATGTCCTTTGACCAGTAGCTGGCCACTTAGAGTGCCTCTGGAGTTACTATAAGAAGGTCCTCCATTGTGCATGTAGCAGGGCTCAGGTTGCATTGCAGTAGATGGTCTGTAGTTTGCTCTTCTCCACACTCGCATGTCGTGGATTCCACTTTGTAGCCCCATTTCTTAAGATTAGCTCTGCATCTTGTGGTGCCAGAGCGCAGTCTGTTCAGCGCCTTCCTAGTCGCCCAGTTTTCTGTGTGCCCAAGGGGGAGTCTCTCATTTGGTATCAGCCATTGATTGAGGTTCTGGGTTTGAGCCTGCCACTTCTGGACTCTCGCTTGCTGAGGTGTTCCAGAGAGTGTCTCTGTAGGTCTTAGAAAACTATTTAAGTAATGTGCAGTCATTGAATTCTTGACAGCAGAAGGTGTCACCCCAAAGGAGATTCATCAGAGAATGCAAGCTGTTTATGGTGATCATGTTGATGTGAGTACTGTGCGTTGCTCGGTGAGTAAGTTTAAAGATGTTGAAGTGAGAACATCTGACGTGCATGACAAAGAGTTGGATGTCCTGTGACAACAACCACCGAGTTCCACAAGCAAAAGGTTGACAGATTGATTCAGGATGATCATATCACTCAGAGAGAAATTTCAAGCATAACTGGCATTTCACAAGAACGTGTGGGTCACATTATTGCTTTGCTTGCCTATCAGAAGATCTGTACACGATGGGTACACAGGATGCTGACGCCTGAAATGAAAGCGCACAGACTTGAAACTCCAGAGACTGGATCTCTCCACCATACAACATCCTCCATGCAGTCCAGATTTAGCACCGTCTGACTCCATCTGTTCCTGATAATGAAAGAAGATCTGCTGGAACATCATTATGCTTCTGATGAAGAGGTTGAGAGAACTTTGAGCCGCTGGTTGCGGAAACAGTGTCGACTTCTTCCGTGATGGCTTCAGAAAACTTGTTTGTTTATTTATTTAGAGTTTTTATAACCTGGTCTTCTCGACCTCCGAGGAGGGACTCAGGCCGGCTAACAACATAAGATTCAATACAATAAGAAAAAACAGTATGTTCATTTATGTTCATCGTTGGCAGAAATGTATCCAATTGTCTGGTGATTATGTGGAAAAGTGAATAGTGGTAGTTAAAGAGCACAGTCTAAGGATTATTTCTGTGTTTGATTTATTAAAATATTCCCATCCAAACCCAAGTAACAAAGGTGGAGGCATTACTTTTCATTCAACCCTTGTTATAGTAATATTTGACTTGTAATGAGTTATTATCTGTGCAAGGCATTAATTTGGAACAGAGAGACAAAGTCACGATTCTCAAGAACTCCAGAAACACAGCACCGATGTAAGGAATGTTTGGTCCTGCAGATGTTTTGGACTACAACTCCCACAATTCCTTGTTTTTGCCTCTATTAAATTAAACAGCTGGAGGGGGAAGATTCCTACCTTGACTTAGATGACTGCATCTGGATATATTTATGCAATGTCATACTATTACACAAGATATTTTCCAGAGAAAGGTTTGAAAACGGATATCTGTTTTGGGTCATTTGTTTTGAACCAGGAAGAGAGATGATTGTAGATTGCGCATAGTGTTGCCTTCTGCCCAGGACTCAGCACAATATGGGCGTAACTCTGCCAGAAGGACCTGGCAGACATGGCCGACTCTTTATCTCCATAAGGACCACAGCTGTGGCAACAAGTCTGGGTGCAGGTCGGGGACAGCTTTGGGAAGGTGCAAAACCAAAATGAAACACTCAAGAAAAACAAGCAAACTATTTGCCTGGAAAAACGAAGGAGATTGGAAACAGATGCGCCGAGGAATCAGTGGGAACCTCAGGAGGAGGGAGAGGAGAGTTTGTGTAGAGCTTTATTGAAGGTTTCCTTCGACAGAGAAAGTATCCCCCAAAGAGGCTGTGCTGCCAAGGGCCAAATGTGAGAGGTCCGTAAAATCCTCTGATATTTCTTCTCTCTTTAAAAACTCATAATAACCACAACTTGGTCTGGAGAGGAAAAGAGAATCAATATGGTTTACGGCACAGGCTTTCGTTGGGAACGGAAGAGAATCACTCTTGCCTTGTGTATCCCGTGCCTGTCAACCTTTGACAGATGAGAACCAGGACACATGGTCAAGTGACATCAGGGCATGGTGAAGATCACAAAAGTTGCTCATTAGGGAGAAGAGATAAGCTATGAGAGGCTGCAGGAGTTTGTTTTTGCTTGGGTTGTTAAGAAGGGCAAGATTCTTAACAAGTCAGAACTTCCTGACTGTGAGAGCCGTTCAGCAGTGGAACTCTCTGCCCCGGAGTGTGGTGGAGGCTCCTTCTTTGGAAGCTTTTAAGCAGAGGCTGGATGGCCATTTGTCAGGGGTGATTTGAATGCAATATTCCTGCTTCTTGGCAGAATGGGGTTGGACTGGATGGCCCATGAGGTCTCTTCCAACTCTTTGATTCTATGATTCTATGATTCTATGATTCTCATTCTGAGATAACTGAGACTGGATCTACACTGCCATATAATCAGGGGCGGCTCAACCCATTACACAAAGTAAGCATTTGCAGTATAGTTGATTTTGCCCAGGGGCGCTCTTGAGGCGCTCTTGGGGGAAAATAGACCTTGACATATGCGAGTTGTAGTTACTGGGATGTATAGTTCACCTACAATCAAAGAGCATTCTGAACACCACCAATGATGGAATTGAACCAAATATGGTGTTGGAGGAAAGTGCTGAGAGTGCCTTGGACTGCGAGAAGATCCAACCAGTCAATCCTCCAGGAAATAAAGCCCAACTGCTCATTGGAGGGAAGGATACTAGAGACAAAGTTGAAGTACTTTGGCCACATCATGAGGAGACAGCAAAGCCTAGAGAAGACAATTATGCTGGGGAAAGTGGAAGGCAAAAGGAAGAGGGGCCGACCAAGGACCAGATGGATGGATGGCATCCTTGAAGTGACTGGACTGACCTTGAAGGAGCTGGGGGTGGTGACGGCTGACAGGGAGCTCTGGCGTGGACTGGTCCATGGGGTCACGAAGAGTCTGAGACGACTGAACGAAATGAACAACAACAACAACAATGGCACACAGAACTCCCACGACGAACAGAAAATATATATCCGTGCTTGGTTGGGGGAGGGGGCGCCAAAATACTGTTTACTTACCATTGAAAACTACCTAGAGCCACCTCTGCATATAATGCAGTTTCCACCTGAACGTTGGGAAGAACTTCTTAACTGTGGGAGCTGTTCAGCAGTGGAACTCTCTGCCCCAGAGTGTGGTGGAGTCTCCTTCTTTGGAGGCTTCTAAACAGAGATCTGTTGGGGGTGCTTTGAATGCTTCTTGGCAGTGGGTTGAACTGGATGCCTCATGAGGTCTCTTCCAACTCTATGGTTCTATGATTCTATAGCCATACAATGCAGTTTAACTACATGTTATGGGTGTAGGAAAACTGAACATATACTTACTTTACTCAGGCGATCCCTTGTTCTCCAAGTAGGATTTTTTTTTTGTCATGTCATGACCGACTTGAGAAACTGCAAGTCACTTCTGGTGTGAGAGAATTGGCCATTTGCAAGGACGTTGCCCAGGGGATGCCCGGATGTTTTTTGATGTTTTACCATCCTTGTGGGAGGCTTCTCTCATGTCCCCGCATGAGGAGCTGGAGCTGATAGTGGGAGCTCATCCGCGCTCTCCCTGGATTCGAACCTGCGACCTGCCAGCCCAAGGGTTTAACCCACTACACCATCGGGGGCTCCTCCGAGTAGGCTAGTCTTCCAAGATCAGTGTACTGGTCGGTCCATAGGTGACTGTGAAGCCCTAGTCTTGATCTGCATCTTCTCCCACAGTGCGAGCATTGGTTTCCAGGTGGAAGGTGGTCCTGGTTGGGGTTGGCTTGACATGCCTTCCTCTTAGCACATTTCTTTCGCCCTCCATTCGTACCTCTTCAAATTCTACAGCACTTCTGGTCACAGCTGACATCCAGCTGTAGTGCTCAAGGGCCAGGGCTTCCCAGTTCTCAGTGCCTATGCCAGAGTTTTTAAAGTTGGCTTTGAGCCCATCTTTCAATCTCTTTTTCTGCCCACCAACATTTCATTTTCTGTTCTTGAGTTCGAAGTAGAGCAACTGCTTTGGGAGATGGTGGTCGGGCATCCGGACATGGCCGGTTCAGTAGAGTTGATAGTGGAGGACCATCACTTCAGTGCTGGTGGTCTTTGCTTCTTCCAGCACACTGACATTTGTCCGCTTGTCTTCCCAAGAGATTTGCAGGATTTTCCGGAGGCAGCGCTGATGGAATCGTTCCAGGAGTTGCATGTGACGTCTGTAAACAGTCCATGTGTCACAGGCATAGAGCAGGGTTGGGAGGACAATAGCTTTATAAACAAGCACCTTGGTATCCCTATGGATGTCCCGATCCTCAAATACTCTCTGCTTCATTTGGAAAAAAGCTGTACTCGCAGAGCTCAGGCAGTGTTGTATTTCAGTGTCAATGTTGACTATTGTGGAGAGGTGGCTGCCAAGGTAGTGGAAATGGTCAACATTTTCTAATATTACACCATTAAGCTGTATTTCTGGGATTGGAGAGGGATTAGCCAGTGGGGAGGGATTGGTCAGTGGGGGATCCTTTGATTTTTGAGCAACACTCAAAAAGCAAGGGAATTCCAGACAAGATTCAATCAGGGCCAGCTAACACCTCCCAACAAAGTATCTTTCAGGCAGCAATCAGCCAAGCTTAGAAGCTGCAAGGCCATTAAATGCTAGTCAAGTGACCAGTTGCAACATTCCCACTTGCCTCAAATAGACAAGAGTTCTTTCTCCCACCCTAGACCTTCCACAGATAGACAAACCCCACTTGCCTAGTTTCCAGCACACCTCACAACCTCTGAGGATGCCTGCTATAGATGTGGATGAAACATCAGAAGAGAATGCTTCTTGAAGATGGCCATACAGCCTAGAAACTCACAGCAACACATTGAATATGTTTAAAATGGATCAGAACTCCTTCAGGTATACAAATGAGAAAACTTTTTTTTACTTTGCCCACCCCCAAATGTGCACCTAAGCAGAAGGACAATAATAAAAAGTGACAAAAATAATCTTAATTCCGATTTTATAAACGTTTAATACAAAATATTCCTAGGTCAGCTACTCAAGCGGCAACTACTACGGAATTGCAAAGCCCAGTGCATAAAACCTGGCAGAAGCTACAAAAAACACCTGTATGGAAATAACAGGTAACCCCCCAAGATCGACGATCAAGCAGAAGTAGGCCAACATTAGGAAGAACTTCCTGACTGTGAGAGCCATTCAGCAGTGGAACTCTCTGCCCCGGAGTGTGGTGGAGGCTCCTTCTTTGGAAGCTTTTAAGCAGAGGCTGGATGGCCATTTGTCAGGGGTGATTTGAATGCAATATTCCTGCTTCTTGGCAGGGGGTTGGACTGGATGGCCCATGAGGTCTCTTCCAACTCTTTGATTCTATGATTCTATGAAAGCCATCCAATCAAAACAAATCCTCTTAATCTGCTTCAGGTCTGATGGTTGGACTCCTCTAGAGAAAGGCTTTGAAGATTGCCTTGTGTATGTAGACAACTCTAAGAGAGGAGATGATTCTGATAACCGCATTCTTGATTCAATTGAGTGTCTCCCAAATACTTTGAACAAGAGTTCCTATCTTTCCTGTCCAGGCATTGTAGGAGTTATAGTTCTACCTATCTGGGTGGAACCCCACTGGGGAAAACATGTTACTATTCCAGGCATGTGTAAGAAAGATCCGTGTTTTATGCTACTCAGGAGTTCCTGAAAACCAGAAGCTGGTGGGACTCCATGGCCTTCAACAGCATCTCCCCTTCCCTTTGTCTTACAGCTGACCCTCCTTTCAATGCTTACCCTGCTGTGATTGGGGCTGGCGTGGCCGGAATGATTGTCGCAACGATCACATCCCTTCTGGTCTTCCAGTACATCGTCCGCAACCGGGAGAACAACCCAAGTGAGTGGCTGAAATGTTGCTGTGTAGTTTCCCCTTTCCCTAATCCAAGGAATCCTAAGAAATCCTCTGCAGGAATGGGTTGGTTACGCAGGGAGGGCAAATCTATATAAATAAAAATGTAATGTTCGTTTGTGGGATTCACAGTACTCAAAAACCACTAGACGAATTGACACCAAATTTGGACACAACACACCTCTCAGGCCAACGAGCAACCATCACTCATAAAAACACTGAAAAACACAACAGAAGGGACTTAAAAGGCCAAAAAAACCCAACAAAAAACACATTACAATGCATGTGCAAAACCACATATATACACAAACACACATATATTTACACATACACAAATATGCACACACAAAACAAATATACACAGACTGGGCCACAGCAATACGTGGCAGGGGACAGCTATTATCTATATAAATAAAAATATAATGTTTGTTTGTGGGATTAACAGAACTCAAAAACCAGTGGACGAATTGCCTCCAAATTTGGCCACAAGACACCTACTAACCCAAGGAGTGACCATCACTCAAAAAAAAATTAATTTTGTCATTTGGGAGTTGTAGTTGCTGGGATTTATAGTTAACCTACAATCAAATAGCATTCTAAACTCCACCAACGATGGACTTGAACCAAACGTGGCAGAACTCCCATGACCAACAGAAAACACTGGAAGGGTTTGATGGGCATTGACCTTGAGTTTGGGACTTGTAGTTCACCTACATCCAGAGAGCATTGTGGACTCAAACAATGATGATGGATCTGGACCAGACTTGGCATAGATATTCCATATGACCAAATATGAAGACAGATGGAGTTTGGTGAAAATAGACATTCACATTTGAGAGTTTTAGTTACTGGGATTTATAGTTCACCTACAATAAAAGAGCATTCTGAACTCCATCCAATGATGGAATTGAACCAAACGTGGCAGAACTCCCATGACCAACAGAAAACACTGGAAGAGTTTGATGGGCATTGACCTTGAGTTTGGGACTTGTAGTTCACCTACATCCAGAGAGCACTGTGGACTCAAACAATGATGGATCTGGACCAAACTTGGCATGGATATTCCATATGACCAAATAAGTAGACAGATGGAGTTTGGTGAAAATAGACATTCACATTTGAGAGTTGTAGTTACTGGGATTTATAGTTCACCTACAATAAAAGAGCATTCTGAACTCCATCCAATGATGGAATTGAACCAAACTTGGCACACAGAACCCCCATGACCAACAGAAAATACTTAAGGCCACCCAGTCCAACTCCCTTCACCAGGGCAAGAAAACATAATCAAAGCCCTCCTGACAAAGAGCCATACTGCCATAGATATAGGTAAAGGTAGTCCAGTCATGTCTGACTCTGGGGTGTGGTGCTCATCTCCATTTCTAAGCCGAAGAGCCAGCGTTGTCCGTAGACACCTCCAAGGTCATGTGGCCGGCATGACTGCATGGAGCGCATGACTGCATGGAGCTCAGCAGCTCAGTGCTTTAACCCACTGCACCACCGGGGGCTCCTGCCATAGATATAAGTAGATATATATGATTCACACACAGAGAGAGATAATATTGTAGATTTGAAAGGGACCCCTAAAGGAGGACAATTCTATGTTTCATGTTCCAGAGTAGGCAAATCAGACAATCGCCACATTAACACTGACAAAGAAACAGCAAGAAATACTGTTTACCCACAAGCAGAAAGAAATTACATATTTTAGAAACCAACACTTTCTCATTACTTTATTTTCCTGATCACCAGACTGGGCCACAGCAACGCATGGCAGGGGATGGCTAGTAAATAAATATTCAAATGAGGGCTTTTGGAGCATCAGGTGCAAGGGTGAAGTGAAAATAGCACAGTTATCCATGGGTGTAGGGGTTCTTTGCTCCAATTGTGTTGCTATGGGTTTAGTCTTCTCTTGAAAGAACACGCCAAGATACCATACATCTTTATTGCTCAGAATACAATAATATAGCACTACTGCCCATCTATATAGGGCCTTAGCTACAATGTATTTTGGTGAGGTACTTAAAATTCTCCGTCCTCCATGAGACAGGGCCATAGAGTTTAGTGCAGCTGGGACTTCCTACTCCCAGTTCAGGGAGTCCCTATCTAGCTGCCATGTCGGCCCAATACAGTGTCCAGGATGTCAGATCAGGCCTGAATTATCAGTTAGCGTAGAAGGGGGTCTTGGTTTACTTCCTCAGATGCAAGTAAACAATCTATGAAATTTTAGGCTACCAAGTTTGTTTTTTCAGTTATTCTCCAAAGTGCTGCAAGATCCTTTTGCATATTGTTAATTTAGACCAGGTATGGGCAAATTTAGGCCCTCTGGGTGTTTTGGACTTCAACTCCCACAATGTCGTGTACTTATTTATTAACTTACTTAGGTGATCCCTCGTTGTCTAAGTAGGATAGTCTTCCAAGATCGGTGTACTGGCTGTGGGTCCCTAGGTGACTGTGGAGCCCATTCTAAGACCTGCATGTTCTTCCGCAGTGAGGGCATCGTTTGGAATGTGGTCGTGGTCGGGGTTGGCTTGAAACGTCTTCCTCTTGGCACGTTTCTCTTTCGCTCTCTATTCGTGCCTCTTCGAAATCAGCTTCTGGTTTTCAGGAACTCCTGAGTGACATAAAACATGGATTGTTTTGATTGTTTTGATTGCAGCACTGCTGGTCACAGCTGACCTCCATCTGGAGCACTCAAGGGCCAGGGCTTTCCACATCTCACTGTCTATGCCAGTTTTAAAGGTTGGCTTTGAGCCCATCTTTACATCTCTTTCCCTGCCCACCAACATTCCGTTTTCCATTCTTGAGTTCAGAGTAGAAAAACTACTTTGGGAGATGGTTGTCGGGCATCCAGACAATGTGGCCAGTCCCGTAGAGTTGATGGCGGAGGAGCATCGCTTCAATGCTGGGGGTCTTTACTTCTTCCAGCACGCTAACATTTGTCCGCTTGTCTTCCCTAGAGATTTGTAGGATTTTTTGGAGGCAACACTGATGGAATCGTTTTGGGAGTTGTATGTGACATCTGTAGATAGTCCACATCTCGCAGGCGTATAGCAGGCTTGGGAGGACAATAGCTTTATAAACAAGCACCTGTAAGCACATATTTGCACTCTTACACATGTAGTGTAAGAGTGTAAATATGAGCCCTATTGCAGAAATCCTTCCTTGAACAATTTTGTGGAGTTTCATTTGACTTCTCTTGCAACATAATTCTTAAAATTGTATTATTTTTATCCTTATTCCACAGGGTTGCACGACCTCCTCTTCAGAATGTAAGTAGCATCCAAAGGCTGTCTTCTTTGCCGCTTCCTATCTCTTATTGGCCCTTGTTGGTAAATCCCAGGGTTTGGTCACTATCCATGAACTGTGGGCATCAAAAAATGGAAGTGCTGCCATTTATATTATGCTTGACCACGTAGAAGTTTGACCCAAGTATTAAAACATATACCACTTAGTCAAACGTGCAACATGTGTATTGTTGTTGTTTATTCATTCAGTCAGTCACTTCTGACTTTTTGTGACCTCATGGACCAGCCGATGCCAGAACTCCCTGTCAGCCGTCACCACCCCCAGCTCTTTCAGGGTCAAGCCAGTCACTTCAAGGATACCATCCATCCATCTTATCCTTGGTCGGCCCCTTTTCGTTTTTCCTTCCATTTTCCCCAGTATCATTGTCTTCTCTAAGCTTTCCTGTCCCCTCATTATGTGGCCAAAGTACTTCATCCTTGTTTCTAATATCCTTCCCTCCAATGAGCAGTCGGGCTTTATTTCCTGAAGTATGGACTTTAGTGTGTATTAGTATCTCTAAAATACTTCAGTGTGTATTCGAATCTCTAAAAAGAATCAGTGTTACAATCCTACGACACTGCGCACAGAAGACAGGAGACTTCCCATGTTCTGTTGAAAACTATTGGGCAACTGCAGGAGGGAAGCAATTGTCAACTGAGCTGCCACACAAAAATGGATCAGAAGATTGGCGAAGTTTTGAAAATCAACATGCAAAAACTTCTAGTCAGAGTGTGGCAGCACATGAGAGGTGAATAGACTTGAATACAGAGACAATATATATGACTGATACCCCTCCAATATATTCCGACCCTTTAGGGCTGGTGCAGAAGCTCGTGAACACATCAGCACTCCAGAGGATGCTGAGACAGCGGTGGGGCCAGATGTTGAAGCTAGTGAGCAGGTTGGGGAGCCTTCCACTGCAGCATCTGGGGAAGCATCTGCAGGTGTGCCTAAATCATGCTTTACTTGGAAAGAAATGGTAACAGAGGTGGCATTTGTATACTCACTGAAATGTTAGCAGCACCAGATAATTGCACATGAAAAAAGAGTTTTATTCTGCCCTATGCCAATCTTTTTGCACGAGATTGAAAGGTGAAATAAGGCACAGGGCTCTCATGTCTTTAGTGTCGGAGTAGAGGAGGGCACTTGAGCAGGTGACAAGCAAGACCTGCTGAAAATCCCTTTTCCACACAAGTTCATCAAGTACTCTCATTTATTTCACCTGGAAACCCAGGTACATAAGAAGTCGGAACTTCAAGCATAAATATATTTTCACTAAAATGGTACCAGATGAATATTGTTATGCAAGCTAGCAAAAGCAGATTAATGCAGGAGTCGTGGAGTAGCCTTAGAGTATGTCTTGTCTTTCTACAGAGCTTAGTCCAGAGGACACTACCGGAGGCCCAGAGGATCCTGCAGCAGCCCCAACTCCAGAACCCACTGCCGTTGATGATCCAGTTAATGTTACCATCACAGTAACAGCAACTCCGTGACTGCTGGGAAATCTGATTTCATGGGCGTCAGTTCAGAATAACTTATGGAGTGCTTTTTTTCAGCACCAGGGAAGGATAGTGATATGGGAAGAAACTGTAGGGCTCACGAGGATGTCCATCTGGGCCTTGAACTGGGCAAGAACTGTCCTCTCACTTGTCCTGTTGTTTCTACATCTTGGGGAAGGAGCGGAAGTGAAGGGGCAGATGGTCATCTCAGAACATAGATCTCCCACAGTGTGGTTGGCAATGAACAAACTGCTTTTCTGTAGACCTTCAAGTGATTCTTTTTGTGGGAAAGCCAACAAAGCAGTTTTGGGTCAACATCTGGGAGCCGCCTTCAAGAAGGCACTTTAGCTTTCACATGACTTCAGAAAATGCAGAGAGATTTCAGGTGGGACATACCTTATCCAATTGAGCTGATGGTTTGGGATACTAAGTGGGTCTGGAGAAGGTTGTTGCTAATGCTTGGTTTTACTGATGCTGCTGTTAAACAGTTTGCTCCACAGACAGTATATGTGTTTATCTTTATTTTAATTAATAGTTGCAAAATTAGTGAGAAGTACTTGGAAGAATAAGAAAACGGGTGGTCTTGAGCTTGAATTAAGTGATTCTTGAGTAATTCCTCACTTTGGAACCAATGCAGTTATGTCCAGCTTTGTAGTGTAGTGATTTTTGGTATACCAATGCTAAGAGAATAGAGAAAAACAGTGAAGGAATCCGAAGAATGGACTGAAAGGTTTGCACAGTTCACCATTGTTCAAAGGAATGAGAAAGGAGCAAATGGGCACATATGCTAACAGACGTGCTGACTCCATCAGATTAATCCCCCTTCACCTTCATCCAGTCTCAGGACATCAAATGTCAACAGCTACTTTACTGCAGGATGCATTCCTTTCATTGTCTCCTAAGGAGAAACACTATGGGAACCGACAGGCTCTTGAGCATCCATCCTGCCTCATCTGCTGTGGAATCTGCACATTGTCTTCTCTTGTTGCCATGTTGTCTAGGCCAATGAAACAATGGTCCTAAGCAACTGGGACAATGGATCTCATCTGCAAATAAGAGCCAGGCTAAGACTCAGAGAGATTCTGCTCACCAGCTGGGCTAATGAATTGGTGGGAAATTGCATCTGTTCGCCAAACAGGCCACTGTCCCCAACCCAGTTACTTTTTAGTAGACAATCGTTTCCGTAGCAAACCTCCTGCCCAAACAAGCAATATACACACAAACCACTATATCCAATCAAAGTAAATTCTGCACCTGAACTTTTTTAAAAAAACAACAACACCTTGGTATTCTGCATCCTTGCAATGAGAAAAGCAACACACAATTTCTTTCAACCATGTTTTACAGGTCGCTCTGGCCAGAGCATATAAGCAATGACTTTCAGTTAACTCAATTACCTTTTGGAAGGTGTGTTTTGCTTTTTGTCATTGTTAACATGTGTCTCTGGTTGTACATATCTTCAACGTAACTCCCAACCTATACAGTTCACAGAGCTTTTTAAAAATAGGAAAGCAATACTCAGAAGTGATTTTGCCACTTTCTTCTAACACACTTACAGCAGAGTGTCACTTATCCAACATAAACTGGCCGGCAGAACGCTGGATAAGCGAAAACGTTGGATAAGGCGGGATTAAGAAAAAAGCCTATTAAATCTCAAATTATGTTATGATTTTACAAATTAAGCACCAAAACATCATGTTTTACACCAAATCAACAGGAAAGGCATTTCAATACCTGGCAGTTATGTAATAATTACTGTATTTATCAATTTAGCACCAAAACATTGGAATGTATTGAAACAGCGGCAGATCTGGGCGGGAGGCAGACTGCATTGGATAATGTAGAACAGGGGTCCTCAAACTTTTTAAATAGAGGGCCAGGTCACAATCCCTCAAACTGTTGGAGGGCCGGATTATAATTTGAAAAAAAAAAACATGAATGAATTCCTATGCACACTGCACATATCTTATTTGTAGTTCAAAAAACACTTAAAAACAATACAATAATTAAAATGAAGAACAATTTTAACAAATATAAACTTATTAGTATTTCAATGGGAAGAGTGGGCCTGCTTTTGGTTAATGAGATAGGATTGTTGTTGTTGTTGTATGCTTTCAAGTCACCTCAAACTTAGGTTGACCCTGAGCGAGGGCCGGGTAAATGACCTTGGAGGGCCGTATCCGGCCCCCGGGCCATAGTTTGAGGACCCCTGATATAGAACATTCGATGAGCAAAGGTTAGATAAATGAGACTCTACTGTATTTCAAAACTTCAAAACTTTCTTTTCACTGTTTGTAAGGACAAACCAGATTTAAGATGCATTACCAGTAGTAATCATTACAACTGACATTAAACACAAGCAGCACGTTCTCTTTAATATTAAAAACACAAGAATAATCTTTCCCCAAAAAACTACATCATTTAAACATATGTACAAATGTAAAACAGACTATTACAACTGTGGAAGGGAAAAAATATAGTGTATTTTTCTATATGATAAAAAGACATGCATCTTTAAATGGTTTATTTGCAAATCAATGTACAAAATATATGAACACATGTTGCTCAGACAGCAATACGTTTATTCAGTCAAAGTAACTTTTCAAAGAGTGGAGGTGGAGGAGACCTTGAGACCGAAGACCAATGATTGCAGGGTTGCCCAATTAGAAAAGTAGTTCAAAAAATGAAATTTCTTTTATTAACTCAAGAGGATGCTGGTACTGGCATCATACAAGCGCACAGATGTCAACAGGACATACTTGCATATAAAATGCCGAGTATGAGAATTAAGAGAAATGTTGGTGGAGCCAAACAACAAGTTGCAACGATGCATACGACATGATTAACTATTGTATAATTCCAATAGCTCTGTCAGTACAACTCATTTTTAAGTTGACAAAAGCACAGATGAGTCAAAGGTGTGAGCAAAAAGGGGGAAGTGCTATAGTTAAGTGTTTGGGCTTTTTGTTTGCTTGCCTTAGTTGCATGCTGTTAACATTATTTATAATTCCTTCTTATGCAAACACATGCTAAATCTGAAATAATTGATGAGATAAAACAGATCTTACTTTGCCATAGTATTCTATGCTGATAGTGGACTTTGCACAGAAGAAATCTGTGTTAACATCGCTGTGTTAGTCTAAACCAGGCATGGGGAAATTTCGGCCCTCCAAGTGTTTTGGACTTCAACTCCCACAATTCCTAACAGCCAGTAGGGTGTTAGGAATTGTGAAAGTTGAAGTTCAAAGCATCTGGAGAGCTGAAATTTGCCCACACCTGGTCTAAATTAACAATATGCAAAAGGATCTTGCAGCACTTTGGAGAATAACTGAAAAAACAAACTTGGTAGCCTAAAATTTCATAGATTGTTTACTTGCATCTGAGGAAGTAAACCAAGACCCCCTTCTGCGCTGATAATTATTCAGGCCTGATCTGACATCCTGGACATGGCAGCTAGATAGGGACTCCCTGAACTGGGAATAGGAAGTCCCAGCTGCACCAAACATGGTTTGGTGTATCTGGACAGCCACAACACCCCTCTAGCCTGGTCATCAAAGCTCTAGTCAACACCAGCCAGAGCACCCAAAAGAAGACTGATGGTTTGTTGTGGCTGGTAATAGCTATGACACGTGGAGGGTGGGGCGAAAGGGAACTGCTATCCTAGGCCACCTGAGCTGTCATTTCCAGTTAGGAACTGTCTTGACATTCTTTAAGTTGGGGTAAACCCAAATCCTGATTCAGAATTCAGACTTTCCCAAGGCAGCATTAAAGGTAAGGTTAAACTGGATCTGCCCTGTGAGGATTTAGCTACTACAGGGCTGATCCAAAGACATACTAACCAACGGTCAGTGTAGATGTGTAGAACATATTCAAAGAAGGGTGACCAAAATGATCAAATGTTTGGAAGCCAAGCCCTACAAGGATATTTAGCTTGGATAAAAGAAGGCTGAGAGAAGCTATGACAGCCATGTTTAAATATTTGAAAGGCTGTCACATTGAGGAGGGGGCAAGTTTGTTCTCTGCTGCTTTGGAGACAAGGACACAGAGCAATGGATTCAAATTGCAAGAAAAGAGATCCCACCTCAACATTAGGAAGAACCTCCTGATGGTCAGAGCGGTTTAGGAATTGGGTATGGTGCCTCAAACATGGTGGAGTCTCATTCTCCAGAGGTTTTTAAACAGAGGCTGGATAGACATATATCAAGGGTGCTTGGATTGTGTGTTCCTGCACAGAATAAGGGGTTGGACTGGATGGCCCTTGGGGTCCCTTACAGCTCTATGATTCTAAGTCTTGAGAAGCTATATCCTCTCAGTCTCTAAGGTGCTACAAGACCATTTGCATGCTTTGCACAAGAGAAACACCCAAAGGAAAAAAAATCAAATGAAATATAATAATAATGAACATACAATGAGAATGGAACAATGAACTTTGCATTGAACTGGCTCCAAAGCTGTGGTAAACATTAGGAAGATGGAATTATAATGCCTTGTTTAATGAAAGTACTCTCAGGTTCTTCAAAAAGCCCATAAAATTGTGTTTCATGAATTTTTGAAAAATTTTGACAACAGAACTTGAAATAGAATGGTACAATAGTAAAGAGCATTCTTCTACTTTCCAAGACATATGAGCACTTGTCAGAAATTGTGGGTGGAATGTGAGGACGCACTTGTGCTTGACCAAACTATTTTATCAGTAAGCTTTCCAAGATTCATATACACCAATGTTTGGATAGAAAACACAAAATATTTCTATAACATGAAGCCAATATATAACATTTATAAATAAAATACAATAAAAATGAAAACACTTAAAACAGTGTCACACAATATAAATAAAACAGGCCTTGATGAGATTCTGCTATTGTGACAGAGCAGAGATTCTTTCAGCCTCCAAACAAGAACTTCAATTCAAAGTCCAAAAGAATCCAGATACCTGCCAAGGCTCTTCTGAAACAAGGTACAGTTGGCCCTCCTCATTTGTGGATTTGAATTTTGCAGATTTGATTAGTCACAGATTTTCTTTTAGTATGTTAACTATAGGAGTCTCTAAATCCTTCGACACAACACTATAGTCGACTTCCACCAGGTTAAAAACAGTGTCGTTTTGGGTTGTTGTTGTTTTATTTAAATACAGTGTCGTTTTATTTAAAAACATTCACCTTTCCCCCATTTTCCCTAACTCCAGCGAATGACTAATGTGTGATGCTAATATCACTTGAATTCCCAATCAAAACATTTTGATATTCTTGCTTTCTGTAGAGGAATCTATTTTAATTCCAAATTAGTCAAGTTAATTTGCAGGGATATGACTCTTTTGGGTAAATGAAAAGGAGCTTCTTTGAAGTCTAAAGCCATTCCCAACTTAAATGGAGGAAAGACCAACTTGCTATCGGAAAAGTGTCCTTGCATAGTAATCCAGATTAACACAGCACATTCTCAATAGGAAGCCTTGTTTATAAAACTATATCATATACATCACATCATATATTATATAAAATAATCACACACTATATACATACACAGCTTTTGACATTTGCTGCAACAGTTATAAAAATACAAAGCCTATTTAAATCTCTCTCGCACACATTCTCACACGCAAACACATATTTACTCAAGTGAACCGCACTTGTGGGGCATCTCTTCCTTTCTGCTGGAAGAAGTTTTCAATTTTCATTGGGACACCTTTGCCCTTTTCTTTACTATTCCACCTTTTTCCCAAGGCAGGTGGTTCCGATTCCTGAATTCAAACTGCAGTGAGGCAACTGTACAATTGAAATAATGTGCCTCTGATTACTGGAAAAGTTTTACAAATATTGTTCTCCTTATAATATATTCAGTTTGGAGTAAGGAAGGCTGAGGGGGGACTTGAAAGCCATGTTTAAATAATTGAAATGCTGTCACATTGAGGAGACAGCAAGCTTGTTCTCTGCTGCTCGGGAAACTCTGACACAATGGAGCAATGGCTTCAAATGGCAGAAAATGAGATTCCACCTAAACATGACAAAGACCCTCCTGATTGTAATAGCTGTTTGGCAGTGGAATATTCTGCCTCAGAGGGTGGTGAAGTCTCTGGAGGATGTATGACCATCTGTCAGGAATGCTTGATTGTATTTCCCTACATGGCATGCAGTTGGACTGGATGGTCCTTGGGGTGTCTCCCAACTCTAGGATTCTATTATTCTATAATTGAGAAATGATGGAAATATGCAGCTAGCACTGTGACACCACTGTTTCTGAGGTACAGGCAGATTTCTTAAAGATGCACCTACTACATAACTTAGTACCAAGTTTGATATCACATTGTAATAGCAGAGGACAGTGTTGGAAAAAGCAACGGAACAGGGATGTTCTGCAACACCTCTTATCCAAGCATACCTGCTTTGGTCCCTATATTCCAAGTTCCATGTTGTACTAAAATACAAACTCACAAACTTTGAAAGGTCCAAGAAAAAGGATTTGCCTTTTAAGGTTATACCTAACATAAAGGAATGCCAGCATTTTTCATCAGAGGCCTCAGCTTCTAAAGTTGATTGTGCCACGCTCTAGTTTAGTGACAAAACAGGCAAGATACAACAGAGTTTCTCAACCAACTTGTGTCATACAATTTGAAAGGATTTTATGCAGAGGAATAAAATAATGCAGTACCACTTTTAAAATAGTATACTGCATCTATGCACACACTTATCTATTCCTAGTAATAGACACTAGGGAGGAGGAGACTTTCCAATCCAGCACCATTTTGGCAGCTTTCTTCTCTCAGAAGCAAACTATCATTTCCATACCTAATGTTTTTTGAATAGCACTTTGCCATGTCATTTAAAAAAACGTATGTCAACTGACTACTATTATGTTGACAGAACAGCAAGAGATAAAAACAAATGGCAGCAAGGGGCATCGGTACCGAATAGCCATGGCCAAGGTATTTATGGTTCTCCCACTGATTCTTGCTCCAGTAATATTACTTTGTCCATTTTGTGTTTCTATTTGCAGTGGAGTAATCTTGTTTATACAGGGTGAGGCAGCATAACTTCCCTTTTTCAAAACTTAATAAAACCTATTGTATGAATCAGATTTTTTTTTATAATGTAGGAGAATACCTAAAGTTTTGTTTTACGTAGTTTTGAAGATCAAATTAGGTAGGTGATGTCCCCCATTCTCCATACACTGAGTAAACCGATTTCTGGTGTTTGTCATGACTCTTGCCAGCATAGCAGGCGTTATGTTGGCAATTTCTTCCTGGATGTTGGTCTTCAAATCTTGTAGGGTCCTTGGACGGTTCACAGAAACACGGGATTTCAAAAAAATCCATAGAAAAAAATCACACGGGGCCAGGCCACTCCAAATCTGCTCGCAAAGTAGGCCTCAACGGTAAAAGCATGCTCCTCACTGTTCCAACTCATGATGGCGACTGAACTGTGTCAGGACAAAACTTTATACTCCCGCCTCTCGAACGAGACCACTAGCGCTCCGCTACGTCTTCAACCAACTGAATGGCGTACATTTTAAAAAGCAAGTTATGCTGCCTCACCCTGTATTTTCCCAAAATGGTAAATTATAATAATCAGAGCAAATTGGGTGTAAATGGTTCAAATAAGCAGATTTGCTTAATTTTCCAACTACATGGTAACATCATTTTTCTATGGAAAAATGTGTGTTTCCTGTGCTTATTACATACCTTCAGATAGCCATAATGATTTTACCATGGGGACGTAAGTAGGAATTTTTCAAGGCATAAATAATACAAAGGCTTTTAAAAACATACATTCATAGGACACTATTATCAAAAAATAAATAGCAATTCTTATAATTAACATCCTGTTGTCAGTCTGGTTCAGTGACTTCACTGCACAGTTACTGGCTTTCAGTGGGCAACATCCGTCGGGTCCTTAAGTCTCATGTATTTGAAGCTCCTGGAGGTTCCCCAAATTGTCCAACGAAACCCCCTTTGAAATCCCTTCTGTCTGTTCATTGCAGTCTTTAGAAAGAGATTGCAGAATAAAAGGGCTCCAGTTCAACATGTGAGCGGAGGTTTCCAATTGTGCGCTGTTATCTGAAAATCAAAATGCAACTATTAGCATCCACTTAGGTATTACTTTTACAATTCCAGTGATCACCCATACGCCAAAAGGTTTTAGACGAGCCCTGACTAGCTGACATTTGCTGAATCAACGCCTCTTCCATTCTCCCTGCCATTTCCTAATCAGCAAGACGGATTCATATTAGTTGTTGAAATATAAGGTCGCAGCCAAAGCTGGGTCCTGGCAGAGATTTAAACAAATTAGCACTGCAAATAGAATAAATCAGTCATCACAGCGTAATCTCAGGAGAGTGCTAAATGGAATTATTTTTTTAAAAAAGCTCATTTTTTGTAAAAAGCCCCAAAGGCACTGAAATGTACACGACTGAAGTATTGGATCTCAGTCTAATTTTGATCTGCATGGAGTTAGGTTAAGCCATTCCTAGTTGTAAGCAAACAGTAGATCACAAGGAGCCCCCAATGGCGCAATGGGTTAAACCCTTGTGCCAGCAGGACTGAAGACCGACAGGTCACAGGTTCGAATCTGGGGAGAGGCGGATGAGCTCCCTCTATTAGCTCCAGCTCCT
Source organism: Anolis sagrei (assembly GCF_037176765.1). Taxonomy (NCBI): domain Eukaryota; kingdom Metazoa; phylum Chordata; class Lepidosauria; order Squamata; family Anolidae; genus Anolis; species Anolis sagrei. The sequence goes on from NC_090027.1 coordinate 18,708,925, forward strand.
CATGCAGGGACATGAGAGAAGCCTCCAACAAGGATGATAAAAACATCAAAACATCCGGGCGTCCCCTGGGCAACGTCCTTGCAGACGGCCAATTCTCTCACACCAGAAGCGACTTGCAGTTTCTCACATTGCTCCTGATACGACAAAAAAAAAAAAAAAAAAAAAAGACCACAGCCAACTATATTCTCCCGGTTTCCCAAACCCTTTGCATACCATCTCTACAGTCTGTACTGAGTAGATTCACATTTTCTTGGCAACAAGAATCCTGAGGAGATGGGGGCTCCCTTTTCTCTTTGTCTTCTTCTGCCTCAGCATTGCATTCAGGGACTGTGGGCGCTAAGCTCATGGCAGCCATGGTGGGATTCAATGGTTTCATTTCCAAACTGTCCTGCTGATAAGGTGCTACAACAGGCATCACAGGTACAGCGTTGCTGCCAAAAGTGCCGTTGTTTTTTGTGAAACACCTACAAAAAGGAAAGCGAGAAACTGAATTTGATACACAAGTGATGTTTTGTTAACTAGTTATGCATTTGTACTATTTTTTAAAAAATCATTGCTTGTTGAATGCTGCGTGCTGTATGTTTTCCAATGGGGTTATCTTAGGAAATACAGTAAATGAGTCTCAATGTAAGTCTGCTTTCTGAATTGATGTTAAAGGATTGTCAATGGATAAGATTACATACAACCTTGAATTCTTCACCACTGAAAACTAGAAAACGGGAACACAGTCCTTGACTTTTACTTGTAATAATCCTTAGCCATTCTCATTCTGGATTGTAAAAGGCCAGTGAAGCAGGGAAGGAAGTCAGTTCCTTATAGCTGAAGCTACTTAGTGTTTGAACAACAAAAAAGCAGCTTACAGCTAAAATCCTTTGTAGACATGCCGAGCACTAATCCAAAGTGTTGGGGAGTTGCCAGTGCTGTAAATGTTTGCAGCTGGAGGACTAGCTTCCTAGGACACTAAGGCAGTTAGCAACATGATTTTTCAACATGGTAAGTGTTAACAATTAGCATTATTATTAATAATGTTTTTATTATAATGAATAATGATTCATAATAACAACAATCTTAAATACAAATTGTTATTTATAATCAAAACAAAACATCTTTTGGACAAGATATCTGAACTAAAAGCCTGTAACCAAAAGCACATATACAATAGAGAATATGCCCTGTGAGCTGTGGTAAAAAATAATAATCGCAGTATTACATCCTGAAATATTACATCCTGAAATATGACCCAAAAGCATATACACTATTTAGGATATGGCTATTAAACTATGATATACAATAATGCTGAAGTAGCAGAAATCTTCTCTTATTTTGATACCTCATTCCAGCATCTCCTTTAATATTTATATAACAGTTTAGTTTCTACAGAAGTGGTGGTAAAGGTGATTGAAGATGTAGTTTACAGTAAGAGCTTCAACTGGAAGAAGGCAAAGGACTCCACCAACAACAAAGCCTGGACTGGATGTCCCTTCTGGTCTCTTCTACCTCTATTGTTGCTATTAGTTCACATAACTAACATACAGCACGGTCTTTATATTTTGGTTATTGCCAATGGCTGCAAAATACATCCTGAAGCTTTACAACCTTTAGAGAACTGCAGTTTATTCCAAAGAACTTTTTTTGGCCACAAAAGAGGCATTATCATTGGACATACTTAAAAATAGTTAAGCAGGATAAAAGGGCATTTTACTGGGCATTTTACAAAAGCAGTCAAATAAGTATTTTTGAAAAAAAATCTCCCTGCTTCAACAACATTATCTAAATGATGTTTGCTGGAAAGACATAGTAGAAAGGGGGGGGGGGGAACAGAAGAGGGAAAGCTTAAAAGTGAGTAATATGAACAGGTTAATTAATTAATACATAGCTGTTATTATGCATGGCAATGAGAACTAAGGACCTCTTCACATGGGGCATTTTTGCCCAATTTAGCCACACTTTCTTTCCCTTTTTACCATATGATGGCAGAAAGGATGGCAGGGCAACGTGAGTTGCTGCACGTCACCACCCTTTTTGCCGTCTGATGGGGGAGGGAAAGGGTGCCACCATGTGAGATGAGGGAGGTGGGAGGGCGTGCAGGGTGCCCCGAGTCGCCCCGTGTACCTTCCCTTTTGCCGACAATTGTATGTGCCATGTGAAGAGGTCCTAGGAGATTGTACCACAACAGGATGAACATGAGAGGCCTGAGGAATGTAAACTGAGAAAGAAAATAATCTGAATTTGTGTACACAAACAGTACATGCATAGAGGCAACCACTTCAGCTTGGAAGGTTTTTCTTCATAAAACATCCCGGATCAAAATGCCCTCTCCTTTAAATATATTCTACCTTTCGGGGTGTTTAACATTTTTAAAAAAAAGGTTGAGACCTTTAGCGTATCATATTTTTATTGCATTGGAATAATTATTGCATAATAAATCTGTACACAATAGTATATAACTAACAAACATCAGAACTTCTGGACTGGAACATAAAGCTCAGGAGGAATATTGTTTTTTCTCCGTCACTCTGACTCTCTGCTTGTTTAAAAGAGACTACTTGGCTGCTTGATGGATGGACCCAACAAAACAAAAACTCAGCAACATGTTCTATACCGGGACCGTGGCGCAGCTATCTGAGTGTCAGCAGCATTAAGATCACTTCTGACCACAAGGTCATGAGTTCGAAGCCAGCCCGGGTCGAAGTGAGCTTCCGACCAATTGTGTAGCTTGTTGTCGACCTTTGCAACCCAAAAGACAGTTGCATCTGTCAAGTAGGAAAATTAGGTACCACTTATGTGTGGGGAGGCTAATTTAACAAAATTTACGAGGCCATAAAAAAGACTCCAGCAAAGCACTCCAGCAAAAGCATGCGGGGAATGTGGAAGTACTTCATCAGATGGACGATGAAAGCGACAGCTCCCCTGGCGGCCAGAAAAAGTTAAATAGCCTCTGACTGTCTGTATCTGTTGTGTGTCTTTGGGAATTGAATGTTTGCCATATATGTGTACATTGTAATCTGTCCTGAGTCCCCGTGGGGTGAGAACGGCAGAATATAAATACTGTAAATAAATATAACCGCTTCTTGGACAAGACACTAGTCAGGGTCTGACTGAAGAGATGTGCCAATCACTATTTGCTCTACCCTTCTCATGGACTGTCTGCCACTGTGACACAATTATCTCATTAACCTTTCCAGTCTCCCCAGGAAGGTCCAAATCCACAATTCTTGACTCTGCACATTAAACCTCCTATACTCTCCCTCCTTTATTTTTAAAATAAATGAGTATTCAATTTTAATCTATTATAGACCTTTTAACTTAAGGACTGTCATTTCCAAGTGGACCCCAAATAAAGTTACAAAGCAGAAGCTACTGCCAACCAATTTACATAGGGAGGTCATTTCATCCCTGTCTAACTCTGAAGGAGAAAGGACTGGGAAGTTAACAAGTGCAGTAGAATATGAAGTGCAAAGAATATAGAGGCAAAGAAAAAATGCTCCCTGTGGCTACAACAAACAGCAGACATCCTGCTTCACATTTTAAAACAGAATAACAAGATCTGCAAAACATTTTTCAAGCCAGGGTGGAACTACAAGCTCAAAGTATGTTTTGCTTCCCTTCCAACTTGAATCTACAATGAGTGGTGCAATGCTGCGGGCTACTAATTAACATTTATTCTGTGTGTCTAAAGCACTCAACAGACTAAATGTTTGAATGACTCTGAATACAGGCAACTACAGGCACAGGTTGTGCAATTCTGTGACTGCCATTACATGAGCGTTCAGCACCAAAAGGGCTAGGAGGGATGCACTGCACAAACGGTTGCAGTGGGTTCTACAACACAACAGTGTAGTTTACAAGCTGCGCTTAAGCTCATAGCAAAGGAATTAAATATGGCTCAGGACTAAGCCATTTAGTTTCTGTTTTATACGAACAAGGAACAAGTTTGCTACATTATGCCACAAAAACACCTCACTGGGTTTGAGTATTTTTCCTTTACTGCAAGAACCACTAAGCTAAAAATATATATCTAACACAAGGGGTGCATTTCATAACCTGAAAGTAAGACTATTACTTCAGGTTTATTTTACATAGTGTGAATAGTAATATGTTATTATTAATGTGCAAACAGTTTATTTGGTCTAAGTTCCCAAAAAGATCAGCGGTGTGCAAAATATGTCCAAATTAGCTCTAGCACTCATCTGGGGGCAAGCTTTTTGATTCTGAAGAAGTAGCACCAGATGCTATCATAGTGAGCTATATACTGAAAATGTTTTTTTTTTTAAATGTGAAGAAGTTAATAAACAAAGTGGGACTTCATATACCAGAAACCCATGCAACAAATTTATAAATTTGGAATAGCATTTATATCAGCAAAAACATTGCAAATGCAACTAAATATAACTTTCTCTCACTGTTATTACTCCAAAGGTTACCTGTTATTGTTTCGGCAGTTCCGGCAATTGGCACACTCTGAAGGATCTGTCTGAGGTAACGGTGTGAATATTTCACTGCCCTGGAAGAAGAATTTTTTATCAAAATCAGCATTAAGGATTCCTTATGAGACAACTAGACAACCAGAGGCCCCGTTTATCTGAAAGGCAGAGAATACACTACTCCAAGATGTTCTGCTTCACAAAGCAAAATGTCAGTGCTAAAGAAAAGCAACCAGCGACGGCATAGCAATTTATCTAGTCCTATTTTTGGCCAGAAATGCCTGGGTATAATTTAAGAAAGATGAAAATGCTCAAAATACAGATAAATGACATGCAAGTAAACATCTTTTCACTTGTATCTGATGCGTGTTTCACTCATGAGGTAGAATAAACTTGCTCCATTTTTCTGCTGTGACTTTGATTATATCAGCTTGACTTCACTAAACTATATTAAAAAATCATTTATATTTGCACAGATGGCATAACTCATCTGCCAAAACTGACTTTGAGCTATTGGTCTTGGCTGAATCATCCTTTGCAAATATAACTTCTCAGATTAGCATATACCTCACTGCTGAATACCAGGTAGATGCATATTTGAAGAATATTTGAAAATCTGTGTTTTAGCTAACCAAACCAAGAATGTGAAAGACAGTTTTATATCCAAATCTGAAATCAAAACTAATGCTGATCTTTTTTTTTTTTTTTGCCTTTCCCATACCAATTGACTTTGAGAAATGTAGTTCTCTGAAGGGACTCTAATGAAAAGTACTACGCATGCATACAAAATAGGAACTCCACATTATTATGCTGTCTTCATATACAGCTATAAGATAAAAGAGACAAATTAGGAGCTTATGGGTAGATTCTCAAATTATATTTTGGTATGGGAGACAGCCAAGAAAATGCACATGGCTTTCATTAATTTTGAAGAATGTGTGTCTCTCAAGTTTAAGCACACACTCCTCCTTTAAAATGGCCAGAAGAACAGAAGACTTAAGCATTGGGGCATTTTAAAGAAATGTGTACTGAACTACATGTGAACTTCAGACTCGATTAACATACAAAGAAAGCAATACTTTAAATCACTTTAACTTTATGAACAATAAGTTAGCCGTCTACAACAGAACATGCAATGCTTCTAGACACAAAAGCTTAATTAGAGATCATTCATTATGAACTTCAGGGTTCCAGCTTATTCCATTTATTCCTTCAAAATATGGGATACATTTAAACATGAATATTCACCCACTAGAGCAGTAGTTACTAACCTTTTTTTGACCAGGGACCCATCTCCAACATTAGTAACAAAAGGGTTACAAATCAGTTTTTGGTCAACTTTAGATTTGGTTTGGTTATCTGGGGTGCTGATTCAGAAAATTGGATAGACCACATCAGCTCTAGTTTCTGATACAGAAAATATGCCACCCAGCATTTGCCATCTGCTCATCCACAGAAAACCATATTTAATAAGCCTCAGCACTATAAGGTTTCAAAAGACCAGTCGTTCTAGTTGAAACGATGTGGTATTGCTGAGGACACAGACCATATTTTAGTTCTTGAGGACCCACTGGTGGTCCACGGACCACAGGTTAGGAACCCCTGCACTAGAGTGGCATTTATCCATCAGTTTATAACACCAATATAGAAAATAAACTAAAAACAAACATCAGAAACAAACAAACACAGTGCTTTCAAATAGAATCTTAATGTGAATGTATTAGCCTTGAAAACCTTAGAAGTGTTCTTAAAACTATGGCAACTGAAACAGAAGGTATGCATCTGGATTTGTTTGGTTAGGATCGCTTGAAAATACCAAGGGTTACAAAGTACTTGTGCTGTGAATTAAACAATAGTTTTTTTTAAAAAAAATGTGAAAGTTGCAAACCCTAAAGGTCTAGTTTTACAAAGATTGGTGGAGGATACATTTTACCAATGAATCCATGTATTTATAGAATAATAGAGTTGGAAGACACCACCAGGAGCATCCAATCCAACCATGTTCAAAACACAAAATTACTAAATCAACTGTAATGTCTACATTGAGATCGCATGAGGGCCCCAAATATTCAATTTATGGAAGTATTAAAATACAGATGATTCCAGAAACCACAGTTTCATACATTGTTAGAATACAAAGCATACCTTTTCAGTTTTGTTTATGTAGAGCACTTATTCAGATGCTGAAGGAGCAACCTATGAAATGTAAAATTCACTTACATTTTCTAGGTGATGGGTGTGTTCATATTCCATGTGCGATCTGGATAAGGAGTTTGTGTGTCCAGGATAAACACCATTTCCTCCATTCACAACACCATTCATGATCCCATTCATTCCATTAGGACTCTTGTGATGGAGGTGAAGGCAACCATTACTGTGGTTTCCATTACTAATAAAGTTCCCATGTATGCTGCCATTGATACGACTTGTGCCTGGCAACGTAGTATATTCAACCATTTGCCCATTGATGTCAGCACTTTGGTAGAGATAACCAGGAGGGTCGTATTCTGTAACAGCAAGAAAACATGCTTAACAATTACAATTAATTTTGAAACATGTAAAAAACTATCTGAAAAGTTGCAGATGGAAAGCCTTGGTTTGGCGGTGCAACCCATGTTATTGTTTGAACAATAAGAAACTACTGTTAAAACAGCTGGCTGACACTGATTATGTAGTCCTGTAATTTGGTGACTGTAAAATAACTATAGTATAAAGAACAGGATTTGGATAATACCAAGCAAGATTATAACTTTGTGAAAATGTAATATAGCTAAAGATAATGTAGAAACAGGATTGATCTCTCTCTCCTAGACATATATTTTAAAGCAGATGTTAATAAAGTTTTCCATTAGCTACACTTATCACCAGTCTTTTGAAAGAGAAAGTCTGACATGTCAGAAATGGAAAACAAAGGCAGATTTGTCAGGCTCTAACCATTTCATTTGCTTCCCGCACTGCATCGTTACGTTTATTCAGTGGTGCTTTAACAATGACTGAATTGTGCACAGAGCTGTGGCTTAAGATTACTTTGCAATAACAGAATTCTTAGTTGGCAGCAGAGGGACTAAGAATATCAGAGATAACATACTCTGCATGACATTTTGCTGGCAGTTTTTCCACAAACACATGGCAATGAAGACTATCAGGATGAGAACCATCACGCCAAGGACACAGCCCACAATCAAGTACAGCATATCACTGCTTCGGACAGGACCGCTGGGCTGACCAGCATTGCTTCCAGCACCACGGTCAGGAGAATTAGGTGGTGTACTAAGGTCCTTCACTGGATATTCTGATGCTCCAGGAGTACGCTTCACTAGAGGGGAGAAGACAAGTGTTCGACAAACAAGAAAAAATGATACTTGTTATTCTTGCCACAAGCAGAAGTCCATGAATAGTTACAAATGCTATGAACTTAAAAATATTAAGATACTGATGTGGATAAGAGGGAGATCTCTCCACTGAACACTTTAATCCATGCCAGTTCTATATTGTGATGAACTTAGGCACAGGGGTTTAATTCAAGTATAACAGGAATGAGTCAAATGTTCTCATTTACATGCTTTTTTCCCCATGTTTTAAAGAGCGGAGGTAACGAAATTTTCCCATTTAGAGCAGTGACAGGGCATGTGCAATGTTGCTTTATATGTGTGACTTCAAGTAGTTTCTGACTTAGAGTGATGCTAAGGCAATCCTCTCATGGGGTTTTCTGTGGCTGAGAGTGAATAAATATGTATTTATTGGTTTTAACTGAATTTTAAAATATATTTTAGATTTTAAATTGTACTGAAATGCTTGTAATGTAAGCTGCTTTGAGTCTCCTTATGGAAAGAAAAAGAAGAGTATAAAGAAACATAGTAATAATAATAATAATAATAATAATAATAATACTCTCCAAAAATCACCTAGTGGGCTTCCGTGGCCAAGTAGAAAACAGAACCCTTAACATGGACTTCCACCCACCAAAACTTGCAGGTAGACATATCTTCACCCTACTTTTTTTTCCTGATGACACTGCTCTACTCTCAAGAACACTAACTGGACTTAAAAGAGCATTGAGAGCTCTGGCACAATATTGTAATTTGAACCAGCTACAATTCAGCTACCCAAAAGCTAAAATCATGATGTTTGCCAAGAGACCCAAGCTTCACCTCTGAAATATAGATGGAACCGAATCCTGGTCTCCATTCATTGCCCAATGCTCAAATGACTACACCACACTTGCTGTATATGTGGTCTTGGGCTTGAAAGTCATGGTTTTGTGAATGGGATGAGAAATGTAGTCTGAAGAAAAAGTGGAATAGTTTCTCTGCAAACTCAAGTAGCCAGGACAGCTAAAACAGATGGTTATTTTAAAGGTGTAGAATGTGTGACCTTACTAGAATGTAGTTCTCGTAATCCTTCTCCATAAGCTACATAACTATGAATAATGAGATTTGCAGTCTAACATTTGAGGAACCAAAAATTTGTATCCTGAATGTACTTGAGAATGAAGTTTACTGAGCAGATACTATGTGGATAGTGATTTGATATCAGAATAAAAAAACCTAACAATCCAATCTCACCTTTCGTCTCACATATCATGACATTGCTATAGTCACTTTCACCTCCTTCATTGTAACATTGCATTTTAATGTCATAGGATGTTTCAGGTTGCAGGTGGCTTATCAAGTGCCACTGTTTTGTGCCTAGAAATAATAGGAATAAACAGATGTTGTCTTGGCTCAATAATTATAAACAAACAAAGAAAGAAAAAAAGATAAAAAGTACAAGCGCCCCCTCCCCCAAAAATTGGCTGGACATTTCTGCAATTCATCTTTTAAAATGGATGAGCAGTTTTTTAAGGTAATGTCAAAAGCCAAATTCTGGTAGACTAATTTTCCATCTTTTTGCCTTCAAAGCAGGGCTAGGCATAATTAAGCATACATGCTAGACATAGCCCCGGATCCCTGTTTGCATCACCAAGCTCCCCAAGACATCCCAAAACACTCAGAAACTCAGCCCAAAATATGTTTGGCTGGAGTTTAAAAAGCTGCCTGAAAATCATCCAAATGGTCACCATCTATGATCCCTCAAATTGGAAGCATGTAGAAGCCAAAGAGTGACTGAAAGTAAAGTAAAATAGAATTGGCTTCTAGCTTGCAGTAAACAGGTCATTGTAGCCTACCCATTACTGGGTTCCTTGGGAATGAAAATTAAATGCAACTGTTTACAATAAGTAAACGCTGGCAATACAATATTTCCTAAAGTATTTCTAACCCACCTTTACCAATAATTTCAAAGTCAATAAAGACGCTTCACCATAAATTGACAAAGCTACAGCAAAACCTCACAGTTCAACATGCAGCCAACCATAATAAACCAGAACACTGATATGATACCAAGAGAAAAAGCATGGCCTTAAACTAGTGCTAAATTCAAACCAGCATTGATGGAAGGGACATTTTAAGAATGGATGCCAGCGGGGTTGTGTTTCTAACCAGAGCAATCTTATTTCACCTCCAACTGCCACTTTACACATGGAACAAACACAAGTATAGGACTACTGTCGTTATCAGAACTGACTGTACAGAGATCTTGACTGAGTTAACTTAAAAGCATAACAGTATATGAATGTATGCCTCTTAAAATACTTTGCTAAGAGCTTGAAAGGGCATCAGTGTCTCACACAATGTCTCACTTCATTCATGTTTGTATCAAATATGCTTAAATGCAAATTTAAAATACAGGCTGAAATGGCAAGCAAGGTTTCCTTGAGATATTTTTTTCTTGTAGCTCCATCTTTCATTTTACTCCAAGTATTTCTTTCAGTAACCATATCAGATTTAGGTTTTCCTTCCGATAATTACTAACAGTGGAACAAGAATTTAAACTTTGTTTTCTGGAAAAAAAAAAAAACCTCAACTGTCATCAGACTACAGATTGCTTTTTTGAGCACTATCTCCAGGAACTAGAGATGGAATGTTTCAGCACATGGGATGTTCAGGAATGGGATTTTTGCTGAACAGGCAGAAAAGCAATGAATGATGTATTTTTGAAAAGTTACCATGTACCAACATATATACAAAAAATAGTAGTTCTGACTCAGTATCAAGAGACAAGTCCGAACAAGAAATCACAACCATTACAAACGTTTTCTTTTTCTTTTCTTTTTGCTGAATGTAACCAAGAAATCCTTGGTCAAAGTTTACGCTTATTAAAAGGGTAAAAAAAATATAACATTGTAGTGATTCAAAAGGCATGACATACAAATGACACATAGTGTCTAAGAATTTCCTCACATAGTTGCTACACTGAGTGGATATTACAATTAAAAATAGTTATTTCCTGTATTTGACAAAGCTTTGATACCGATCTCAGTGAATGTATCTGTTCACATTTTGGCAAAGCAGACCAGCTGCTAATGGTTTCAGGTTTTCACTAAGATGTCTATATGCATAAAGTTGAAAATCAGGAACAAGCAAATTTCACAGAACAGTGGAAGTCCCTTAAACATTTACAAATGGAACAGCCAACTACCTCAGAGCTCTTAAGACTTCAATTAATTTCACTTAGCACACCACAAAGCATTTGGTGGGCCACTGCAGAGTAATAATAATGCACATATGAATCCAAGAAGGCCGACAACTTATATCAGTGAAAGCCATCGTGTGCAATTCTGAGAGCAGATTTTACAACAGGAGACAGCATGAAAACCGAGAATGGCAGACAAGCAACTGCTAGCTCTTGGACTCAATTTTATTATTTTGGAATATACAGTTAGAAAGCCTTCAAACTGCTAAATATTCATGTAATTTGAACAGCCAATAATTTTCCAAACACATTTTGAATATGTATTGTTTTCATGGCCGGAATCACTGGGTTGTGTTAGATTTTTTGGGTCATATGGCCATGTTCTAGAAGCATTCTCTCCTGACGTTTTGCCTGCATCTATGGCAAGCATCCTCATTTTAAGCAAGTGGGCTGAGTAAAGAACCAACACAAAAATGGGAAAATCTTAGTTGGACAGAAAAAGGAGTCTTGAGAAACCAAACGAATACACTTCAGAAATTAATTAATTAGAATAGAACTATGAGTACCAGAAATACAAGGAGTGGCCGTTACTATAGTCTGAATGGAAGTCCTTATTACATTGGCAAAATGTTAAAATGTTGTCTTCCTGGAACAATAGGAAGGAAAAGCATAACTTCCAGTCATCTCAACCAGATAAGAAGTATTGAATCAATGGATATGATATAAATGTGGACTCACAATCAAATTTAAGCTCAAATGAACAGATTTATAGGGGCTCTTATTTTGTTTTGCTAGTGCTTTCTTTGGTTCAGGAAAGGAAAGGAAAAGAAAAGAAAGCACAGCTCTAGGGAATGATACCTTGGAAAAGAGGAAAGAAAAAGCACAGCACCTTACCTTCCACAACATCCCTCTTGTAATCACTATCATTGTCACTATCTGTTGGACGATAGTAGATATAAAACCCTTGGATTGGTGTGTTGTTGTTACTGGAGGTAATATACTAAAAAAAGAAAGTTTTAACAATTTCAAATTCCAGAGCTATAGTCAAACAAGGGAGTTTGAAACAATCAAGAACAACATTATCTGTGAAATTCCAGTTTTAATTAGTTTAACTGTATTCTGAACACCCATACAACTGTAGCCTTTGATTCACAAGTTCTCTTGAAACCCTAGTAAGAACACTTAAACCAGTGCACCAAGCTGGGTTAATATTTAACTGAATGGTACTATGTAATATGCCCCATTTCATGCAAATCCTTTGTGTTGCAAGTGAGCAAAGTGTGATCTACAAGCCATAAGCTGTATTTGTTCTTTATCCTCTCCACTTCCTCCAAAACAGTGGCACCAAACACTTAAAGACATTAAAACAAGAAAAAAAAAAGCTTGTCTCAGGAGGTGGTTTTTTTCATGCATATGTGGTTTCTCGGTACTATTTGTCAGCAAGCAGAAGTCCATTCGAACAAACACTTCCTATTTGCTTTAGTGGATTTTTCTGATCTGCCAACAAGTTTTGCTAAAAGAGTGACAGGTTATGTAGCAAAAGGCTTCATATCTCTACCAGTCACTCAGGGGTGCACTCACATTATGCCAGTACACAGAAAAACAAACAAGTGGGATGTGAAATAGAAAGGTTTTTGTATGCAACACAAAGAACACCCTGTTTCCAATGCCATTTGGCCACTTGGATGTACTTCAAAGGTTTTCAAACATAGACTACTGGCTGAAAGGCTTATGCAGCTTTTTGTTGTCCACAAAATAGAAGTGAAAACAGTACAAACATGAATTGCAACATGAAATCAAAGTGATACTCATGGTTTCATAGTAGACATGCCCTTCCTATGAATTATTCTTTGAAAAAAATGAGAAGAAATTTATACTTACGGTCCACTTCAGCATAATCTGAGTGTCACTAACTGCCTCAGTATAAGCAATATGAGGTCCTGTGATGGGACGGTTGGAAAATCGGTTGGTGAAGCCAGCTACCTGATAAGGCCGAGATGCAGCACTTCGTGGACTTTCCCCATAATTATTAATAGCAATCACACGAAACTTATATAAGGCTCCTTTTTACAAATGGGAAAAGAAAAGAAAAAAGTGAGCATATTAGAAGAATGCAATAGAAGAATGTAATTCTGGTCCAGATTCTTTTTCCAAGACCAGTTATCTTATACCTCTACAGAGTTTCAGGGCACATTTCCCTTGAGGAACCTCAGCAACAAAACAAAACAAAAAACAAAACTGCCTGATATATTTTAGAAAAATACATTTATCAAGCTTGTAATATTTCTGTCTCCTCTGGCTGTGATCGCATAACATCTACCCTGGCAAAATACTAGATTAGATATGATTTTCTATCAACAATAATAATTATTTGAAACACAACAAGATTAGTACACAGCAAACAAGATCACTATGCTGGTTGTTGTATTGGATCACATGTTGAACACTTCCCAAGTGTCTAGGACTATGTGATGTATTAGCGAATAATGCGTGCAGATCCCAGTAGGGCGACTTTTGCAGCCGATTGTCTTCAAGTGCAGGCCAAGTTCTTTAGGCACTGCATCCAGTGTGCCGATCACCACTGGGGCCAACTTTACTGGCTTGTGCCAGAGTTTTTGCACTTCAATCTTTAAATCGTCATATCATGTCAGCTTTTCCAGTTGTTTCTCTTCAATCCTGCTGTCGCCTGGAATTGCAACATCGACGATCCATGTGGTTTTTTTTAATATGATAGTGAGGTCAGGAGTATTGTGCTCCAAAACTCTTGTCTGTCTGAATCCGGAAGTTCCAGAGTAGTTTGACGTGTTCATTTTCTGTAACTTTTTCAGGCTTGTGATCCCACCAGTTCTTTGTCGCAGAAAGATTGTATTTGTGGCACAAGTTCTAATGAATCATCTGAGCAACGGTGTTATGCCTCTGCTTGTAGTCTGCCTGCACAATCTTCTTGCAGCAGCTGAGGATGTGATCTATTGTTTCTTCTTTTATTTGTTTCACTTGCAGAAGCCCTCTGCCTCCTGATTTTCTGGGCAGGTAAAGTCTGTCGACATCACTACGCAGGTGTAATGAGTAATGGATTGTCATCAGTTTTCTTGATTTCCTGTCCAGATCATCCAGTTCTGCTTGTGTCCAGTTTGCAATTCCAGCAGTGTATCTGATGACTGGGATGACCCAGGTATTGATAGCCTTGATCGTATTTCCACCATTTAATTTCCTTCTTTGCTGACCACATTTTTGATGCTGTTGTTGTTATTATTATTATGTTTCTTTATACCCCGCTTTTTTTTCCACAAAGAAAACTCAAAGCGGCTGTGGAAGGCATGCTATCAGCCACAGAAGTGACAGATTCAGTTTCCATACTGAATTAGGATATTAAAATATAGGCATGGGAAGTACCTTAAACTTAGATGAAAATGCTGTTCAGATTGTTAGCCAAACAAAACATTGTGATATTAGGCATAATAGGTGGTCATTTTCTGGATTTTATTTTGTTGTTGTGGAATGCTCTCGGTTCAATAGGATGACCTGGACAACACTACAGGCAGTCCCTGAGTTACAAACATGACTCACAGTTAAGAACAGGGCTGAGACTACAGGAAGTGAGAAAAATCTTCCCCTCAGAAGGGAAATTCGCCCCTGAAGGAATTATTATCCACTGAAGCTTTATCTCCCAGTCCTTGTTTCCACAACAAGCCAAAATTTTCAAAATCCAATTATCTCAGGGACAGGAAGTGAGGTGAAATCTTCTGAACAGGGGCATAGACAGCAAAAGAAACACCACAGGACTGTTAAACCTTCCCTATGTTATCCAAAGCTATGTAGATATTTTTGACTGGAGTTACACTGAAAAATGTACCTGTTTTGACTTACATAGAGATTTAACTTAAGAACAAACTTACAGAATGTATCTAATTCATAAGTTGGGGACTGTCTGTACAACTATATAAATATAACACTAACACTGATTATAACCTCTGTTTGATAAAACAATGTATACGCATTAATACCTGGATCCAAATTGCGAACCTCCACTGAAAGTTTGGAAGGAGAGATGTTATCAGCTGCAACTAACCACTCATTGTTTCTGTTCATGCGTTTATATTCTACTTTAAAGGCAGTGATGGGTGATCCACCATTTGCACGTGGGATCCAAGTGACATAAACAGAAGTCTCTGAGGCTGTGGAGATAGTAGGTCGATCTGGTGCTTCAGGTACTAAAAAAAAGAAAAGTTAAGGAAACTTCATATGGAGTTTACAATTGATTTCTGTAATTCTGTTTCGTGTTATCATGTTTCAATCAAGTTGAAAGAAGTGAGTAAGGTATATAATTTTAGGAAATCTTTCCTTGAGTGCAAAGACCTCTAGTGAAAGACAGAATTGAAATTTCTTGCTAAAAGCATCTTCTATCTTGGCAGCTTTAGTTTATTGACTATGCTATGAAGGATATTATGTCAACATCCGTCTGCACACATCAGAAACAGAGAACTATCGTTAATTCATGTCCACTGAAACAGGTGCACAAGCTGCTCATTGCTACTGATACGAACTCAGCTTATTCCACAGAAACCAAACTATTTGCAGAACAGAAGGTCCAGAACTGAAAATGCCTGGACTGGTGAAAGCTTTAATTTTATAGTTGCTAAGTATTAAGAAGTTTTAAAGCCCTCACTTAAAAGTAAATTAGCTAGCGATCAAAACCATGCAATCATATTTATACTTACTGAACTCACTTGAAGTTAGACAGCAGTGGGAACAGAAAGAATGGAGAGAAGTGGTATTAGGCAGATTGTAAGAATTCTGACAGACATAACTCTTCAGTCTTTCCCAAACAGGCTCACATACTGTTATGAACTAGGCTTCATCATTATTGGCAACAAAAAGGTTTTTAGGCAGAAAGATGCCCCCTGCATAATCTGAACAACAAGAGGCTGGTAGGGAGTGTTTTCCTGGATCCCTGGCCATCTCAGAAGAAAACGAGCCTAATTTTAAAAGGACACATTGGAATTTTTGTTCAAAACTCGATCCTTCTTACTGACAAGGAAATTGTCTCAGTGCTGCATTCCAGAGAGCAATCAGCACTTAACTGTCTTGTTTACATGTAATGAATGAGAGATGTTATCAAACTGGTTCTGAATGGTACACCTTATAGT
Source organism: Anolis sagrei (assembly GCF_037176765.1). Taxonomy (NCBI): domain Eukaryota; kingdom Metazoa; phylum Chordata; class Lepidosauria; order Squamata; family Anolidae; genus Anolis; species Anolis sagrei. Next base: position 18,725,009 of record NC_090027.1, read on the forward strand.
TGGCTGGCTTTTTGTCATGTGGTAACTCAATTGTTTTCATCAGAGGATCATCAAAATCATTAGAAGTCATTATCAGAGGCTAACAAGCAGAGGTCATGTTCACATCTGCCTTTTGGACAGACCCCTTTCCCCCCTGAACTCATTGTTTCAAGCACATGGAACCATTTTTTGAACTTCCCATAGAATACCATAAGAGCCTTGTTTTCCCCACACGGAGGTGTTTCCTTCATTCCAGGTTTTTTTGTCGTGTCAGAAGTCGCTTCTGGTGTGAGAGAATTGGCCGTCTGCAAGGACGTTGCTCAGGGGACGCCCGGATGATTTTGATGTTTTTATCATCCTTTTGGGAGGCTTCTCAAATGTCCCCGCATGAGGAGCTGGAGCTGATAGAAGGAGCTCATTCGCCTCTCCCCGGATTCTAACCTGCAACCTGTCGGTCTTCAGTCCTGCCGGCACAGGGGTTTAACCCACTGCGCCACCGGGGGCTCCGGTGACAGTCCCCAAGTTAGAAACAGGTTAAATATAGGTATAGATGCAAAGGCTTTCTTAGACTGGTTAGGTTTTTCAGCAGTTATTTTTTTTCCTTTCAGAAACAGCTTGTTGAGTGTCTGCCGCTATCTATTTAGGTCCAATAAAGAAATAATTGCTTTTTGCTTTAAAATTAGCTTATCCTTGACCGGCCTTAGTTTCCATTTTAGAGCTACTCTGAGTTAATTATCTGTTTTAAAAACCTTTTTCACCTATAAAGATCCTGCAGAGCGTGGGTGCTTTTCACCCAAACCAGTAAACTCAGGGAATGTTCTTAACAATACTTAAACAATGTAGGATGTATCACATGCATATACACAGAGATGTATTTAATTAGAAAATGAAGGGGTAACATTTACTACCAAACAAATGGCAAATTACTTTTAAGACTAGTTTATAGCTTATGCAGCATGTAAAACATATGCGGAGTCTTATTGAGTTAGACATTTGGCAGTGATTTTTTAAAAAGTTTGCTGGACTTCCAATTCAATGACTAGAGCCACAAAAGAAACACTGATGTATAAATGAGTTGAAAGCATAGGACAGCAGTAAGGTGAGGTTCAGAACAAAGTCCTAATTTCAAAATTGCCTTGCAGGTTGGAACATACCTCCGCTATGCCGAGAAGAATCAGGGAGGATCACACCAAAGTTGTTGACTGCACTTTCTTGAATAACTGGGTGCTTAGGAACACCAAACGGTTGAGAGGGAGCTTGTGTAGTTTTCTTTGAGGATGATGACCTTTCTAACAAAGAGAATATTTGCTTAGTAAATTGCTGAGAAATATCCATTCCAAAGCACACATCCTACACATAATTTAGGATTTCAGAATAGTGTTTAGTCCTATTCTGAAGAAGTTAAATAAGAATCCCCCCCCCCTCAAAAAAGATACATTGGGATTTATTTATTTATTTGCATTTGATATGGGGGGGGGGGAGAAGTAGCTGATAGCACTATTGCTGTTATCTAAATGGAAACAGTTCTAGTTAGGAATAGTTTGCATGGATTTTCCTTTAAAAATGTCTTAAATTAGAGTGAATGGCAAAGTATGTTATACTTATTTTGTACAAGTTGCCATCTGCATACAGATCTAGACATGTTTCATTATTTCTGAATGTATATTTTCTGATTATATAGAAGATTGTGTCAAATAATTAAAAATGCCTCCTTTTTTCAAAGTGGGCTTTTGCATACACACACATATAAAGACACAAAAAATAATAGTGTTTAGTCCTATGAAAAAAGAAAGCATCAATAACAAAACTATGCAAAAATTACATAAAAACAATGTGTTGCCTATGATTTAGTTAAAACAACAGCAAAGGAAAGTGCATTCAATTGACATAATTACATCTACCTATTAGAAGATCTCCTATTTGTGAATGGAATCAACCCAGATGCATACTTCTAGTTCACAGCAAGTGCTGGGTATGGAGTTCTAACATGACTATTTCTATCATCTCTTTCTGGAGGGAGTATTAAAACAGCAAAGCCAACATGTATTGGTTTGAAAGTTTGATGCTGAAGAACAGGGCTCAAATCCCTGGATACCCAGTGGGTTAACTTCATCAAGTCACAATCTCTCACTCTCAGAGGACAGCCCTCTGAACAAATCTTGTCAAGAAAACCCTTTGACATTATAAGCCAGAAACTCCTTGAGGACACACAACAACACTTTATGTTTGCAGCTTCAGCAAATGGAACACATGAAGTGAAACATATTCCAGGAAACAAAAGATAGCATCATCAAATGCTTCCTTACCTTTGCTAGTGCGAAATGTAAGCATGGAAGGTTGGCCTTCTCCAGCTACATTTCTGGCTACCATCAAGACTTCATAGAGACTAGAAGGTTCCAGTTCTGAGAGACAAAGTTCATTTTCACTTCCGGGGACACGAACTGTATACCAGTTAGTAATATTGATATTATCATCCAACTGCAAAAGAAGAATCAGAAAGGGCTAAGTGCAGAGGAAAATATCTCTACATCTGTTGTGATAAATTAAATAAAAGGACCGAATCTATAATAATAATAATAATAATAATAACAATAACACTTTATTTGTACTCTGCTACCATCTCCCCAAGGGACTTGGTGCGGCTTACATGAGGCCGAGCCCAAACACAATACAAGCAATAATCACAACAATACAAGCAATTAAAATAAGAACATAGACAATAAACATATAACATTATCAATAAGACAACATACAATTAAAACTCTGGGAAGGCCAAATGTAAAATTAAAATTGGAAATAGTGCTGGAGCATGGACAAAAAGGTGATAGTGGCGTTTGTGGAAAGACATACTAGCAGATCTAAAAATGTAATTTAATCTAATGCAAGATTTTGTATTAGGTGACTATATATATTATTTTATGAACACAGATTATTTCAGTAGAGCTGAAAAAGTTATTGTGGTATTGCTGATTTCAGATCAAGATGGGATATCAAGCTCAGGATATCCAGAGATGAACAATCTCAACTCACAAGAGGCGTCTGTTTTAAAGTTTAGGCAATCATGTTCCTAGTATTAATTTTGATGCGAAGTCACTTTTTATAGCTTGTGGCCAGGCATACATTTTTCCTCAAAAATAAATGCACCAAAATCAAACACTTACACAATTTCTGTTAACAACCTTCCCTATCACTAATAATGCAAATATGAGTACCAACACTAAGGCCCCACAGGTTCAACATACACTAGACTTGTCATCTGTTTAACATTTTTGTTAAATATCACGTTTTCAAAGCTTTCTAGGATATTCACTTTAAAAACAACCTACATCAAGTATGATTCCTTCCCCCCTTCTAATAAAATGCTAGCTCTATTCCAGGTTATCCCTCACAACAAAAAAACAAAAGATAAGCTTATTTTATAGACAACTCAATGAAAACTTACCTTGCGATATTTCACAAAATAAAAATTTATTGGTTGGCCACCATCCCTTCCAGGCCTCCACACAAGGTTGTACTGGTCTGGCTTGAGTGTTTGTGGAGGGCTAAGAATGATTGGAGCTTCTGGTGGGGATATTCCATTAGATGTTTTTTCTGTGGCAACTTCATCAGTAAGAATTTCTGTTGTAGATGAGCTTTCAGGGTCCATTTCTAAATCATGATCACCATCTCCTTCGTCACTCTGGGCAGCCTCCACAGGAACTATTTCTTCTGCTTTTGTACTAGTTTCATAGGAAACTACAGAAGGAAGTTGTAGGTTAGCTATACACCTGGGCTTAATGTCCTTTTCTGTGATGCATTTGGCAATTATTATAGCGATTCAGATTTTTAGGTTCTAGACCAGTGGTTCTCAACCTTCCTAATGCTGCGACCCCTTAATACAGTTCCTCATGTTGTGGTGACCCCCAACTATAAAATTATTTTTGTTACTACTTCATAACTGTAATTTTGCTACTGCAATGAATTTTAATGTAAATATCTGATAGGCAGGATGTATTTTCATTTACTGGACCACATTTGGCACAAATATCTGATACACCCAAATTTGAATACTGGTGCAGTTGGGGGGGGGGGGGGACTGATTTTATCATTTGGGAGTCGTAGTTGCTGGGATTTATAGGGCTTTTGGTGGGAGGATTTGCTGTCTGTTTCCAAAAAGGAAGAGGAAGATAGTCAGAGAGATTTTCAGCCTTCTCTGCCAAAGGGGTTCCTAAGACCACCAGAAATATGTTTTCTGATGGTCTTTGGTGACCCCTCTAATATCACATCCCCCTGTGACCCCTCCCCCTCAGTGGTCCTGACCCCCAGGTTGAGGAAACACTATACTAGACCCAGCATTCACTTTGACATCATCCTCCCAAAGGACAAAATGGACATGATAGTATTAATCAGGGATATAACTGCTTCAGCATGAAAACATATAAATTCCGAAGTCCCTATCAGAATGAGAATGAGATGTTTCTAGCATAAGCTTTTGTATCCAGTCCACTTCATCAATGCTATGCTGATGAGATTTAGACTTGAATACTCCCAACAAATAATTTAAAAAGGCATGTCAGACACAGTACATCCACTCCAAATATTTGCTCTCTACTACGTATCAGACCAATTCCGATGCCACTTACCAACTGTAAGAAAAGTCTCTGAATGCGCAAGCCCATGTTCATTTGTTGCTTCACATGTGTATTTCCCAGCATGTTCTGATGTTACTGGTTGGACATAGAGAGAGCTTGAACTGCCCCGAGACATGATGAAATAGGCTCTGTCAGAAATGGAGCTACCAGTTCTTGCTTGTGAAGAAAGCTTCCTTGATTTTGAATAAAGAACCTGTGAAGGGTGGCTAGTAATCAGTCCTTGGCTGTTATACCAACGAATGACAGGAACAGGTAGCCCCGTGGCGTTGCAAGACAACATGACTGTTTCACCATCTGTCACTTTGATGCTTGCTGGCAGTGAGGTTACAATAGGTTTGGAGCCTCTATCTATTTAAAAAAGAAACATAGAACAATGTTTTAATAAATTATTGTGCAAGAGATACCATTAGAACAGTGGTTCTCAACCTGTCTGTCCCCAGTTGTTTTGGTCTACAACTCCCTAAATCCTAGCCAGTTTACCAGCTGTTAGGATTTCTGAGAGTTGAAGACCAAAACATCTGGGGAGCCACAGATTCGGAACCACTGCATTTGAACATTTATTCAATCCTTATGTGCACAGACGGCCTTGTGCCAAAATTATATCAAAAACTACCCATTGAGTTCTTGAAACAATACTAGTTCTGGTTAAGAGAATAACTAAATTGTCAATAGTTAGCATGAACAAATTTGTTTATGTAGGTTTTAAAACAAACTACTCCTAGTTTTCAAATTTTAATTTTCTTAACTTTAGAAACAAATTGAAAACTTTAAAATGCACTCCACAAAGTACACAGAGATAGAGACACTATCAGAATGTTCAGTTTGATATCCCATGTAAAAGCTTAAGTAGACTGAAAGAGGTGAAGAAAAGAACTAAAACAGAATAATGTATGTTGTTGTGGCTTTTTTGTTTTACCTGCTTGGAAATGAATTCTCCCAGTAGAGTGCACAAATCCATGGCCATTGTTCACTAAACACTGATACAACCCTGTATCTTCTCTGGTGACACCAATAATTCTAAGCTTGTTTCCTGAAAGCAAGTGCCGTGGTGAAAGATGGACAGGAGCTGCATTATGGTACCACGTGAGATTAGGTATTGGGGTTCCATGTATTTCACAGGAAAGATGCACATTTTTACCGAAAGATACTAATTGATCCTGCAGTCCTTTTGAAATTGAAGGGGATTCTAGAAACAAAAAAGGAGAAAGTTTTCACATATGCTATTCTTTTGTACTAGCATTTTTGTTAATTACAGATATCTTGCTTTCTTAATCTATATATAAAGTATTTTGTCATTGATATATCTTACCAAATACATTAACGCTGTAGTTTATATGTTTTACAACTCCGAACTTGTTATCCACCACACAGGAGTAATTTCCAGATTCTGATGCATCAATTGAGTCAATTGCAAGATGGGTGTGAAGAAGCCTCCATTTGCCTCCGACAAGTGCATCTTTACCATCTTTATACCAATGGACATAAGAGACAGACAACCCGCTAACAACACACTCCAACATCAGAGGGCTGTGTGCTAGTACTGTCAAAACCTGAGAATTGGTGGTGTGAATTATATCAAAATCTCTTGAGGAAGAGCCTGAAATTGAAGAAAAAAGAAACAGACATTTAAAACTAGGTAGCTAAAAGTCCTTGATTTGCCATATTTTTCTTTTTTTGGGGGTGGGTTATGTGCTGTTTTATTCATGCTTCCACATGGTGATTGGTTGTTCAGTCATGGGAGACATAACACTTAACTGTAATTTATTCACTTATACATGTTAGGTTCCAAACACAGTCTGTCTCTAACACCATTAACAAGCTAGGGCCTGATATACAGAATGCAGACAGCGAATAAGGGCTGCCTACCATCCTCCCATTACCGCTTGCTTACTTAATTTTGCCTCAACATAGGGAAAGCTGCCTAGAATGATGGGCAGCAATTATCCAGGGATTCATCATGTTAAGATATCAGAGATGATATACCATATATACTCGAGTATAAGCCGACCCAAATATAGGCCAAGGCACCTAATTTTACCATAGAAAACTGGGAAAACGTATTGACTCGAGTATAAGCCGAGGGTGGGAAATGCAGCTGTTACTGGTAAATTTCAATATAAAAATAGATATCAATAAAATTAGGTTAAATGTTTTTGAATATTTACATAAAATTGTAATTTAAGATAAGAATGTCCAACTCTGATTAAACCATTATTCTAACCTTCTTCAATGTAAATGTGCTTACGTATCCTTCCAATAATAATAAAGAGAGCAAAATAATAAATATAATAATAGAGAAAAATACTTGAAATGTAATACTAACAGTAATAATAGAGTAAAATAATAACTGTAATAACAATGAAAAAGTAAAATAATAAATGTAATAGTAATAATAATAATAATAATATAATAATAATAATAATAATAATAACATAAATAACTTTGACTTGAGTATAAGCCAAGGGGGGAGTTTTTCTGCCTAAAAAAGGGCTGAAAAACTCAGCTTATACTCGAATATATATGGTACAGGTGAAGTAAACGCTTTGCCACTTAGTAATGGACCTTTTGCTACAGTTGCTTAATGCAGGTACTTGTAACAGTGGTTAACATTAGGAAAAGTTTATAATAAACACATTTCACATTTTAGTCTTGCACTACTTATTGTAAGTGTAATGATTCAGGCACAAAGTTTAACAGTTACAAAAAAAAAAGTCAGTTATGCACTACCTGCACAGAACTGAAGGGCTTGCCTCTTAACAATTGCTTCAGTCTAATGGGTGGATTCAGCTGAGGAAAGTCTACACTGCAGTGACAATATCTGGTAGCTAATATCCTATGATTTCACAGAACCAATTTAAAATATATTTAATGCTTACTGCTGATGATGAGCTTATGTCCAGAGGGTTCCACTTTCAGGTCATCGGTTATTGGGTTATATGCAGCACACTTGTAGAATCCTTTGTCCTCTAAAGATACACTCAATATTTGTAAATGTCCAGATGGGAGAATTAGGTAGTTTTCTAGCAAAAAGAGAAAAGGATAGTGGCAGTATGGTTATCTTTAATTAGGTTACAAACGATCATATAGTTATTTTCACTGTGCAACTTAGGCTGCATTTAGACTTATGTGATATTTCAAAAGAGTAATGTAATTAGCAAAACTCAAGTTAACTCTTGTGGCAATTCCAATGGTATGACCATAAACACAGAGAGATTACACATAATCTCACCTGTTGATTGTTCTAGCCATTTCCCTCGTGCACGGAAACGAACCTGTGCCTCTGGATCACTTTTTGGCACATTGCAACTGATCAAAGCAGTATTCCCTTCCTCTACTGTAATTGTGTTCCTCCATGAAGTCTCAAAATCATCAAGATCTAGAAAAAAAATCATGTTTTTTTCCTTCAAAGGTTTACAAACAAAATCTACCCTAGTAAGGTAAAGTAAGCCATTGGAAAGAGAATATTTAATATCCTTACTTGTCATGAAAAGTGGAAGGAAAATGTCTAATGTAAATTTTCTTAGCAAAACATACAGAAGTACTCAAAGCATAATGAACTACTTATCAATCTAGGTGGGGAAAAGTGCAAATAATACAAATTTCCTGGACGTAGCACATAATTACCATAATAAAACAGCCATTTATCATGGTGTCGAATAGAACATTTGTAAACTTCTCAATTTTATGATCATAAGATTACAGAAACGTCTAGTTAATTTAGAAACCAGTCCAACACACAGCTCTTTTACCTGCAAGGATTACAGTACATGGGACACTTAAATACATTCAGTTTTCTACAGCTTGTACAGTTTGTCTGTGCTGACTGACCTTTATAAGGAATCTGTTATGGACTAGTGCACTATAAAAACACACAGCTTCCTCAGTTATTTGAATCCTGTCTCCTTTGGGTACTTTGGGCATGGTTCATAAGCAGAGCATTTCCATAAAGGAGATTAATCAAGCCCATACTTACAAAAGCAGAATTTAAATGTTTAACTCTGATGTCAAATGGCTAAATCATCTTCAGGTCATATACAACTTTCAGAACAAGGTTGTCAAAAGAGAAAAAAAACATGTAAGTGAAATGGTTTCACTTGTACTGTTGAACATTTAAATCAATGTGCATATGCATATTTTAAAATCGGATGTGCTACGATCTGCCATAGAAGATAGTTTATAACACCTTAAGGCATAGTAAGTACCTAATCAGAGAATTAATGAGTTGTAAGGGAATCCATGAAATTGATGGGGTCAACTAAGGTCAATAGGAGACTTGAAAGCGCACATATACACAAATACACAAGAATATATTCAGATTTCTCATTGCTCCCCTTGATTAAACAGAAGGAGTTTACTTGTTTAAAAACAGGAAGAGGTTTAGATGGGTCTTTAAATATTTAAGAGGGGCATTTAAACCCATGTCTTATGTCACCCATATCCTTCCAGATTATGTATGTATTTTTCACAAAAAGATAAATGAAAACCAAAATTTCACTTCTCTATAAAGTTTAGCAATACTTGAAGAGGTCATCTGCTGTGTTCAGATATGGACTCTGTTTTCAGATATGATCTTTGCAGATAGATCCTATATCCCAGGACCTGATTCCAAGTTTTCTGCATTAAACTGGATTATAGGAGTCTACTGCCAGATAATCTGGGATAAACGGAAAACCTGGGATCAGATCCTAGGATATAGGGTCTGTCTGGAAGGGCCCTTAGAAGGTTAAGTGCATGAATGGTATAAACACAAAGAGAGACAATGGAAGACACAGAAACATCATAGAGGGTAGTATGTTCATTTTGCCATCAAGTCAATTAAAACTTACATGCTATTGATACTGTTGCAGGTCTGCTGATAATTGCACCAATGCTGTTATTTGCAATGCATTGGTAGATACCAGAATTTGATGGACTAAGAGAAAAGATTGTCAGAGATCCTGGCTGTATGTCTACTTGATCCGCATTCTTGTGCAGTTTCTCCCCATTGAAGTGCCAAGACACGTGAGCTGTAGAGGGCTCAGCAGAACAGTGGAGTTTTACATTTGCACCAGGCTTTTGAATAACAGAAAGGGGCTCAGAAATAAAGTGAGGAATCAAGTCTAGAAAAAAAATAAGAAAAAATAATGTAAGATGTAATTTACACCGGATTTTCAATTATATAAAAATATTCTGAAGTATAATGGGCATATATTATATGTTTATATTCTATAAGTTTATCTTCTTCTAACTGCTAAACGTGAACTCAAGATAATTTACATCTTTTTAACATCTACCTTTACTGTGCTGAATTGATAGTGCAGCTATACTTTTGAATATACAAACATATCTATCGCTATTATATTTTCCTTCAGTTTTACTCTGAAAGTCAATAAAGTCAACAGGAAATTAAAAACTTCAGAAAGTAATTTTAAAATCTTGATTGACATCTGATAAGGTAAACTTACCTGAACCTGTAGTTGAGAAGAAAACTGTAAGAAAAAGTAATTCTTGTAAAGATCCAGGATCAGAATGCATAGTGCCAGGTCAGAAAAGCTGGTGGCAAAGAGCTTCAGACTAATATGAGTCACCGAGGAGCCTACAAAAGAACAAAAAAAGGCAACAAAACTGCCTTAAGTGATGTACTGTATTATATATAAACTTACAATCTTTGAGGAATACGAATGCATTGCCTTAGGACCCTTCCACACAGCCATATAAAATCCCACCACATTATCTGCTTTGAACTGGGTTATATAGCACTGTGGACTCAGATAACCCAGTTCAAAGCAGATATTGTGAATTATCTGCCTTGATATTCTGGGTTATTTGGCTGTATGGAAGGGCCCTAAATCTAAAGCACTAAGTTGTTTTCTTGCAGAAAGAAAGAATTGGCGACTTCCTTCTTTTTTGCCTCTGCCACATGCTTTTAGGACAGAATGTGAGACTCCACTTGTGTAACATGTAGCTTGACCCCAAATCCTTTATGAAGGATAAGATGGAAGACCATACATAAAATAAGTTCATATAATCAAAAACATCCGGTTCAGTTACATCAAGTACTACTGCACTATTCCATGAAAATAACTAGAGTCAGTTATTATAAACCAGTTATAAAACAGAATAAAATCCCAATTAAAATCAAAATCCCATGCTTTGTGAAAGAGATCCCTTTCTTGACACTTACCACACACTTATACTGAAATTAAAGTATTCTATTATTTTAGAAGGCATGGATCACAATAATGAAAAATGTAATTCCTCGAGGAGACACATTTAAAAACTGTTATCAACAAAACTATTTCAAAAACAATACAACTGAGAAAAATACCAGACTAATTAGTTAAAGATATTGTGGTTTTAAAACCCAAGGCAAATACATTAATTTATGGCATTTTTGCTTTTTAATTACTGCCTGCCAGGTATCTCCCAAAAGCGACACACCTTGCCACTAAACTTTCACTAAAAGCAAGAGGGAAGATTTTAAGCCAATGCTGAAAGAGATCCAGTACAGCTACCAGATGTATTCTGCTTGGGAGGGCATTCCAAAGTCAAACATAGTAGCTCTCAAAATTATTTTCTGCCTCAAAGCCATTAGTATCCACCTTCAAATTAAAACCTGTGGAGCAGCTGTTTGTTTAATGTATTGTTGAAAGCTTTCCTGGCTGGAATCACTGGGTTGTTGTAGGTTTTTTTTCAGGCTATATGGACATGTTCCAGAGGCATTCTCCCCTGACGTTTCGCCTGCATCTATGATAGCAAGCATCTTCAGAGGTTGTGACCTCACAACCTTTGAGGATGCTTGCCATAGATGCAGGTGAAACGTCAGGAGAGTATGCCTCTAGAACAGTGGTTCTCAACCTGGGGGTCGGGACCCCTGGAGGGGTCGCGATGGGGTGTCAGAGGGGTTGCCAAGGACCATCACCGACAGTATTTTCAGTTGGTCTGTGTGGGACGTTTGGGCTTCTAAATGCTCTTTGGTTGTAGGTGAACTATAAATCCCAGCAACTATAACTCCCAAATGTCAAGGTCTATTTTCCTCAAACTTCACCAGTGTTCACATTTGGGCATATTGAATATTTGTGCCAAGTTTGATCCAGATCCATCATTGTTTGAATCCACAGCGCTCTCTGGGTGTAGGCAAACTACAACTCCCAAACTCAAGGTCAATGCCCAACAAACCCTTCCAGTATTTTCCGTTGGTCAAGGGAGTTCTGTGTGCCAAGTTTGGTCCAATTCCAACGTTGGTAGAGTTCAGAATGCTCTTTGAATGTAGGTGAACTATAAATCCCAGCAACTACAACTCCCAAATGACAAAATCAACCCTCCCATAACACTCCAATAAGAATACATCCTGCATATCAGATATTTACATAACGACTCATAACAGTAGCAAAATTACAATTATGAAGTAGCAATGAAAATAATTTAATGACTGGGGGTCACCACAACATGAGGAACTGTATTAAGGGGTCGCGGCATTAGGAACATTGAGAACGACTGCTCTAGAACATGGCCATATAACCCAAAACAACCTATAACAACCCAGCTGTTTGTTTAATTTGAGCCTTTTCACAACTTTCCCCTTATTTTATTGCTGATCGGGGAGAAATAAGGTCAACTGCTTTTCTTAAAACACAGGTCAAAATCACTGTTAACAATAACAAGTCTGATTCACAGAGCAGTACAGTTAAGTTTGGTAAAAGTAAACAGGTGAGCCCACGGAACTTGCCTTCTGTGGTAGCCATTATGAAGCACAATTGGAGCATGCCTATCCTAAAGAGTTTGGGCTTGCTGTATCTCCAAACTGTTCACCCACCATAGAACAAAAATAAATAAATTATCCAAAAATTCTTGCTGCAGCCAGTGAATTTACAATTTTGGGCAGTTCCTGGGGGGGGGGGGGGGGGGGTGTCCCAGAATACACATTCACATCACTATTTAATAATATAGGAACTGATCATCTACATATCTGTATGTGGTTCTGGAAGCACACCACCATGGATATTGTGGGTTCATTGCACTAATCTAAGCAAAAAAAATGTTTCCAAAACAAAATTATGCCTTTTCTCAATGCTCCAGTAAAACTGGAATCAACTATTATCCTAATTATATTGAATTCCACATGTTTGTGCAACAAAGATTACCCTTTACATAGATTAATCATGCAACACATTTTTCTCCAGCAACAGCTCTCAGAATTAATTCTAGAATTTCTGGATTCAACTACACTGAATTAGACAGAAACATAATTTTACTTAAAATTGATAGGTAAGCTAGCTGTGACTAACATAAGTTTACTGATTTCAATCAGCCTATCTCAGGCAATAACGAAGTTTGAATTTAAACCACTGAATGTTTTTCTGTTATACAGAAAGCATAACTGATGCAACTGTCTCCAGTGTAGTCTCTGCATGTGTTGAAGCACAATTATAGATCAATTCAGGACAGAAATTATTGTATCTTTTTATATTGCCTGAAATTAGCTGTAGGATCAGTTATAGAGATAATTCACAAAATACCCAAGAGAAACTCTGTAACGCAATTGTTTACTGTTAGGTAGATAAATCATTTAGAATTATTTCTAAATACATATGATATGGCATTCAATTGAACATGTAAAAACATATACAACTTAGCTCCTATCTCAAAACAGAAAAACATTAACCCAGTAGAACAGCTGGATTTTTTTAAAAAAAGAAAAGAAAATGCAGTCTAGAATATGCATGTATATAACCCCCTAAAGAATAAAACAATAGAGGAGTTTGCTATTAGAAATGCTGGAGTGAAAGATATAAGACACCTTAATACTAACCACATTTTGAAGATTAAAAAGATAAGGGAATTAAAATAGAAAAGAAAACCCTACAGACAAAACCACCAGTTTCTGGTATTGTGCATCCCTCTTCATTAAAAAGACATAAGCTCTTCTTGTCAATGACTATTCATAATGCAAGTTACAACTAATAGAAACAAAATACCAAGAAAACCACTCAATTGCAAAAGACTTCCTTGAAAACAAATGTATTGACAGTTTGCTTTAAAATTTAACATGGAGTGGGTACAAATCAGCAAAAAGGTTGATTTCCTGGGGTCATCACACTATTCTCAGTAACCAGCTCGAGAACTTGCAAGCTACCACAGAAAAAATCTGCAAGCCTTATGGTGGCGTTGTTGCTAAAATTATTTATTTTTAGATTTTAGAGTTGGAAGGAACATAATGTATTCCATGAAATAATGTGAGGCAAAAATATAAATAATCTTCAAGGTAAGAATCTACATCCTGAATTTATTCCAGAACCAAACTGGAAAGAAAAAATAAACATTATATATACCTTGCAGGGATCTGGAGCATATCTGGGGTCAACTAACTCAGCTGTCTTTAGGGAAACACCACTATACAGCACAGGTTACAACAGTATTTACCAGAACATTCAGATGTTTTTCTCTAAAAAGGTAGCTGGCAGATCAAGCCAGGCACAATGTGCACCTGACTATAATTTTAAGGGGCAAAATAAAAGAGTGAGGTGTCATCTGCAGATTGATGATAATCCAATTAAAGCCTCTGGATGCTCTTGACCAATGAGGTTCAGGATCATATTGCACCATGGGAATAGCAAAGATCCACAAAAGGCATGTGAGTTTCCTAACAGTGGAAAAACAAACCCCTAGATTTATCTTATAGAATTTCCCTACAAAGGAGAAGACACATGGAATGTGATATTCTCAGTGTCACACTCTGCTAATCCTTCCAGGAGTACCAGAAGTCATTAAATGATCTAGTAAAAGCAGCAGGCATTCTAATTTTCTCCACCCCAGAATAATTTACCGTGAATCAGGATTACCACATCAGTCGCAGTACCAAACTTCAGACCGAGTCCAAATTAGAAATCTTTTTAAACTATAAATGCCTAAATTGTTTAGCCATTTTCAACTCCACTACTCAAGCTGAGACTGGACACCAGGCATTAGCCTACAACTCTATTTTCAATTATTTTGTTCTTAGATTTTGTTATGCATATGGGTGTAAGTTACAGATGTGAATGTTTAATACTCATCAAATAAAAACTGCTAGAATAATGCCTTGAAGGAAGAATAATCATTATGAACACTCAAACAATGCAAAGGAAACACAACACCTTTGGGGTTTGTTATCCTGCACCACCACCACAATCCCATTTTCAGAGGCTCAATCAAGTCAGTCAAGCATGCAAACTGATCCTGTCGCCAGCAAAAGCATTTCCTTTCACTGTGGTCAGCCAAAAAGAGAGCAAGAACATGGCACTGCTTGAAGTTATGGCACCAAATAGATCAGACAGGCAAGGAAATAATCAACTCCACATGAGCCACTTCTAGCCCATCACAATGAACAACGCCCATTACTAACTCCAGGAAAGGTCACTGAGATTGTGGGGTCACATGCAGAAAGAGGTAAAAGTGAGAGGCTGCCAGCTGCAATAAGCATCAGTATGTTCCTAATTACATTCAGAAAAGGGCCAAGCTCCAGGTTTTGATTTAGTAACAACCTAATAATTAAAAAAACCCACAATTTCATTTAAGACAGAACCACAACTTCTATTTTTATATGTTACTGGAATACAAGTAGTCAGGCATCCAACAGGAATGTGGAAGAGAAACTTAAAAGTGATTGGAAAAGGCAGATGCAAAAGTATTCGTGGAAAACAAGACACAGATCGCTGTTTTCAAAAGTTCACTCTCAAGAAAATATGTAAGCAATTTTATATTTCAAAAATTTGTACTAAGGTTTCATTGCATCTGTGAGGCTGAAAAAAACAACAATGCAACATTCTCAAACCAAACCAAGCCTTTTCCCAGCCAAACCAAAAAAGATGTTAAGGAGTATACATGCGCAGACACAATTTTGATGTCATTTTCTTTGCTGAAAACAAACTAAGAGTACAGCAAGCTGTGAAAGCTAGCACAGTTGTTGTGTTTGAGCATTGGACTATAATGCTGGTGAATAGAGTATGAATTCCTTTTTGGTCATGGACACCTACTGGGTAACCTTGGGCAAATCACATACTCTCAGCTGATCCTTGGAAGAAGGTATGTTGGTCACATACTCTCAGCTGATCCTTGGAAGAAGGTATGTTGGAGGTGATTTGAAAGCACACAACAATAGCAAACTAATTTGATTTCCCACTTTATTAAAATATTTTGGATGCTGTAATATTTCAGGTGAAGAATTTTCTAAGTATTGTTTATTTATTTTGATTGTTACCCTGAACATAGCTATGTAAACCGAAAACTTAACATTTTAGAAAGCAGTGTTCTAAAATTATAAGAAGGAATGTAAGCAAAGGGCCTGTTTCACATCCTCATCACCTGTTTTTCAAAACAGCCATTTGTACTAGCAGCACCTTCCACTGTAGTCACATTTGACATGTGTACATTAAATATTTACAGTAATTATTCCAACAGTATCATCCTAAAGTGGGCAAACACACTAGATTCAAAATGATCTCAATCTGCAGATGTGGCAATTATAATTATTGGTATGACTGCTAAGGTCTGGTTCCCAACTTTTTTTTTAACCAGGGCCTTCTTTGACAAGGGACCACTTTGCAACATTAGTACAAAAAGAGGTGGAGCTGGTTAGCTCTGCATAAAGAAGTAGAAAATAAATAAATAAATAAAAATATTGTCGAAGGCTTTCATGGCCGGAATCACTGGGTTTTTGTAGGTTTTTTCGAACTATATGGCCATGTTCTAGAGGCATTTCTCCTGACGTTTCACCTGCATCTGTGGCAAGAATCCTCAGAGGTAGTGAGGTCTGTTAAAACATTCACACCTAGCTCCAACAGACAAGAGTCTTTTGTCCCACAGATATATAAACCCTTTTTCCTAGTTCCAACAGACCTCACTACCTCTGAGGATGCTTGCCATAAATGCAGGTGAAACGTCAGGAGAAATGCCTCTAGAACATGGCCCTATAGCCCGAAAAAAACCTGCAACCCAAATAAATAAATAAATAAATAAATAAAAAGGAGGTTTACAGACCAGATTTTTGATCTTGTGGCCAACTGCTGGGCCACAGCCCACAGGTTGAGAACCACTGGTCTAGACAATATGGCACATTAGCATACCTGAATGTGGGGTTTATGAAAAATTTGGGTACAGGAGCAGAGCATATGTAGGGAGAAGACAATTTGCTGCCATCCCAGAAAGAGGCTAAGCATTTGACCTCACAGTTTGCTTTGGTTCTTTGTTTGGGGCACCAATGCACCACTCGGGAGTGATGTAATGTCCTTTCTAGAATGCACTTTCCACTCTTTTCTGGGCTTTAAGTTGGCACGGTTTCTGAATGCCACCTAGTAGTTGTTTTAGTCATTTACATACAGCTGTGACCGACGAGCAGCAAATGCTTGAGCTGTACATCATAAAAAGGGAAAATCAGCCTGCCTTCTTTAAGCAGGACTTTCAAATACTGATTTTATTTGAGGGCAATCTTTTTCATTTCAGAAATACTTCCTTTCCCATTCTGATTCTAAAAAAAACTTGAGTTGTGTTCATAAAACCGTATTCAATTGAAATTAAAAAAATGCCTGTCATCTGCTATTAAAAATGCAAGAATTTACCTAGTTATCAAGCAGCACAAGCTGAAAACTTGAGTTTCCTAAAACCTATTAAAAGAATGTTGGTCTGGGATTAGGACAGTTTCCAACAATTCCTGAAATGGCCCTAAACATACTT
Source organism: Anolis sagrei (assembly GCF_037176765.1). NCBI lineage: Eukaryota > Metazoa > Chordata > Lepidosauria > Squamata > Anolidae > Anolis > Anolis sagrei. The sequence continues at coordinate 18,742,309 of NC_090027.1, forward strand.
TTTTCTGTTTTGTACTATCTATTTTGGTGAGCAACTCTGAAAAGATGCTCTACACTCTATAGTATCAAATATTCTGCCAAGTACATCCATCTCGTTAGTATACAAATTTTCTTTAAGATTTAATCAATGTTATAATTATATGTATATTAAAGAACCCATGGCAATACATCCTTTAGTTTTCACTAAGTAATGAGAAAAGTCAGAGTATCTTACATCTCCTTATAGAGGAACCACAGTATAGAAAGTTGAGTGTTGAACTAGTGCTATGGAAATCAGGGTCCAAATTCTCATTTGGATATAAAAGCACACTCTTAGCTCCAGAGGACATCAAAGGCAGCCCTGATCAAACCTTGCAAAAAAATAATAATGAAAAATTCATCTAAGGGTCAGACATGACTTTGGGGCACACAATAACAATAAAAACAATATTCTGTCTCCATCCTGCCCCCCGCCCCATGCCTATAACAAGCTTTTCCATAGTGCAGAAACAAGAAGAGGAGTAAGACATAGTGGGAACATTTTTAATCTGCATTTATTTGTTTAAAAAATTATTCTAGAGTTGCTTTAAAATTAAAATTTTCTCACATTTCAGGTAAGATGCAAAGCACTAGCACAGTAGTTCTCAACCTGGGGTCCCCAGATGTTTTTGGCCTACAACTCCCAGAAATCCCAGCCAGTTTACCAGCTATTAGGATTTCTGGGAGTTGAAGGCCAAAAACATCTGGGGACCCCAGGTTGAGAACCACTGCGACTAGCAGGTGGACTTATAACCAAATGACAAAATGGTGAGAAACTGCAAATAAGATTGATTCAAGTTACCATATACCACTAGCAGGGAAGGATGTCAAAGGAAGAAAATCATACCATCTTAAAATGATGTAAGAAGACAGGAATGTGGAAATTACTATTTAAGATCTCTCCTCTAAGATAAACTTATCTTCAAAACACAACACTATCTGCTGCAATTCTCTAAAAATTCCACAATTGTAATGCAAAAACACATAATGAAAATGAAGCCAGTCTGACTTCCATTGGGATGGAGTTCTACAACAAACATATGTTCCCTGAGAAAGTCCTGTCTCATGCATTCTCAAAGCTTCTCAAAGGGTAGTTGGATATACAACATGTCCTCCATTGAAAGAGGCAGTCTTCTGGATATTCTAGTCCTGAGCTATTTAGGGCTTGGTCAGTCAAACCCAGTATATAAAACAAATTGGCACTGAACACTTATATCCTCTGCCTTGAAGTCTTGAAGAATCTAGCAATTCGGCAGTGCAAAAATCTGTGGTTCAGATAAAACACCTCAAGATTGTATACATCCTTCAAACATCACATTTTTAGTACTCTCATTACAGTCATATAAGAAATTCTAATTAATAGTTTGATGTCTAAAGAGATACTTTTCTCCTCTCTGAAACCAAGAAGTTGCCCATGTTTAGAAGACTGGATAGCAGCCACCACTCATTTATCTCAGCAACACTTCAATTATGTCTCTTTGGCGTTGCCTTTAAGATTCTACATTTTCATTCTTCAACTAGATTCACAGGTCAATGAAATTACACATCTGCAAGCTATACAAGGAGTAGACCAGGGAGAGATTTTCAAAAATGTGAATTACTGAATTATTATGTGTTACACACACAGAGCAGCTTTGTGGCCTTGACTCTAAATTGTCATTAGTTGGGAGCCACTCGCTCCAGCACCAATTACTGCTCTGGACCTGACTGAAGAGAGAGGAAGCCAGAAGACAGTTCCACCTTGTCTCCTGCCTATGTCATCAGTTGGGAGCCACTCCTTCAAAGCACCAACTGCTGCTCTGGGACAGAGTGGAAAGAGAGGGGACCAGAAGACAGTTCCACCTTGTCTCCTGTGCTATGCTAATAATATAATATAATATAATATATTGTATATACATATAATATTTATATTATAATGTAATACAATATAATACTAATAATACGATATTATAATTATATATTTTATAGTACATGTAATATTACTAATAATATTACAATATAATGGTTTAGTACAATATAGTAATATATAATACTGATATTGTACGATGCTAATAATATAATATATTGTATATATATATATATCTTGTAAGCCGCTCTGAGTCCCCTTCAGAGTGAGAAGGGTGGCATATAAATGTTATACATAAATAAATAATAAATAAATATATTCAGGAGTTCCTCTCAACATATAAGAGTTTGCGATCACCACTCAGCTTTATTGTTGCCTTCATCATCTTCTATATGAAAGATTAAGATGGGGGGGGGGGGGGAGAGCTAGTGCACACTCTTGCTTCCATGTTGGATCAGCATATCAAGTATTTGTGTAATATACCATGTCTACTGTATTTGGTTCTTAGTTCAATTGAAAGTTTCTATACAACTCCTATAACTTAACAGGACTCATTTCATTCACATTTTATGTTTCTTCTTGCTGAATAGCTTTTCCTATTACATTAAAAAAATCTATTGGTTAGTAACAATTTATTAGACTGAGTAAGGGGCTTACTGTAAAAGGCTGTCTACACCCTAGTAAAAGTTGATGCTATATCTGCTGAGAGCCTTACTGCAGTAGAACCTGATTTAAAATAGGCACCACCATTCCTTGCCACCTCATGTTAAACAAACTGTAACTGCATTTCTGGCTTCTGCCTCTTGTCAATGCTTTTACATCAACTCAGGTATTTTGCACTCTACAGTGCACTCCCACAAAGCTGTTGTTTATCTTCCTTATAATTTTTATCAAAATGCTCTTAATAATCTTTTTGATTTTCTAAGCCATGGCTCTCCTCCATTTACATATGCTGACATACAATGCCACTTCTCCTTTCCTGATTGGTCTATTTCTTTGGAATAGGTTTTACTCTTCCATTGCTATCCAAGCAGGTTTTAGTAATTCATATTCAGTAATTCATTTGCCTGTGTTAAGAGTCCAAGTTCATCTTGTTTATTTCCTATGTTCTGTACATTAGTGTTGTGCATAATCAACTCTTGCCGGAAATCCTTCATGATGAACATACAGACATTGTCCAAGAAATCAAATATTCCTTTATAGTACCATCTGTAGAATGAATTAGTGTTCCCTCGCTATATCATGGTTCACTTATTGCGGACTCACTGTTTCGCGGGTTCACAATAAGGGGGTGGGGGAGGAAGAGGAGGAGGGGAGCCAGGTGCTAGGCCTTCCCCTGGGGCTTGTCTCCAACCACTCGGCAGTGGCCTCATCCTCTTCGCCAAGTCTGCTGCTCACTGCCTTGGAGGCCATCAACTTGCCCAAGGGGTCCTGGAACAGATCACCCGCGATAAGTGAGGGAATACTGTATATACTTGTAACATTCTTCTTTCTCTTCCTGGTTGATAACCTTCAACAGGAAGAAACAATGAAATAGTGTACTGTAAGGTCCTTTAGCTTCCTCTTCAGAGCCTTGCAGTCCCTTGCATTGATGGCTGTATCTTGCAGTATTATTTGTTCCAATATAGATTAGAAAGGGATCATTATTAGTCAGTTAAAGTCCTGTCAGATTTTCTGTTATCATCATGGTTTTTTTTTTTTTGTCTCCGAAACACCTTTAAATGCATTTTTATCTGGTCCATACACCATTGTGCCTGTTTCTTTCAAAAGAGAAACACACAGCAATGCTATCAAACAGCTCTTCATGATCTGGGAACTGACAGGAGCTCTACTCTCTTTGCCTACTGAGGAACAAGTATGCTATCTCTGTTCTTGTGCTCTATAATCACTCATTAAGAGGAGAGCTTGGAATCTGCAATGTGGCACCAACTGTTAACAGTTTGAGGAGAGGAGGGTAACAAATTAATTTGGTGCTGTTTTTGCAATATGTTGCTGCATATTGCATTCTCCCAAGTATCAAATCCTAATTTGGGAAATGTTTCCATTGCTAGAGGCATCCTCCCCGTCTCATTCTTACAGAAGAATATGCTCCACTTTTTCTGAAAATGCGTCAAATTTCCAAATAAGATGAATTGTAAGTAAATAGGCCTCAAGCTGTTGTACCTTTTCTTCCAACAGGACAAGCAGTTTGCATTTGCTGAATGTTGTCTTGCAAGAAGTCAGATGCTGCAGGTTACTTTAGGAACTATTAAGATCTATGTTTATCATCTTATGCAGGCATTAGCATAGCTTTCCAGGCTTTCCCTTCAAAGTCACACACAAAGGCACAGAAAGAAAGCATGATTTGCTTTTCCTGTATGCTAAGCTCAAAAGACTGAGGGAAATCTTATATAGGGCATAATATGAAGAGATGACTACTGGAGCCAACAGGACACATATTGGACAACAGGACACATATTGGTGAACACCAAAGAAGAGGACGATCACAAACTCCACAATCTCAAGAAATTAGCTTGATGCAAAGTATAATATACTTTGGGAGGTGGAAGATAAATTAGTGGGTTGAGTGATGGTATTGATTAAATTTGCAACAATGATTATATTGACAAAATTGAACTGACATACTTAATATATGTTCCAATAAACACGCACAATTAGACATATTGTTAGGCTAAGTCAAAAATTCCAGAACATATTCTAGCTTTGCAACCATGCCTATTTTGCAAGCAAACTAAATTCTGGTTGCAGAAGAAAATATATCAAAAGAAAAGCTTTCTGTTTACTTAGTATACCAAAGCCAATGTCTCAAGTATATGTATTTTCTGTTAGTAACAATACAGTGTCAATATACCTTGCTCCTACTTCGTTAGGTAAAACATCTCCAGTTGGTGATCTAGCATACATAAAGCATTAAGACTTTTAATGTGCACAATAAAAACAATGAGCAGATACAAAATACTTTTTCAGGCAGCCGGAAGTTTACCCACAAAAAGAGAAAACACAGAAACATGACAATCCAATGGACAGTACAATCATCCCTCCACTCTTGAGGGGATTAGAGGCACAGCTCATCTGCAAAAGTAGAAAAACCACAAATAACTGTTCACATGACAGATTCAACACCAGAAGGCAATAGATTTCCAAACTCATGATCAAAACCCTGAGTGTGAAACCTGCAAAAGTGAAGAATCAACATTATACATTACTTAAACCATAAGTGACATTCAAGTACGATCAGGCAAGACTGAGAATACAAATCGGAAACTAGAATCACAGTCTAGTCACTGTGATTCTATCCAAATGCCTCACTGCTGTCCTTTTGACCAAACAATATATCAAATCATAATTATCTCATGAAGTTCTCTATCTGAAGCTCTAGCAACCTTTAAACATTTCTATAGATATATCTCCTCTCTTTTACTGAAGAACAAATAACTTAATTTGCATCCATACTCACATTATACTCACACTGTCATGAAATTGTTTTAACTCTACAAAATACAAGTAAAAAGTTTGTTTATAAAGATTTTTTTGTCATAACTTGAAGGAATCTGTGCTATTTGTCACCCCTAAAGGAACAAGTATTTATTAAAGTCACACCTGCAGCCAGAATTTATAGCCACCCAGTAATCTAGTACTGTCTTACATCATAGGCAATTAGATGTCACTGAATTCATAGCTACAGGGGAAAATGTAGTCCCAATGAATGAGAACATAAAGTAGACTTGAGCTATATATAATTTGATATGATAAAAGTAAATTAAATGTGACTAAATGTAGTGTAATAAACCAGCAACTTATTAGTTTCAAGTTCATATTTTATGTACTCACACTTTACTGATACTCTCATGAAACACTGTCACTATTTTATTTTCTTGTGCTTTCTATGGTTGTATTGATTCATTTAGAAGGAAATTTCATATTCTTTCCATGTGTTGTAAATTGCAATGCTTTGCTATAACACAAGAAATGACTATTGCAATTCTACTGATTTGGAGTGCACAGCAATGAGAAGCAGTGCCATGGCAGAACAGAACAACAGGCACCCTTGGAACAACACATAGCTCCCCAAGATGGTCTTTGTGACCCTCAACCTGTCCTGAATCCCAGACTGTTGCCTTTCCTGGACAAGAAATTCCAATGAGCCTAAGACAGATAAGGTGACTTCCACGATCTTATTCAATTGTCTAAGTATGTGGATGGTATTGGTTGCCACTTGGTATAGATTCCATGTGAACAAGAAAAAATGACTATAACAATTACTTCATTACTGCAACATAGAATATTATGTGACACTATACATGTAATACATGAATAACCCTTAAGAACTGTAATTCCTCAGTGTTTTTAATTTGGAGTGAACATGCAAATGCACTTAATAGAATATATTAAGTTTCCCCCCCACTAAATTAACAAGATATTTGATAAAATCTCTGAGTGTACTAAACTAATAAAGCTTGGCACCATCAAGGGAATGTTGTATCTATTACTATGCAAAAATGTGCCTCTATATAGACTGGAATACTACTGAGATGCAGCTATCCATTGTTATGACATGTTTTGAAGAAGAGCATAAATATCCAAAAAAACACCAGACTGTCTGATTTTGGAAGCTAAGGAGGGCTGGCCCTGGTTACTACTACTGACAAGGTGCTGCAGACTACAGCTCAGAGGAAGGAGATGGCAAACCCACTTCTGGGTATTCCTTGCCTAAGAAAACCCTATGAAATTCATAGGATCGCCACAAGTTGACAAGGAACTTGAACGAACAGGCACATACAAATAGCAGTACTGTGCAGAATGACCCAACTTTTGAAAATAGACATCAGTACTATATAATACACCAACTCTAGGATTACATGGCTGTTTAATACTGAAGATAGTAATATATTTCAAAAGATCTGGTTTATTTAAAAACTTCAACAAAACTTATTTCTGCATACTTGAAAACAATATTACATCAGAGAAAATGTCCAGTAACTTGAGATAAGTACACAAACTAATTCATAGTAGCTGCTATGTGCTTTGGATCTCAGACAGGTATAATTCTTCAGACAACAATTTAGCGTGAATATGAACAAGGAATCAAAAAGTGGTTATCAATTTAAATTATGCAAAAGAAATAGTTCTGGCTTTAGAATTGACCAGCAGAGGGAGTAAATAGCTGCCAATGCTATAGAAAGAAAGTTTGTAAACACCACAGACTAGAAATGGAAGCAAAATAAACTGATCAGTTCTGAAATGAAATTCATGATTGATAAGTTTAGAATATGAGCAGGTCAACACTTCTCAGGACAAAATCTGATTCAACTGCTAGTAAAACAGAGTTTTAAACACTATACAAAGGGTAAGAGCTAATATTGACTTTTGCTGTACTAGATATGTCTCTTATAGCTTGATGAACTGTACAGTTCCAGCTGAAACCCTAAACTATAAAATTAATTATGTTGATATTCAGTACAGTTCTAATTAAAAATTTCTCAACATTTTTAGAGTGTGACACCTGTGCTATTTCATGGCACTATTAGGTTTCACACCATGCTTGTTTTGATTTAAAGTAAACATTCTGGATATTATTCTGAAGTGTATTTTGTACAAAAGCAACTCATTTTGTACAAAAGCAATTCATTTCTCCTCTCTGATCATAAACTTGATTGCAAAATGATATTTCCAAATTATAAACTTTAAAATACCTACTGGAAATTGCTGTGGGTGACAAAGGTTCTAAGGGTACATCTACACAGTACAATTAATGCACGTTGACACCTGTTTAACTGCCATGGCTCAGTGCTATAGAATCAGGAAAGTTAGGATTTTGCAAGGTCTTTAGCTTTATTTTCTAAAGAGTGCTGGTGCCATAAATTGCAGAGTTCAGCCTACATTAATGACCAAGCAAATGCATTACTTTAAAAAATGAAGCACAGATGGATCTAATATTTAATCCAAAGGCAAGTGAAGTTATTTTGTATATAAGCAGACATAATAAACCAGAAAGATATTTGCAGCTTTTCAAAGGAATCTAATAGAATGCATATATTCTTGGATTCTAAATAAAATCAGTTTCTCTGTAACTATGAATTATTACAATAATAAAGACAAAATTTCAAAGACTCTGAACCACTAGAGACTACATTCACTGACCTGGGTGTATGCAACAATGAATGAATTCAAGTAGGTTTTGTGGATGGGCATTTTTTAGAGAATTGCTATAAAGCTTTCTACTCGACCACTTTGGTTAACTTCTCAGATGAAAACTGACAAAAATTCCAAGAAGACTACACAACTTTGCCTTAGGAACTAGATGAATATTGAATGAGTGCTTATATTTTACAATAAGTAAATAGGTAAACAAAAATGTGGCCTTCTTTTGCAAAGATCAAAGCAATGAAGATAGTACTCTAAAACACCAACTCAACACCAATTTAATGACTAACTGGAATGAGTTTCAAAAAAACACTTCTGCTGACAATAACATTATTTTCTAACATTAGGCAAATAAAAATAACCACTGTCTATTATATTTCTTTAAAAAATAACTCACCCACTGCATGAAAGTAACTACTTGTATTGATAATACTATGCTTCCAACAGTTTTCCTCTTCAGATTGAAAAACAATCAATCAGATAGTTTCAATAGTAAGAGTGAATGACCTAAGTTTAGTGCCCCAAATACAGTTCTCCTTTAAGCCTAAGTGGAACTGGGCTTTTCTCTTACCAGATAAGCTGTTAAGCTATGCCTTGAATTTAAATCTGCCAATATATGGATTCTTCTAACACAGCCACCCCCACTTATCATCAAGAGTGATATACTTCTTGTTCTATTCCCGGCAACTCCTCCCTTGCTACAAAAAAGAAGGCACTGCAGGGCAGAAATTCCTCAGGTGCTTGCTAATGGAATTCCCAGGGTCTATGAGCCGCTTCGGGGATCAAGAGATCTCATAGCCCCTGCTGGGGTAAGAAGCACCGAGTCTGTTCCGTTTAATCAAATACAGAATGAATTTTCAGCCCTATTCACTAGGTTGTCTCCAGGGCTCCAAAAAAGCACCAGGAAGCTAGATCACACTAATGTGGCCCTTTCAGGCAAATATAATTAGTTTGATTTTAAAAGACTCACATTAATGTCACCTCAAAAGTATTGTCAGATTGCAGTCGTACAGGAATACTGTATGTTTCATACCAAACTAAGAAAATTTAAACAGGAACCATGCACATACAATACATTCCATAAGGGATGTTTCCTATTATACCACAGTGCATGGTTTCATTTTAAAAGGGAGGCAGTTAGTCATGCTTAACTCTTTGAGCATGAATATGAACCAGCAGTTATGGATTTTTCTTCAGTTTCTTAGCCCTCTTTCAAAATGATATTTACCAATTTAACCCGTGTAATCAAACACTGCATCTTGATTCTACAGAGTGGTAAAATCTCTATGCAAATGACCCTGAATGATAAGTGTTCAGGATTTAAGCATATATTACTCTAGAATGAATCCTATTTAAAATACAGATATATTAAACTACACCTAACTTTTTGTGCCAAGTGTGAAACACACGTTTAGGATCCCACATAATAAATTACATCCAATCTCTAATATATCTGAAAGGTATACTAAAGGAAACAATCTCTCAGGGAGCCTAGTTCTGCATGTATTTTACTCGCCAAGAAAAAAAACCAAAACCACAATCTTTCTAGTAAAACTTCAGTAAGATGTTCTCCCAAATTACAGTAAAACCAGTACACCATTTCTGGTCTGATGCATACAAAACTCAGTGGTCTCTACCTTGTTGACTGCATGAAAGAAGTCTAAAAAACAAGGCATGCATCAAAAAGTCAAACCACCTGCAACTGTGGGCACTTGTAGCAATGACAAAGACAATCCCATCTCTCAGCTGTGTACCTTTGATTCACTGTTACAATGTTATTTAGTTGATTCCACACATTTTTATCCAAGTAAAAACATCTGAACACTAGTTCTAAGAACAAATGTTTTAGCCAAAGTTGCAACTGATGTCCCTGTGTCACAAATATATGGAGGAGCACAAAGATGCAAACAGAAATACCCTACTTAATTTGGTCAGAAAGTCTATGTCAGTGGTTCCCAACCTGTGGTCCATGGACCACCAGTGGTCCACAAGAATGAAAATATGGTCTATGGCCTCACCATTACTACAGCAAGGAGAGTGGTATCACGAAACCCTTATAGTGCTGGGGCAATGGGGATGTCAGGAGGGGAGAGGCTGACTACCCACGAAAGATTAGTACTACCACATCAGCTCTTGATGATTAAATATGGTTTTCTGTGGGCAAGCAGATGGCAACTACTGGATGGCATAGGTTCTGTATCAGAAACTAGAGCTGATGTGGTCTATCCAATGCAATTTTCGGAATCAGCACCCCTATTAACCAAACAGAATCTAAAGTTGATCAAAAACTGATTTTGGTACTAATGTTAGAGAGTGACCCCTGGTCAAAGTGGTCTCTGATCAAAAAAAGGTTAAATTCATGTAACCACTGCTCTAGTGGGAGAATATTCATGTTTAAATCTATCCCATATTTTGAAGGAATAAATGGAATATGCTGGAACCCTGAAGCTCATGATGAACAATCTCTAATGAAGCTTTTGCATCTGGAAGCATTGCATGTTCTGTTGTAGATGGCTAATTTATTGTTCATAAAAGTTAAAGGGTCCCTGGTCAAAGTGGACCCTGATCAAGCGGTCCCTGGTCAAAAAAAGGTTGGGAACCACTGGTCTACATGGACACTGACACTTCACTCTTCTGCATCTTTAGCAAATTAAGTTGCTGGAAACATTTGCCATTAAACAATCTTACATGAACTCATGTCAAAACAATACATGTTGCTAATGTATTAAGCAAACTATTTGAAACAGCTGCAGGGAATTGTGCAGCTATTTCATATTGTGCGGCGAGGAGCCCCCGGTCACACAATGGGCCGGCAGGACTGAAGACCAACAGGTTCGAATCCAGGGAGAGCGCAGATGAGCTCCCTCTACCAGCTCCAGCTCCTCATGCGAGGACATGAGAGAAGCCTCTCACAAGGATGGTAACACATCAAAACATCTGGGTGCCAATTCTCTCACACCAGAAGCGACTTGCAGTTTCTCATGTCACTCCTGACATGCATATATATAGGGGGGGGGGGGCATTGCATTCTTGCACAGAGCTTATCCAGGGCAATGTCCTTGCAGACGGCCAGTTCTCTCAGACCAGAAGTGACTTGCAGTTTCTCAAGTCACTCCTGACACGCATTTATATAGAGAGAGAGAGATAGAGAGGGGGGGGGAGCATTCAATTCTTGCACAGAGCTCATCCAGGGCAACGTCCTTGCAGACGGCCAATTCTCTCACACCATAAGCGACTTGCAGTTTCTCAAGTCACTCTTGACACACACACACATATATAGAGAGAGGGGGGGATTGCATTCTTGCACAGAGCTCATCCAGGGCAACGTCCTTGCAGATGGCCAATTCCCTCACACCATAAGCAACTTGCAGTTTCTCAAGTCACTCCTGACACGAATATATAAATAGAGAGAGAGAGAGAGGCATTGCATTCTTGCACAGAGCTCATCCAGGGCAACGTCCTTGCAGGCGGCCAATTCTCTCACACCAGAAGCGACTTGCAGTTTCTCAAGTCACTCCTGACACAAATATATATATAGATAGATAGATACTGCGGCATTTCATTCTTTCACACAGCTCATTCAGACTATGCAATGTTAATATTCTTGCATGCAGCTCATTCAGACTATGCAATGTTAATATTCTTGCATGCAGCTCATTCAGACTATGCCATGTTAATATTCTTGCACGCAGCTCATTCAGACTATGCAATTTTAATATGTGCCTTAACACAGCCGTTCCAAGTAAGAATCCTTTCCAAGTGAGCAACAGTTTGAAAGCCTTCCACCACACATTGAGCAACACTTAATTTAAAAGTTGGAAGACAAAAGGTGAGTTCAGATGAGAAAAACCTCCTGATGGTAGTCTTTAGGGGGGAAAAAACAATACACAGTTTACAATTTCGTGTTCAAAAGGAATTGTGCCAGAATTTAAAGGATATCAAACATTTTACACAGGCCTGGGCCAACTTGGGCCTTCCAGGTGTTTTGGACTTCAACTCCCACCATTCCTAACAGCCTCAGGCCCCTTCCTTTTCCCCCTCAGCCGCTTAAGCGGCTGAGGGGGAAAAGGAAGGGGCCTGAGGCTGTTAGGAATGGTGGGAGTTGAAGTCCAAAACACCTGGAAGGCCCAAGTTGGCCCAGGCCTGCGTTGAGCCCACTTCTAGAAGGCCTCCAAGGCTCCTGGGCCTCCTCCTTCTCCTCCTCCTCACCCCTCAGAAGCGCCCATAGAGCCTTCGCTGCTTCCACTCGGCGCCAGCCGCTCCCCGGGACATTCCAGAGAGAACCGGCGAGACGGACGGGAGCCTCCATCCAACACCCAGCCACCGGCAAAGGCAGCCCGCAGCCCCGTCCTGAGGAGGAGGAAGACGAGGAAGAGGTGCTGCTTTGGCCACCGCCGACCAGGCGCCAGACCTCCTTCTGCTTCTCCCTCTCAGCCTCGACTGACTGACTGACTGACTGGAGCCGCGCGCGAGCGGGCTGGCTGGCTCTGCCGCGCACGCGCGCTGACGATTTGCCCTCGCGCGCGCGCTCGCTCACTCACTTGAGGTGGGCGGGGACATAAGCCTCAGAAGCGCCAAGCCCCTCCCACCGATGAGAAGTGAACACCGCGCGTGCGCACTTTCTGCTTTCTCTCTTTTCCCCTTTGCTTACCTCTCGCTTGGCCACGCCCCCTCCTCCCTTCCGCCACGCCCACTTCTCCCCTCCCTCCGCCCCCACGTGGCTTCTCCTTCCCTTCTGTCTGCCTTCATTCCTTGAGAGAGGAAGTCAAAGTATTAAATTAGCATTACTATATTATTATTATTAATAATATTATTTAATTGCTGGTTGCTTTTCTGGAGGAAAGCAAGAGTCATCGCCATCTTGAAGCCAGGCAAAGACCGCAAAGACCCAAAAAGCTACAGACCAATCTCCCTGTTGTGCCACCTCTACAAAGCTCTGGAGAGACTTATTTTGCATAGAATTATGGAAAAAATAAACCCATGTCTGATTCCACAGCAAGCTGACTTCAGGAAAGGCAAAAGCTGCACATCGCAAGTGCTGAACCTGACTCAGCACATAGAAGATGGCTTTGAAAGGCAGCAGATCACAGGAGCTGTCTTCATAGACCTGTCAGCAGCCTATGATACTGTGAACCACTGCCTCCTCCTGAGAAAAATGTATAATATCACAAAGGACGACCACCTCACCCGCCTCATAGGAAACCTGCTACAAAACAGGAGCTTTTTTGTTGAGTTCCAGGGCCAGAGAAGCAGATGGCGGAAACAGAAGAACGGCCTGCCTCAGAGGAGCGTGCTTGCCCCATAAATGTTCAACATCTTCACAAATGACCAGCCACTGCCAGAAGGGACAGAGAGTTTCATCTATGCTGATGATCGTGCCATTACCACTCAAGCAGGGAGCTTTGAGATGGTAGAACAGAAGCTCTCCGAAGCTCTAGGTGCTCTTACTGCCTATTACAGGGAAAACCAGCTGATCCCCAACCCATCTAAAACACAGACATGCACCTTTCACCTTAAGAACAGACAAGGACCCTGAGCTCTGAGGATTACCTGGGAAGGAATCCCACTGAAGCATTGCAGCGCACCCAAATACCTGAGAGTCAACAATTTCAACAGAAAGGAGGAGGCCATGAAAATGAACAAAATCTGGCTACCAGTATTAAAAAAACTCTAAAATTACAACAACAAAACAGCAGAGAGGAAACAACCAGGCACATCTTAACACCTCTCAACAGAACATTTTCCCAGGCTCAGCCAGGCCTTCAAATGCTAATGAAGGTGGTCAGCTGAAACATTCACACCTAGCTTCAGCAGAGAGCTCTTTGCCCCACCCCAGTCATTCCACAGATATATAAACCCGTTATCCTATTTCCAACAGGTCACGGCATTAGAAAGGTTGAGAACCATTGCATGTTTTCAAACTGCTAGGTTGGCAGAAGCTGGGGCTGAACTATTAGCACCATATTTATGTAGTGTGAATGGGTCATAGAATCAGAGTCCAACCCCCTGCCAAGAAGCAGGAATATTGCATTCAAATCACCCCTGACAGATGGCCATCCAGCTTCCAAAGAAGGAGCCTCCACCACACTCCAGGGCAGAGAGTTCCACTGCTGAACGGCTCTCACAGTCAGGAAGTTCTTCCTCATGTTCCGATGGAATGGGTCCCTATAGTTTATTTCTCTGACCATGGAAGGAAAAGCTATCTGAAGCTACGTACTTGCAAAGCTTTGAACTGGATTATATGAGTCTACACTACCACATAATCCAGTTCAGAGCAGATAATGTAGAGCAGTGTAGAAGAAGCCACAGTTAGTGATTAATCACAAAAACAATATGTTTGGGGGAGTAAGGACAACGGATGATGGGATCTGCAGTACCGTCAACTGATGGAGCTCTGAATTCCACATACCACTGAGACAATTCAGGATTTTGCTATACAAAATTAAAACTTCTTAAATTTCAAAATGAGGCATCGTTTTATGCTATGAGAGGAGTAAAAAAGGTAAGCAAAGGCTGGATAAAAAGTAAGCATTGCTCATATTTTGTTCTCCTTGACTTATATTTTGAGAAGTTAAGATAAATGCAGAAGTAAAGAGTAATATTAACAAAGGACTAATTACTGCTCGAGCTACCTGATGACCTATAGGTGCTGGCTTGTGAGGTAGTAAATTAATAGTAAGCCATGGGGAAAAAAGCGAGTTAAAATACATTTACCGTCAACAGTGCCGTGGTTTAGTTTTATGCCTAATGTCCCTAGAGACCACAGTGGTGATATATATAATAACTTCTCAAATTAAAAAAGGCCCAGTGTCATAAATAAAGAAAATGGTTCTTTTGCCAGTTGGTATTTCTATCCTTAGGGGATCTGAGAACCTTGAACGAATGCAACAGAGTCTCTATTAATTTGAAAGTCAGATTGGTCTCAGGAAAGTGGTATTGGGAAGAGCTGGACCTTCTACTGAATTACATACCTTTAAAGCAGGCATGGGCAAACTTCAGCCCTCCAGGTGTTTTGGACTTCAACTCCCACAATTCTGGCTGTTAGGAATTGTGGGAATTGAAGTCCAAAACACCTGGAGGGCCGAAGTTTGTCCATAACTGATTTAAATGACTGATCTTACCTTTCTGACAACCCAGTTGTTTCTCTGCTGTCACCTGGGATTGCAATATCGACAATCCATACTTTGTTTTTTATCACGGTCGTGAGGTCAGGAGTATTGTGCTCCAAAACTCTGTCTGTCTGAATTTGGAAGTCCCAGAGTAGCTTGACGTGTTCATTCTCTGTAACTTTTTCCAGCTTGTGATTCCACCAGTTCTTTGTCGCAGGCAGATGGTCTTTGTGGCACAAGTTCCAATGAATCATCTGAGCAACGGTGTTATGTCTCTGCTTGTAATCTATCTGCGCGATCTTCTTGCAGCAGCTGAGGATGTGATCTATTGCTTCATCTGCTTCCTTGCAGAGTCTGCATTTGGGATCTGTTGTCAGCTTTTCAATTCTGGCTTTGATGGCATTGGTTCTAATGGTTTGTTCTTGGGTTGCCAGAATCAGGCCCTCCGTCTCCTTTTTCAAAGTCCCATTTGTGAGGCACAGCCATGTTTTTTCTTTGTCAATTTCACTCTCAATTTTTCCCAGGAGCTATCCATGGAGAGGCTTCTTTCGCCAGTTTTCTCTTCTGCTCTGGATTGCAATTTGTTTCATAAAGATCAAGTAGACAGAACATATTGAAGAGAACAAAAATAAATTTCTGGCCTTGCATCGCACACTTTAAGCAGTTTACTACTATTGACTTCACTAAATGTTGGTTCTTGACTACCTTTCACATAATCTGCCAGTGCATCATCATCATCATCATCATCATCATCATTATCAGAAACACAACAAGATGAGTCCACAGCAGACCCTCTGCTGGCTGTTGAATTGGATCACATGTCGGACACTTCCCAAGTGTCTAGGAGTATGTGATATATCAGCGAATGATGCGTGCAGATCCCAGTAATGTGGCCTCCTGTAGCTGGCAGATGGTAATTTTTTCAGTGCCAATTGTGTTTAAGTGCAGGCCAAGGTCTTTAGGCACTGCACCCAGTGTGCTGATCACCACTGGGACCACCCTGACTGGCTTGTGCCAGAGTCTTTGCAGTTTGATCTTTAAATCCTCATATCGTGTCAGCTTTTCCAGTTGTTTCGCTTCAATCCTGCTGTCACCTGGGACATCAACGATCCATACTTTGCGACATCAACACTCCATACTTTGTTTTTTAACACAATTGCGAGGTCAGGAGTATTTAGACAGACAAAACTCTGTCTGTCTAAATCTGGAAGTCCCAGAGGAGTTTGGCGTGTTTATTCTCTGTAACTCTTTCTGGCTTGTGATCCCACCACTTCTTTCTTGCATCACCATCATCATCATGGCCCCATCTACACTGCCATATAAAATCCAGATTAACTGCTTTGATAATTGGATGATATGGCAGTGTAGATCCAGCCTAAGCAAATTCACACATGTACATGGAAATAGAAGCCCCTTCTACACTGTCATATAATCCTGATTCCAGATTATCTGTTTTGAAATGGATTATATGGCAGTGTAGACTCATATAATCCACATCAAAGCAGATAATCTTGGATCAGATGTAGCATTATATGGCAATGCAGATCCAGCTAGAGAGCCCTGAATTGCTCCATCCAATTATTCTGAATATGGAATGCCCTTCATCACATGTTTACGTGAAAGTAATCCTACCATATCCAGTTGGGTTTACTCAGCATCACAGTCTTATCCAGTTTTCTATCCTCTTTCCTTGCAAAGGGTTCTACACTGAAATACTGAGCACAACAACACATTATGGACAAATCAAAGCCAGGGTGATGCAGCCAGTGTCAGTATGATTCATACGACTGTGTTTAGAATCCACTTGACTATGATGGGTTTTTAGGCAAACAACAAAACATGAAGTGAGGGAAGTTTGTATATCATCCGTCTAAAAGAGGACAGATTGCGGGCTGCTGAGAGTTTGGCGGACTCTTGGCCGCTCTAAAAATAAGCCTTGTGCACAGATTACCATCACTAGACAAAACAAGAGACTTCACTGCAGGTCTTCAATATTGACATTAACTGCAAACTGAAAACAAAAGTTTTAAATTAAGCAAAACATTTTCAAACCTTCAACTCCAGCTCTCCCAAGTTTTAAAATAAATATAACAGTGGTTAGGGAAGAAACGCCTGGCATTCATCCATGTAAGCGCTTTTAAATCACAACGTTCCGCATTCAAAGCTGGAAACTACATCTGCACTGGAGAATTTCGTGCAGTTTGACACCACTTTAACTGCCATGGCTCAATGCTATGGGATCCTGGGAGCTGTAGTATGATGAGTGTTCTGTCGCGCACTGGGCTTGAAACGAATTGCTTTTAAAACAGGACGTGCAACTTTAGCCCAGCGGGAAGCCAGGGGGCTCGAAGAGAAATTCTTAAGGATTTTCACTATAAATAGTCTTTAGAGGGCTTGTGAAATATAACCAAGTCTTTTATTGGTGAACAACAGAAACTTCTGTATAAATATGTGAGAGAAAGCCACAGGGAGGAGGGAGCAAGCTTGTTTTCTGCTTCCCTGGAGACTAGGACGCGGAACAATGGCTTCAAACTACAAGAGAGAAGATTCCATCTGAACATGAGGAAGAACTTCCTGACTGTGAGAGCCGTTCAGCAGTGGAACTCTCTGCCCCGGAGTGTGGTGGAGGCTCCTTCTTTGGAAGCTTTTAAACAGAGGCTGGATGGCCATCAGTCAAGGGTGATTTGAATGCAATATTCCTGCTTCTTGGCAGGGGGTTGGACTGGATGGCCCATGAGGTCTCTTCCAACTCTTTGATTCTATGATTCTATTCTTTTGTCTTCAAAAGGTTAAACAAATGCTTCCAGGCTTTTGTGCAACTGGTGGCTCCTAACTGTTACTTTTACTCTAAAGGAAAATCCCTTTCCAAACTTCTCCCAGGCTAACTGTGAACCTAAACCTAACTGATGTGGGCGCCACTACCGGGTTGAACTGCGTCTCAAAGCACCGAGTGGACCTACCAGTAGGCCTGTAGTCACTTCAGCTGGAGTTCTTAGATATTCAAAGCTGTTTTTCCCTCCGAAATTCCTCAGACCTTTAGGGCTGTTTCCCTGGGAACCCTTGGGAATCCTTTTGCTCTTAAGACTGTTCTCCCGCGGGAGGTCTTAAGGGTTGAAGCCTTTGTACAGGAGAAGTCTGTAATGTCCTGTACATTGACTTTCCTTGCTGAGACTGACTGAAAATGGCTCCCTTCCCAATGTCCTGAACAGGGGGCGGAACCAAACTTAACGATGATGGACAGGGGACCTGCCCTATAACTGCAAACTTTAACAGGAAGCCACCCTTCTGCAGAATCCCAAGTCTTCAGCTGCAAGCAAACACTTAATACAAGGCAAATAAAGTGGGAGCTTCTGGTACAGCTGTACCAGCACAATGAGGCAACAGCACTCTGGCAGAAAATGCTAAAGACTTTGTAGAATTACAACTCCCATGAAACATTTCACTGTTTCAGTCAAATAATAGACATAGGGATCCATGTGTCTTGAGTTGCTTTGCAAATATGTAGCTCCAGATAGCTATTCCTTCCATGTTGAGAGAAATGAACCATAGGGACCCATTCATCTATATAAATAAAAATGTAATGTTCGTTTGTGGGATTAACATAACTAAAAAACCACTGGACGAATTGACACCAGATTTAGACAAAATTTCCTAGGTACAGAATATAATATTCATTAAAATCTGATTACTCCTTCCTTATTCTGTACCTAGGCCAATGAGTGACCATCACTAATAAAAAGATTTAAAAACACAGCAGAAGAGACTTTTTAAAAGCCAAAAACCAAAAAAAAATACATTACAATGCATGCGCAAAACCACACCTATCTATGCAAACACACATACAGAAATATATACACATACATATACACCTATATATACAGACAAAACTTATACACAGACTGGGCCACAGCAATGTGTGGCTTGGGACGGCTAGTCTATATAAATAAAAATGTAATGTTTGTTTGTGGGATTAATATAACTCAAAAACCACTGGACAAATTGCCACCAAATTTGGCCACAAGACACCTACCAACTCAAGGAGTGACCATCACTCAAAAAATTGAGTTTGTCATTTGGGAGTTGTAGTTGCTGGGATTTATAGTTCATCAAAAAACATTCTGAACTCCACCAATGATGAAATTGAACCAAACGTGGCACACAGGACTCCCATCACCAACGGAAAATACTAGAAGTGTTTGGTGGGCATTGATGTTGAGTTTGTGAGTTGTAGTTCACCTATATCCAGAGAACACTGGACTCAAACAATGATGGATCTGGACCAAACTTGGCACGAATATTCCATATGCCCAAATATGAACACAGATGGACTTTGGGGAAAATAGACCTTGACATTTGGGAGTTGTAGTTGCTGGGATTTAAAGTTCACTTACAATCAAAGAGCATTCTGCATGTGACATCTGTAGACAGTCCATGTCTCGCAGGCAGATAGCAGGGTTGGGAGGACAATAGCTTTATAAGCAAGCACCTTGGTCTCCCTAAGGACGTCGCGGTCCTCAAACACTCTGTGCTTCATTCAGAAAAAACCACACTTGCAGAGCTCAGGCGGTGTTGTATTTCAGTGTCAGTGTTGACTTTGGTGGAGAGATGGCTGCCAAGGTAGCGGAAATGATCAACATTTTCTACTCTTATGCCATTAAGCTGTATTTCTGGCATTGGAGAGGGATTGGCTGGTGACTGCTGGAAGAGCACTTTGGTTTCTCGATGTTCAATAACAGGCTGAGCTTCTCATATGCTTCTGCGAGGGTGTTTAGAGTGGCTTGTAGGTCTTCTTCTGAATGCGCACAGACAACATTGTCATCAGCATACTGGAGTTCTATAACAGATGTTGTTATAACCTTGGTTTTGGCTTTCAGTCTGCTGAGGTTAAATAGTTTGCCATCTGTCCTATAGATGATTTCTATTCCGGTGGGAAGCTTCCCATCAACAAGATGAAGTATCACAGCGATAAAGATGGAGAATAACACATCCCTGTTTGACACCTGATTCCATCTTAAATGGGTCACTTTGGGAGCCTTTGCTGTCCAAGACTGTTGCCATCATGTCATCACATGATATGCACATATTGTATGCACAATAACTCAGTTAATTGAGAGCAGCTAACCAACTAGCTGCAGAACTCAGTGCAAAATGCTGCATGCTCTATCTATCCAATTCACTGTTCTCAAAAGCACTGTTTAGGGGACCATATTTCTCAAAACAGCTCAATGTTGCCTCACTACCTCCCATCAATCAATGTTTTCATTGCAACATTACATCAGCTTTCCAGTGACTCTGTGGCATGACTAAGAGGAAACCATTTTTTAAAAAACGTAATAAACTGGGTGGAAACTACTCTTAAGAATGGTGAAAGTTTTCCTTGCTCATCAGGCAGTGAAATGTTCCATGAGTTAATGTTTTATCGACATGGCCGTAGCAGAGCTGAAAATCAAATATTCTACTACAAACCGAAAGAAGAGATAAACCAACAAGCAATTGCAAGGTAGTTGAACTAAAAAGAAAAGGTAACGTTACCATGTTTCTCCAAAATGCTGCCTATTACATGTGACGTCTTAATTGCTTTGCACAGATATCACAATCTAACAAAAAAAAACAACAACAACAACTTAATGTCTTCATTTCATTGCCTGCTTTTGGGGTTATTTGAGGCACTGGTTCAGAAAATTGCATTGGATAGAACAATCAGTTTTAGGTCCCTTCTACACTGCCATATAATCCAGATTACACTGTTCAACGGAGAAAAAGTTGCGGGCCTGAAAATAGTTGTTTTTTTATGATTTTGGGGTGCTGAAAATGAAAATGACATTTAAAAATGTATATTGGCTCTAGTTTTTATGATATAAGCAATCACGTGATCACGTATGGTTGAAAAAATGCATGTTGTGACTTACACTATGGAAGATTCTAGAATATTCTAGAAAGTTTAATGACGCAGTATTAGTGCCATGTGCAAAAGCCAGAAAGCCCTATATAAGGCCGGACTTTTGAATGATGAGGGTCAGTCAGTTGAAGACTGAAACAGTATCGTTAAACATCGTTTTACATTGTTCTTTTCACTGTAGTTATGCCTCACACGTGTGTAAATAAAGCACTATGGAAAAAAGATATCAAGGCAAATGGACTCCGTCAATGCTGTCAGACTACTGCTGGAGCATTGTAAGAGACAATCCTTTCCTTGAATACAAAAGAAAAGTCAAGAGAAGCAAACAGGATATAAACTAAAGTCACGATTAAAGCGACATTTAAACTTTCAGACTTTTCAACTGCATCAGGCCTACTAATATAGTTTCTTGCTGCACAAACATAAACAATAGACTAATTAAATAAATATTTCTCATGTATAAACTATTGGCAATATAATTTGACTAAAATTTAATAAATATTCACGGTTTATATACATGCAGTAAGGTTAATAGGCGCATTATCATAATATTAACGAATTACCTATTGTGGAGAAAATTGAAATACCTGTTGCATAAAAACCAGAACCAATTAACACATTTAATTATTATATTTGAATTCAGCATGTTAAATTTATTAAGAAACAGCACATTTCATTTTCAAAACTGAGAAAAACTGAAAATTTGTAGAACAGTGTTATCAAAGCAGAAATTCCACATTATCTGCTTTGAATTGGGTTATATGAATCCACACAGCCATATAATCCAGTTCAAAGCAGATAATCTGGATTTTATATGGAAGTGCAGAAGGGACCCTAATTTCTTATACGCAAGTTATCCGGAAAGTAAGGTTACAAGACACGTAGCTCTTGTGGGGAATTTTCACAGGGAAATTGATATCACTGCAGTGTAGTGAGAAGCCAGTAGAAATGAACGAGCAGTGCTAGTTGTCAGTAGCTCATCAACTGGCATTGTGGTAAAGATTAGAGATGAGCGTCCTCACTCTGTTTCCCTCCAAGTACGAAGTTCACACTGTAATATGCTACCTACATGCTCACGGCATGAATATATTGTGAGACCATGAAGAAACTTCACAGAGCCATCCAAAACAAAGTTGTGGGATGCTGATGGCAGGAGTCTGTCTCCTTCATGACAATTTGCGTCCGCACACCGCTCATGCAATGCAAGAGTTGTTGACTTCATTTGGTTGGGATGTTATAAGACACCCACCTCATAGCCCCGATCTCCCACCCATTGACTATTGTCTGTTCACTAAATTGAAGGAACACCTGGGTGGAAAGAACTTTTCTGACATCAAATTGAAAATTAAAGTAATGAACTGGCTGAAAAATGCGGAGGAAAATTTCTATGACACAGGCATCAAAAACCCGTTCCATGGATGACAACATGTATTGAACTGAATGGTGATTGTGTGGAAAAATAATGTAATACCTACTTACTTACTTACTTACTTACTTAGACTGTGGAGCCCTATTCTTGATCTGCATGTTTTCCCGCAGTGATGGAATCAATTTCCAGGTGGAAGGCTGTCCCAGTGAGGGCTGGCTTGGCATGCCTTCCTCTTGGCACATTTCTCTCTTTGGCCCACCATTCGTGCCTCTTCAAATTCTACAGCACTGCTGGTCAGAGCTGACCTCCAGCTTGGGCGCTCAAGGGCCAGTGCCTCCCAGTTCTCAGTGTCTATGCCAGAGTTTTTAAAGTTGGCTTTAAGCCCATCTTTAAATTTCTTTTCCTGTCCACCAACATTCTGTTTTCTGTTCTTAAGTTCACAGTAGAGCAACTGCTTTGGGAGACGGTGGTCGGGCATCTGGACAATGTGGTCGGTCCAGCAGAGTTGATGGCGGAGGACCATCGCTTCAACACTGGTGGTCTTTGCTTCTTCCAGCACGCTGACGTTTGTCTGCTTGTCTTCCCAAGAGATTTGCAGGATTTTTTAGAGGCAACGTTGATGGAATCATTCTAGGAGTTGCATGTGACGTCCGTAGATAGTCCACGTCTCACAGGCGTATAGCAAAGTTGGGAGGACAACATCTTTATAAGCAAGCACCTTGGTATCCCTACGGATGTCCCGGTCTTCAAACACTCTCTGCTTCATTCAGAAAAATGCTGCACTCGCAGAGCTCAGGCGGTGTTGTATTTCAGTGTTAATGTTGACTTTTGTAGAGAGGTGGCTGCCAAGGTAGCGGAAATGATCGACATCTTCTAATGTTACACCATTAAGCTGTATCTCTGGCATTGGAAAGGGATTGGCTGGTGACTGCTGGAAGAGCACTTTGGTTTTCTCGATGTTCAATGACAAGCTAAGCTTCTCGTATGCTTCTGCGAAGATGTCTAGAGAATTATACTCTAAATGTAATACTTATGCTGCAATCCATACAAGTTTTATTCAAATATATTCATTCTTTGTATTTTTAAAAAATATAACCTTACTTTCCAGATAACCCTCTGTGTGTAAAGCAAGTAACATGTTTGTGAACGTAAAACATTGAAAGTCTATTCAGAAAAGTAAACCAAGTAAATGATACTGACTGTAAGCCTCAAGATTGCAACAAAACACAAATGTAACCACAAGCGTTGGAGCCAGAAGTGATAAATAAACTGTGTTACTTGGTTATACACAAGAGTGTCTCATTGCCTGTGATATAAAGTACAAAGATTAAACAGCACACAGAAAGTCCCAGCTAATATAAAAGAAGAAACTGAAACAGTACAAGGCAGTAAAGAGGTTTATTTTTTTAAAATAAGGAAATAGTCTCCCTCCCTCGTCACACCCTCGTATATGGTTATCATGATATTCTCTGGACGAGTAGATGACAACTGACAAATGGCATATGTTCTGTATGGGGAAAATTGGGGCCATTTTGGAATTGGCAGATCATTTTTTCCCTTTATGTAATGTTGATGATGTTGTTTGTTGTTTATGTTCTGGTTTTATTTTGCTGTAATATGTTGTCCAGGCTTGGCCCCATGTAAGCCTCTCCGACTCCCCATTGGGGAGATGATGGCGGGGTATAAATAATAACAATAATGATAATAATAATTATTATTTTATTGTCGAAGGCTTTCATGGCCGGAATCACTGGGTTGTTGTAGGTTTTTTCGGGCTATATGGCCATGGTCTAGAGGCATTCTCTCCTGACGTTTCGCCTGCATCTATGGCAAGCATCCTCAGAGGTAGTGAGGATGCTTGCCATAGATGCAGGCGAAACGTCAGGAGAGAATGCCTCTAGACCATGGCCATATAGCCCGAAAAAACCTACAACAACCCATTATTATTATTATTATTATTATTATTATTTATTAAATATACCATGAAACAGGTCTAACATCTGAGGCAGAAAAAGTTGTAATTATTTACCCCTTTCTTTGCCTGTAAAGAGAAAGTGATGGCTAGAGACCAATCTAATCCGGTCACTTGCCCGGATGCACTCATATCCCAATTCACTCTCTCCTTGTTGTTTCTTAAGGAAAGGGTAGTCCTGTTAACAAAAGCAGGCAGAGATCCTAAAGGCAGGCCATAAAACAGTTTTCTATGGTCTTGGATTAAACATTCTTTCTCCTACTACCTGTCTGCTAGAGGATGGATATCCAGCAAACAGCTTTTCATTGCATTCACAGATACTTCTACCTGTGTTCCGGGGCGTGTATTTCCTATCCCCCATTTATTTCAATGGGATTTGTCCGGAGCTTAACTCCAGAGCTAATTAGCCCCCTAGCATGACGGCCTTTCCCACTACAGTACCTTCACAAAGGCCTCACCTCACAATTAAAATCAGGAGCCTCGGGACAGCAGCCTTCAATGCACCCTTCTGCATTCTTGAAGAATTAGCAGGAAGGGCAGCGGTGATGAAGGAAACACCCACATTCTGTCTAATCCTAAGAAACAAACACAAAACCAAACACAGACCCAGACTCCCAACCCCAAAGAGGACAGAACTCTATTCAAGGAAAGTAAATGACTTAACTCTGCCTGACCTGTCACTAGAAAACAGGAGGTTGAACCAATAGCCCTTCAGTCTATGATCATTTTGGCACAAAAGAAGCATTGCTTTTGGGGGGATTATTTAGCTGGAAATGACTTGCTTTTGACACCACCGTTTCTCTCTTTCAGTAAATCCAAAAGATTCGAGGTCAATCTGAAAATTGCTAGTGCCTTGGATGTAGCATGAAGTTAATGGGATTTGCAAGTTTGTGGAGGGCTTTAAAGATTGTTGCTTAAACAGTTAAACAGAGCTTGAGCTTTCTTTAATAATAATAATCTATATAAATAAAAATGTAATGTTCGTTTGTGGGATTAACATAACTCAAAAACCACTGGACCAATTGACACCAATTTTGGATACAATTCACCAGGCCCGTAGCCAGGATTTCGTTTCGGGGGGGGGGGGGGGGCTGAATTTTTTTTCAGGGGGGGGGTTCGGGGGGGGGCTGAGTTTCGGGGGGGGGGGCTGAGTCTGAGTGAAAGAGAGTGTAGCCTAGCAAACCTTTTGTATCATTACCCCAATACCCCCATACATATGGGATATATTGAGTATGGTGATCAGATCATGATATGAATAAACATAACAGTTTAAATAATGCACCAATAAGGCCTTTTCGCGAACCACCATGAAATTCACCTAACAACCCAATGCATGTCCTTCACTTGAAAAAAATGATTTTGTCATTTGGGAGTTGTAGTTGCTGGGATTTATAATACACCTACAATCAAAGAGCATTCTGAACTCTACCAGTGATGGAATTAAACCAATCTTGGGACACAGAACTCCCATGACCAACAAAAAACACTAGAAGGGTTTGGTGAGCATTAACCTTGAGTTTGGGAGTTGTAGTTCGCCTCCCTCCAGAGAGCACTTTGGACTCAAACAATGATGGATCTGGACCAAACTTGGCATGAATATTCCATATGCCCAAATATGAACACAGATGGAGTTTGTGGGAAATAGACCTTGACCTTTGGGAGTTGTAGTTACTGGGCTTTATATTTGATCTACAATCAAAGAGCATTCTGAACCCCACCAATGACAAAATTGGGCCAAACTTCCCACACAGAACCCCCATGACCAACAGAAAATACTTAAGGCCATCCAGTCCAACTCCCGTCACCATGGCAAGAAAACGTAATCAAGAGGCCATAAAGAAGACTCCAGCAGAGCATTCCAGCGGGGAAGCATGCGGGGAATGCGGAAGTACTTCATCAGCATCGCAGATGGACGATGAAAGTGACAGCTCCCCTGGCGGCCAGAAAAACTTAAATAGCCTCTGTGTGTGTCTGTATGTTTGTATGTCAAAAATTGGCATTGAATGTTTGCCATATATGTGTACACTGTAATCCTCCCTGAGTCCCCTGTGGGGAGAGAAGGGCAGAATATAAAAGCTGTAAAGAAATAAATAAATAATCAAAGCTCTCCTGACAAAGAGCCATCCAGCCATAGATATAGACAGATATATATGATTCACACACACAGACAGATATAATATCATAGATTTGAAAGGGACCCTAAGAAGGACAATTATATGTCTAGGCAAACCAGACAATCTCCACATCAACACTGACATAGAAACAACAAGAAATACTGTTTACCGATAAGCATAAAGGAATTACATATATTGGAAACCATTATTTTATTTTCCAGATCACCAGACTGGGCCACAGCAACGTGTGGCAAGGGGCAGCTAATAATAATAATAATAATAATAATAATAATAATAATAATAATAATAATCTTTATTTATACCCCACCACCATCTCCCCAATGGGGACTCAGGACGGCTTACATGAGGCCAAGCCCGAACAACAAATTACAATAAAATGAGATACAAGTTACAATAAAATAAACAACATCACAGTAAAACACAGAACATATGATTACAATAAACAAAATACAAAAAAAAGCAGTAAATCAAGCATAATGACAGTGAGCGGGCCGCATGTACATAAAATGGTTTAAAATCTCAGGGTGAGATAAAGGAGCAGAATTATTTGTGGGTGAGAAGAAACTATATTTGGCAGACTGTATGACCAGCCTTGTATATTGCCAAAACATCACATACACACGCTATGTTGTAATGTATACTGATAGCATGAAGTAGATAGTATTATTGAAACTCTGTTCATACTTTGATTTCTTATCTACAGATTAGGTGGACGAACTAGAATAGCAAAAATTAGCCTATTAAGTATGGCCCAAGTCTGACTCCACATTCAAATTTGCTTTTTTGTCTTTTCACCTTTATCTCCATCTCTTTCTCCTTTGGAATATGAGTCTATGAAGCATTATAATCAGGAGCTGTCCAGTAAAAATTCCTTTCTTCTCACGTAAAAGACCCTTCTCCTGACATATAGACATATCCTGAGGATAAAAGTATATTTGCAAAGGCTACATTTTACATAACATTTCTACCATCAAGGTGCCAATGAAAGAACAGAGGGTTCCAATATTGACATATTTGTGAAATACCTTTGTATTAATAGACGTCGCATGTGTTACTTTGGTGAGTTCATATAAGACACAAAAAGACTGCAATGTAAGTATGTAAACAAGCAAAGATATGGAGCCAAGGACTTTCTGCCACTAAAGACCTATATGAATACCAACTTCTTAAAGTGAAATTGTAGCTCCACAAATCAGCACAGAATTTGTTGGGCTCCCCAGTTTTGGAGCCATTTTCCCCACACAAAATAATGCAAATACATTTTGCTGTCAAAGGCTTTCATTGCCAGAATCACTAGGTTGCTGTGAGTTTTCCAGGTTGTATGGCCATGTTCCAGAAGCATTCCCTCCTGATGTTTAACCCACATTTATGGCAGGCAGCCTCAGAGGCTGTGAGGTCTGTTGGGACTGTGGTGCAGCTGGCTGAGAGTCAGCTACATTAAGATCACTACTGACCAAAAGGTTATGATCTCGAAGCCAGTCCGGGTGTCGCAACTCAGGATAGATTCACCTTGCCCAAGACACCACCACACACCAAGGCTGTAGGTTTTTGTAGTTTATTGAGAAAAAGCAAAATCAAAACAGGAAAATAAAGAGGTAAAGTTTAATGAGCAAAACAGAGTCTTAAATGTAAAAGAAAGATATCCAGGTTCCAAAGGCAAATAACATGAAGCATACTCTTTAAGCATTGGATAAACAAGCGTCCACAGCAGCAAGACAAGATCTCCAAAAAGTCAGGATCAAAATCAAAGTCCCAAAGAGCCAGAAGCCTTCTGTAAAGGCCAAGGTAATTCCACAGAAGTTACCAGTGAAGAAGCAACATTGGACTGACAGAGAATGCCCTTCAGCCAAATCATTAAATAAGTTTCCCCAACATAAGAGCATTACGTTGACCTCTAGCTTCACGCTTGTTGGCAAGGCGTGTGCTTCTTCGAACTCTTAATTGCAACCGGTCTTCTCTAATCAAATCTCCACTACTATCTTCAAGGCTGGTTAGCTCATTATCTTCTAACTGCTCAAAAATCTGTAACCCATCCTCCTCCTCCTCCTGAGCAGGTTCACAAAGCTCAGGCTCAGGCTCAGACTGAGCCACAACACTGGGTCACAGTGAGATTCCAACCAATTTGTGTAGCTTGCTGTCAACCTTTACAGCCCAAAAAACAGTTGCATCTGTCAAGTAGGAAATTTAGGTACTGCTTATGTGGGGAGGCTAATTTACGCTGCCATAAAAATCTCCAGCAAGCATGCAAAGAATGAGGAAGTACTTCATCAGTGTCACAAATGGACAGTGAAGCAACAGCTCCCCTGGTGGTCAGAATACCCTCATCAAAAATCTGGAATGTTAAATAGCCTCTGTCTGTCTGTCTATATATGTGTGTCTATGGCATTGAATGTTTGCCATGTATATATGTACATGGTAATCCGCCCTAAGTCCCCTGCGGGGTGAGAAGGGCAGAATATAAATACTGCAAATAAATAAATAAATCTATGGAATAATGTCCAGGGTGGGAGAAAGAACTCTTGTCTGCTTGAGGCAAGTGTGACTGTTTTGGTACAGCCGCACCAGGAGTTCCAGCTTATCTTGCTATTTGTTCATTGCTGCATGTATTTTGAAGTTCTATGCCTTTGCAGTTAGATGGCTCTCCTTACTTTGCAGTTATTGGGTCAATTGCTTGTCAATTATCCTTAGGTTCCCTAGTCCCGGCCCCTTTTTGGGCTTTGGTAGGGAAGTGAGCCATTTTGTGTTTAGTTTCAGCCAGGTTAGCAAAGGTTACACATCCTATATTTAAAGCCAACCAAATACAGGCCCCAGCGGCAACAGAACAGTGACTGTTGCAAATTGCCACCTTTATTAGCATTTAATGGCCTTGCAGATGTGGGCAAAACCTCAGGACAGAATGCTTCTGGAACATGGCCATACAGCCCAAAAAACTCACAGCAACCCAAATACATTTGATCATTTGATTCCCAGAACAATGAGCAGGCATTCTCTATGCAATTGCTTCTAAGTCAAGAGCTTTCAGGATGGGTTTATTTCATGGATAGATGGGTTTCAGAACCTCAAAAGCAGAAATAGAGCATTGTGATCATACAGATGTTTTCTATTTAATTTATTTAAAGCATTTATATTCCGCCCTTCTCACTCCGAAGTGGACTCAGGGTGGAGCACAATATATAAACGAGACATGAATAGACTATACACATAAAGGTGAAGGTAAAGGTAGTCCCTTGACATTAAGTCCAGTCATGTCTGACTCTGGGGTTTGAGCTGCTGAGCTTGTTGATCAAAAGGTCACAGGTTTGATTCCGGGGAGCGGCGTGAGCTTCCACTGTCAGCCCTAGCTTCTGCCAACCTAGCAGTTCGAAAACATGCAAATGTGAGTAGATCAATAGGTACCGCTCCGGCGGGAAGGTAACGGCGCTCCATGCAGTCATGCTGGCCACATGACCTTGGAAGTGTCTACGGACAATGCTGGCTCTTCGGCTTAGAAATGGAGATGAGCGCCACACCCCAGAGTCAGACTATACACATACATATACTACGTGGGGCTGCCCTTGAAGACGGCCCGGAAGCTTCAGCTAGTCCAGCGCGCGGCAGCCATGTTGTTAACTGGAGCGGGACGCAGGGAGCATACAACGCCCTTGTTGTCCCAGCTCCACTGGCTGCCGATTTGCTACCGGGCCCAATTTAAGGTGCTGGTGTTATCCTACAAAGCCCTAAACGGTTCCGGCCCAAAATACCTTGCAGACCGCATCTCGGCCTACGAGCCCACGAGGACCTTGAGATCATCTGGGGAGGCCCTTCTCTCGGTCCCGCCTGCCTCACAGGCACGCCTGGCAGGGACAAGAGAGCGGGCCTTCTCGGTGGTGGCCCCCCGGCTATGGAACTCCCTCCCTGCTGAAATCAGACAGGCGCCCTCCCTTATGGCCTTCCGTAAGGGCCTGAAAACATGGCTCTTCGAGAAGGCCTTCAATTGAGTGCTATGTTATCGGAATGACGACCGGAATGGACTACGACTATGAGATTGATTATGACCCCAAAATAAGACGAAGCGGATTTTTAGCTTAATTAGATGTTTGTATTAGTAAGATGTTGTGTTGTGGTCTTGACTCTTTGTAAATTGTTGTTTTTTCTATGTTTTGTACACCGCCACGAGTCGCCCTAGGGCTGAGAGCGGCGGTTAACAAGTGCAAATAATAAATAATAATAAATAAATAAATAATACATAAACATTAAAATCATTGCAGTCTTGCAAGTCACATCATCCCTCACTTTTTGACTCCATTGGCTGGGGCAGATGGGAGTTTCCCCAGCCCAGCTCTCAAGGAACTCAGAATAGCCTAACATCTTTTGCACCTGCAGGCAGCAGAGACAGAAACGTTGATGTTGTTAGGAGCTGGAATAGAGACATGCTGTTTTCAATGACAGCTAATGGATTTGTCCCTTTCCTTGACTCACAAAGCAGTTGCTTTTGGCCATGCCTTCAAGTGTCAGTTGAATAGATTCCTTGTAACTTAGCCAGACCCTTAATGCGGAGACTCTTGCTGTAATTTTTAAAAGGTCCATTATTCAACAATTCCTAGTCCCAGGGAAAACTGCTGGAGCAGAGACAGAAACCAAAGTCACCAATGGCAGGACACTGACAGTTTAAAGAGATGTGCCATTTTGAGATACACACACACACACACACGCCATCCCCTGCCACGCGTTGCTGTGGCCCAGTCTGTATATATGTATTTTGTGTGTGTGTGTGTTTATTTTTGTGTATCTGTGTATATATGTTTGCATATATGTGTGTGTGTGATCCCAATAGGATCTGAAGCCGCCAGATCCTCTGAAGATGCCAGCCACAGATGCAGGCAAAACGCCAGGAGAAAATGCTGCTAGAATATGGCCATTCAGCCAGGAAACCACACAGCACCACCATATCCTATTCAGTTCTTCAGTTGGACTACTTTTGACTTAAGACTGTCCCGCCACCACCATACACACTGAATGTATCAGGTTGTGAAGAGTACTAAATCTTTCTTGCAAGATACAATCTAAAACGGTTTTTGTCCCCCATTCAAAACCCCATTACTCAGACAATGACTCAGTCACACCACTTATGAAGATGTATTATTATTTCAAACTGGAATTTATAGGAGAATAAATTAAAAACTAACACGCCATACATTTCTAATGAAACAAGATGTTTGATTAATGATCTGCTGTCCAAAGGAATCCCTTTGGAATTAGCGGCTCTCAAAGTTTGGCCATGCTGCCAACAGCAAGCAGTCTCTTGATCCTAAAACCCTTATTACATATTAATAAATGTGTTCTGTGCTCAGTGCCTGTCAGTTATAGCAGCTGATATGACAGTGCCAAGTGGAAAACCAAGTCCAGTCCAGCCTTAATCATGCATAACTTACTACGCATAATGAGTACTGGACTCTGGTGGATATGTACACAATGACTGCATGAAGAGAGACATCTGGCCCATGGGTGGGACAAACATTATGATGCAGAGGGCATAAACATTGGAACAGAGGGAGCTGCTTTCAACAGAGCTGAACCATTGGCCTATCTAGCTCACAACTATTCCTACCATGAGTAGGAATTCTGAAGTTCTCCAGATCTTCTTGGGTTGTTCTCAGTGCTTTAACCCACTGCGCCACCGGGGGCCCCATACTGTACTATACCATCTTCTATATATATAAAATGCTCTGTGCATAATGGATACTTTAAAAACAAAAGAACCAATGAACGAAATCACACCAAATTTGGCAACAAAAAACCTCACAACACTCAAAAATTATGACTTTGGGAGTTGTAGTTGCTGGGATTTATAGTGCACCTACAATCGAAGAGCATTCTGAACTCCATCAATGATGGAATTGAACCAAACTCGGCACACAGAACTCCCATGACCAATAGAAATTATTGGAAGGGTTTGGTGGGCATTGACCTTGAGTTTGGGAGTTGTAGTTCACCTACATCCAGAGAGCACTGTGGACTCAAACAATGATGGATTTGGACCAAACTTGGTACAAGCACTCAGGACTCCAAAATATGAACAAAGATGGAGTTTGGGGAAAATAGACCTTGACATTTGGGAGTTGTAGTTGCTGTAATTTGTAGTTCACCTACAATCAAAGAGCATTCTGAACTCCACTGATGATGGAATTGAACCAAACATGGCACACAGAAAACACTACAAAGATTTGGTGGACATTGACCTTGAGCTTTGGAGTTGTAGTTCACTTACATCCAAAGAACACTGTGGACTCAAACAATGATCGATCTGGTCCAAATTCGGCATGGATATTCAATATGCCCAATTGTGAACACTGGTGGAGTTTGTGGGAAATAGAGCTTGACATTTGGGAGTTGTAGTTGCTGGGATTTATAGTTCACCTATAATCAAAGGGCATTATGAACACCAATGATGGAATTGAACCAAATTTGGCACACAGGACTCCCCTAACCAACAGAAAACACTACAAGGGTTTGGTGGACATTGACCTTGAGCTTTGGAGTTGTAGTTCACCTACATCCAAAGAACACTGTGGACTCAAACAATCATCGATCTGGTCCAAATTTGGCACGGATATTCAATATGCCCAAATGTGAACACTGGTGGAGTTTGAGGGAAATAGATCTTGACATTTGGGAGTTGTAGTTGCTGGGATTTATAGTTCACCTACAATCAAAGAGCATTCGGAACCCCACCAATGATAGAATTGGGCCAAAATTCCCACGCAGAACCTCCATGATGAACAGAAAATGCTGTGTTTTCTGCTGGTCTTTGGCAACCCTTATGTGACATCCTTGCGACCCCCCCCCCCCCCCGGGCCCCAACCCCCAGGTTGAGAAACACTGCCCTAATGAAACATGATGGCAAATTTAAAAAATTTAGCTGTAACTGCCCAATTTAGAGCACTTTTCTTAAACGTTTAAAGAAGGTAAAGAGTATATACAGTATGAGTCACTAGGTTTGCTTGCTATCTTTCGCACTTTCAAAACATGGCAGTCCTTTGAATGATGAAAATGTTTTGTTAACAAGATCTGGCAATGTTTTTCTTCAGTCTGCTTCCCTTTCCAAAGACAGCCTGTGGACTGGCATAAAGAGCACAAAATTGGCAGGGCTTTTTTTGAGATCATATCTTGAGCATGCCAAAACACAAAGCATTTATTCTGTAGCAACTGAATACAATATTGTTAGCGGTCCAAGATTTCGAGAAGGACTGGATTCTGCTTTTTCTCCCTCCACACTGAATATTCAACTAAGAGCTCACATCCTCCCCCCACCACATTCTTTGCAAACATCTTAATGCTCTGTCTTGCACTGCTAATGCTTTCTAAATGTTGGCATGCCATTATAAACACATTTTAAAACAAAGACGGAGATGTGAGAAGGATCTATAAAAGGTGGTTTTAAACCCCCCCCCCCCCCCAATGCAATCCTATACACATTTATTTCAAAGGTAATCCTGTTGAGTTTAGTGGAACTTACTTTAGGTAAGTGTATATGGGATCAATGTTTTCACAATCAGTATATCAAACCATTACGCTTTCCTTATTTATAGTTCCTGGTTGCTTCTGGATCAGGAACTATAAATAAGGAAAGCGTAATGGAAACACATGCGCCTTTCACCTTAAGAACAGACAAGCATCCCGAGCTCTGAGGATTACCTGGGCAGGGATCCCACTGGAGCATTGCAACACACCCAAATACCTGGGAGTCACTCTTGACCGTGCTCTGACCTACAAGAAGCACTGCCTGAACATCAAGCAAAAAGTGGGCGCTTGAAACAACTTCATACGAAAGCTGACTGGCACAACCTGGGGATCACAACCAGATACAGTGAAGACATCTGCCCTTGCGCTATGCTACTCTGCTGCTGAGTATGCATGCCCAGTGTGGAACACATCTCACCACACTAAAACAGTAGATGTGGCTCTTAATGAGACATGCTGCATTATCACAGGGTGTCTGCGCCCTACACCACTGGAGAAATTACACTGCTTAGCCGGTATTGCACCACCTGACATCCGCCGGGAAGTAGCAGCCAATAGTGAAAGGACCAAGGCAGAGACATCTCCAGCTCATCCCCTGTTTGGGTATCAGCCAGCACGTCAACGACTTAAATCAAGACATAGTTTTCTTAGATCTACAGAGACACTAGCTGGAACACCCCAGCAAGCGAGAGTCCAAAAGTGGCAGGCCCAAACTCAGCACCTCAATCCATGGGTGATACCAGATGAGAGACTCCACCCTGGGCACACAGAAGACTGGGCAACTTGGAAGGTGCTGAACAGACTGCGCTCTGGCACCACCAGATGCAGAGCCAACCTGCAGAAATGGGGCTACAAAGTAGAATCCTCGGCATGCGAGTGCGGAGAAGAACAAACCACAGACCACTTGCTGCAATGCAACCTGAGCCCTGCCACATGCACAATGGAGGATCTTCTTGCGGCAACACCAGAGGCACTCCAAGTGGCCAGATACTGGTCAAAGGACATTTAACCAACTACCAAGTTTGCAAAATCTGTGTGTTTTTTTTCCTTTTCTTTCCTTTTTAATCTGTGTGTTTGTTTTGTTCTGTTAGAATTGTAACACAATGGTATGGTTGCTGATGACACGATAAATAAATAAATAAATAAATATTTATAGTTCCTAATATTATGGAAGAGGGATTAAAAACTATCCGCATCTATTTGATCAACACCATATATAAGTACACTTGTATAATCAGGGATTTGTTTCTCACCAGTCACCAGGCAATCCCTCTCCAATGCCGGAAATACAGCTTAATGGTGTAACATTAGAAAATGTTGACCATTTCCGCTACTTTAGCAGCCACTTCTCCACAAAAGTCAACATTGACACTGAAATTCAACACCGCCTGAGCTCTGCGAGTGCAGCATTTTTCCGAATGAAGCAGAGAGTGTTTGAGGACCGGGACATCCATAGGGATACCAAGTGCTTGTTTATAAAAGCTATTGTCCTCCCAACCCTGCTATATGTCTGCAAGACGTGGACTAGCTACAGACGTCACATGCAACTCCTGCAACAATTCCATCAGCGCTGCCTCCGGAAAATCCTGCAAATCTCTTGGGAAGACAAGCGGATAAATGTCAGCATGCTGGAAGAAGCAAAGACCACCAGCATTGCAGCGATGGTCCTCTGCCATCTGCTCTGCTGGACCGGCCACATTGTCTGGATGCCTGACCACCATCTCCCAAAGCAGTTATTATACTCCTAACTCAAGAACAGAAAACATAATGCTGGTGGTCAGGAAAAGAGATTTAAAGATGGTCTGAAAGCCAACCTTAAAAACTGTGGCATAGACACTGAGAACCGGGAAGCCCTGGCCCTTGAGCACACCAGCTGGAGGTTGGCTGTGGCCAGCAGTGCTGTAGAATTTGAAGAGGCACAAATGGAGGGCGAAAGAGAGAAACGTGCCAAGAGAAAGATGCGTCAAGGCAACCCAGACCGGGACTGCCTTCCATCTGGAAACCGATGCCCTCACTGCGGGAGAAGATACAGATCAAGAATAGGGCTCCACAGTCACCTACGGACCCACCGACAGAACACCGACCTTGGAGGACCATCATCCTCGGACTATGAGGGATCGCCTAGGTAAGTAAGTGTTTCTTGACCAATTGTCTATGCTAAAGAGCTCCAGATGGTATAATCTTTCCTTACAGGGGAGTTGCCTCACTTCCTTGATCATTTTGGTTGGTCTTTTCTGCATTTTAAAGCTTGAAATCTCCTTTATCAGTGTAATGTGTGTGTATGTATGTAGCTATATAAAGAAAAATGTAATGTTTGTTTGTGGGATTAACATAACTCAAAAACCACTGGGCAAATTGACACCAAATTTGAGGATGCCTGCCATAGATGTGGGCAAAACATCAGGAGAGAATGCTTCTGGAACATGGCCATATAGCCCAGAAAACTCACAGCCACTCTCTGATCACATGGTCGGCAGTCCCTCTGTGATGGCGTGAGTGGCGCCACCTATGTGTAGAACTTTAAAGTGCAGAGGTTTAAACTGTATATCAGTGTTTCTCAAAATGGGGGTCGGGACCCCTGAGGGGGTAGTGAAGTGGTGTCAGAGGGGTCACCAAAGACCATCAGGAAACACAGTATTTTCTGATGGTCATAGGGATTCCATGTTGGAAGATTGAGCCAATTCAATCGTTGGTGGAGTTCAGAATATTCTTTGATTGTAGTGAACTATAAATCCCAGCAACTACAACTCCCAAAAGTCAAGGTCTATTTTCCCCAGGCTCCACCAGTTTTCACATTTGCACATATTGAGTATTTGTGCCAAGTTTGGTCCAGATCCACCATTGCGTGAGTCCACAATGCTCTCTGGATATAGGTGAACTACAACTCCCAAACTCAAGGTCAATGCCCACCAAACCTTTCAAGTGTTTTCCGTTGGTCATGGGAGTTCTGTGTGCCAAATTAGGTTCAAATCCATCGCTGGTGGAGTTTAGAATGCTCTTTGATTATAGGTGAACTATAAATCCCAGCAAATACAACTCCCAAATTACAAAATCAATCCTCCCCCAACTCCACCAGCATTTACACGTGGGTGCATTGGGTATTTGTGCCCAGTTTAGTCCAGTGAATACATCTTGCATATCTGATATTTACATTATTTATAACAGTAGTAAAATGACTGTTATGAAATAGCAACAAAAAATGTTATGTTTGGGGGTCACCACAACATGAGGGACTGTATTCGGGCGTCACGGCATTAGGAAGGTTGAGAACCACTGCTGTATATCATGCCCAAACTTGCCTAGTTTGTAAATGTATAGTTGGATTGATTGGTTATTTGTAGCTGTCAATCAATGTTGTTTGCATCTGTTGAATTGCCTTCCCTGCTTAATTGTTTGGCTCCTCCCCTTCCTGGGGAAGTGGGCAGGGCTTTCTTTTCATTCCACCATCAAACATCTCAGCAGGTGGACGTGAAAAAGGACTTGGCTCTAAAAGCCCTTGGATAAGTTATATCTCATTATTCTCAGGTTTTACCCTTGGGACTCATACTTCATGACCAGTTCAACCTGGATGACGTTGAGGAGGCCCAAGCGCCTTCAAACCAGCCCTTTGGCATCAAAAGGAAGACTCTGTGCCTTCAACATAGGCCATTGGACTGGGGGTTGTGTTTGTTCCGACTTTCACAGCCATTGAGAAAAGAGGGAACAGGGAAAGCTTCTCAGCTGCAAAACTCCTTGGACCCAGGGCTTCAGAGACTAACGGCACACCCTCTCACAATCTCAAACAACATAGAGTTAAGGAAGCTGCATACCAAAACATGTATAGATAAGACAGTAAGCAATCTGAATTATATACAGTACATAAGAAATCACTAGTATAGAAGGCTTGTATAGAAGGCTTGTATAGTTGCTGTTTCCAACAGCAACATCCCATGAAACTTGGAGTCTGTATTTTAATTTAGTTTGGGGAGGTACTAGACCAGTCGAGATATTTTTTATTTGTCGTGTCAGAGCAGCCAATCCATTATATTACATTTCTAACAGAACAAAGCAAACAAACAGAAAAATACACAACTTGTGAGTTTGGTAGCTGGTTAAATGTCCTTTGACCAGTATCTGGCCACTTGGAGTGCTTCCGGTGTTGCTGCAAGAAGGTCCTCCATTGTGCATGTGGCAGGGCTCAGGTTGCATTGCAGCAGGAGGTCAGTGGTTTGCTCTTCTCCACACTCGCATGTCGAGGATTCTACTTTGTAGCCCCATTTCTGCAGGTTGGCTCTGCATCTCGTGGTGCAAGAGCGCAGTCTGTTCAGCGCCTTCCAAGTTGCCCAGACTTCTGTGTGCCCAGGAGGGAGTCTCTCATTTGGTATCAGCCATTGGTTGAAGTGCTGGGTTTGAGCCTGCCACTTTTGGACTCTCACTTGCTGAGGTGTTCCAGCGAGTGTCTCTGTAGATCTTAGAAAACTATGTCTAGATTTAAGTCGTTGGCGTGCTGGCTGATACCCAAACAGGGGATGAGCTGGAGATGTCTCTGCCTTGGTCCTTTCACTATTGGCTGCTACTTTCCAGCAAATGTCAGGTGGTGCAATACCGGCTAAGCAGTGTAATTTCTCCAGTGGTGTAGGGCGCAGGCACCCCGTGATAATGCGGCATGTCTCATTAAGAGCCACATCCACTGTTTTAGTATGGTGAGATGTGTTCCACACTGGACATACATACTCAGCAGCAGAGTAGCACAGCGCAAGGGCAGATGTCTTCACTGTATCTGGTTGTGATCCCCAGGTTGTGCCAGTCAGCTTTCGTATGATATTGTTTCTAGCACCCACTTTTTGCTTGATGTTCAGGCAGTGCTTCTTGTAGGTAAGAGCATGTTCCAGAGTGACTCCCAGGTATTTGGGTGCGCTGCAATGCTCCAGTGGGATTCCAGAAGCGACCAGCATGCAAGCAAGTCGAGATATGTTTCTAGGGAAACAAGAAGTGGTCCAAATCCCAAGAAAGTGACTGACTGTCGGGTTATGAATGGAGACGACTCCATCAGAGTGTTTACTGTAGGCTTACAAATATATATAAATAGCTACTGCTGCTTTGATTTTTAGGGGATTTTTCTTGTGAAAGGATTCCATAGGCCAAGAATAAAACAAACAAAGCAATAGGCCTCCGTTCTTGTTTTCTTCTTCAGACAGCACATTGGTTCTCTCACAATTTGGAATCACTCCAGATTTTGACTTACTACTATTCTCTCCCTTGCTTGCAAAATTAAGAATTGCTTTAAACAATTCTAAACACTAAACACTAAACACTAAACAGACACATTTCATCATTGTTAAGTACTTAAGGATCTTTTTTAAAAAATAATTATTTAATAAATAGTAAAATATCCTATCAGGGTAATCATTCTTTGCAGATTGAAAGTTGAATAAACAGGATTAAGAACCCATTTAGAGAAAATCTCACTTTGGAAGGACACCAGCTTTTGCAGTGGTGGCAATACTGTGTAGTTCTAGATCAGTGTTTCTCAAGCAGGTTGTCAAAGGCTTTCATGGCCAGAATCACTGGGTTGCTGTGAGTTTTCTGGGCAGTATGGCCATGTTCCAGAAGCATTCTCCCCTGATGCTTCACCCACATCTATGGCAGGCATCCTCAGAAGTTGTGAGGCTGCCTAGTTTCCAACAAACTTCACAACCTTCGAAGATGCCTGCTATAGATCTGGGCAAAACAGATTTTGTGTTTGATTTTTATTATGTTATTTTACACTGAGTATTTTATTTCGTTACTTTATGTATTTTGTTGTGATGTAATTTTTCTGTTGTTTTGTGTCTAATTATGCTGTATTTGGGGGGGGGGGGTTCAGCCTCATGTTAGCCACCCCGAGTACCCTTCAGGGAGATGGAGGCAGGTTATAAATAAAGATTATTATTATTATTATTATTATTATTATTATTATTATTATTATTATAAACACAACAAGATGAGTCCACAGCAGACACTGCTGGCTGTTGATTTGGATCACATGTTGGACACTTCCCAAGTGTCTAGGACTGTGTGATGTATCGGCAAATAATGCGTGCAGATCCCAGTAACCTTCTGCAGCTGGCAGATGGTAATTTTGTCAGCGCCGATTGTGTTTAAGTGCAGGCCAAGGTCTTTAGGCACTGCCCCCAGTGTGCCGATCACCACTGGGACCACCTTTACTGGCTTGTGCCAGTCTTTGCAGTTTGATCATCATCATCATCATCATCATCATCATCATCATCATTATTATTATTATCATCGAGAAAAACAAACTATCAAACAAACAAGCAAACAAAACAGGTTTACCTGATCCACTCCTTTTGGATCGAACACAGAAATAGGTGCAATTTCTGGTTGGAAGTCATACATCTCTAGACTTGTCATACATTCTGCAACAGAAAGAAAAAATATGGAAATATATATTTGAAAAAAGTGCATAAGAACAACTGCATATACTGTACTCATAAAAAGGCAAAGGTATGCTTTAGTAAATGGGGACATGCATCCATTAAAATGACCATGTTAAAATGTGCACAATTTAAAAAATCTCAGTGGAAC
The DNA here is from genome assembly GCF_037176765.1 of Anolis sagrei. NCBI lineage: Eukaryota > Metazoa > Chordata > Lepidosauria > Squamata > Anolidae > Anolis > Anolis sagrei. Next base: position 18,782,864 of record NC_090027.1, read on the forward strand.
CAGCAGGGTATGACCTTGGAAACAGGAAAAGGATAATGTCAATGTTGGAAACGCATTTGACAGATTTGTTCATCCTTGCTTCGAACAAGGTAACCAAGCTTAAGTGTGCAAACAAAGTCTGGCATATATCAACATGTCCAGAGCAATTGCATAAGTCCATTTCATCATGTATATGCCTGGGTTTATATATCTGTGGAAATATAATCACCTCTAAACAAATCACCTCTCAACAAAAGATTCCCCCCAGGCACTTCCAAGCATTTAATGCTAATCAAGGTGGTCAGTTGAAACATTCACACCTAGCTCCAGCAGACAAAAGTTCTTTGTCCCACCCTGGTCATTCCACAGATATACTTTCCCTACATTTTCCTACTTCCAACAGACCTCACTACCTTTGAGGATGCTTGCCATAGATGCAGGCGAAACATCAGGAGAGAATGCCTCTAGACCATGGCCATATAGCCTGAAAAAACCTACAACAACCCGATGTATGTTTTTAATACTATTGTTATGGTTTTACATTACGTGTTCATGCTTTTAAATGTTTTATGGTGTATTGGGCATCAAAACGTTGCCTCTGTAAACTGCCCTGAGTCACCTGAGGGCGGAGAAGGGAGGTATTCAAATACAGTAAATAAATAATAAATAATAAGCCTTTTCTTTGGCTGCAGGCTTCTGATCTGCATCTGCAACATATACCGTCATTTTAACTTGCACCAATGAAAAGAGAGAGGTCAACCCTCCTGTTCAAGGAGCTCCACTGCTTGCCGTTTATTTTCCGAGCCCAATTTAAGGTGCAGATGCTTACCTACAAAGCCCTGAATGGTTTGGGACCATCCTACCTGCGTGACCGCATCTCTGTCTACGAACCCACGCGCTCACTTCGGTCATCTGGAGAGGCCCTGCTCGTGATCCCACCTGCGTCGCAAGCGTGTCTGGTGGGGACACGAGACAGGGCCTTTTCTGTGGTGGCCCCCCGACTCTGGAACACCCTCCCCAAAGATCTTAGACAGGCCCCTACATTGGCTGTCTTCAGAAAGAAGTTGAAGACCTGGCTGTTCTGATGTGCCTTCCCAGAATAGGAAATCTCCAATACCAAGTCCCAGAAGCACTTTATTAAAACTAAGACTGCCGCACACTTCACACTGCACTTGCCCTATAAGCCTTATATTCCACCTGTCACATCAGCACTTTTAATCCTGTACCCATTACTCTGGCCCGGCCCAGTTTTATTGTGTCTTGGTGTATTGTTTATTGCTTGTTGTTTATATTGCTTTAATTGTTTTTAATTTGCCTTTGGTTTGTATTGTAAAGTCCCAGAAGCACTTTATTAGAACCAATGATTACTGCACATTGCACATCGCACTCACCCTAGAAGCCTCATATACACCTCCTGTCACATTAGCACTTTTAATTCTTGTACCCATTACTCCGGCCCGGCCCAGTCTTATTGTCTTAGTATATTGTTTATTGCTTGTTGTTCTTTTGCTTATTCTGTTTTAATTGTTTGATTTGCTTAGATTGTATTGTTATCTTGTGTTTTGAGGCCTTGGCCTATGTAAGCCGCATCGAATCCTCCGGGAGATGCTGTTGTTGTTCATTCGTTCAGTCGTCTCCGACTCTTCGTGACCTCATGGACCAGCCCACGCCAGAGCTCCCTGTCGGTCGTTACCACCCCCAGCTCCCTCAAGGTCAGTCCAGTCACTTCAAGGATGCCATCCATCCATCTTGCCCTTGGTCGGCCCCTCTTCCTTTTGCCTTCCACTTTCCCCAGCATAATTGTCTTCTCTAGGCTTTCCTGTCTCCTCATGATGTGGCCAAAGTACTTCAACTTTGTCTCTAGTATCTTTCCCTCCAGTGAGCTGTCGGGTTTTATTTCCTGGAGGATGGACTGGTTGGATCTTCTCGCAGTCCAAGGCACTCTCAGCACTTTCCTCCAACACCACAGCTCAAAAGCATCGATCTTCCTTCGCTCAGCCTTCCCTAAGGTCCAGCTCTCACATCTGTAGGTTACTACAGGGAATACCATGGCTTTGACTAGGCGGATCTTTGTTGCCAGTCTGATGTCTCTACTCTTTACTATTTTATCGAGATTGGACATTGCTCTCCTCCCAAGAAGTAAGCGTCTTCTGATTTCCTGGCCACAGTCTGCATCTGCAGTCATCTTTGCACCTAGAAATACAAAATCTGTCACGGCCTCCACATTTTCTCCCTCTATTTTCCAGTTGTCAGTCATTCTTGTTGCCATAATCTTGGTTTTTTTGACGTTTAGCTGCAACCCGGCTTTTGCGCTTTCTTCTTTCACCTTGATTAGAAGGCTCCTCAGCTCCTCCTCGCTTTCGGCCATCAGAGTGGTGTCATCTGCATATCTGAGGTTGTTAATGTTTCTTCCAGCAATTTTCACCCCAGCTTTGCATTCATCCAGCCCCGCACATCGCATGATGTGTTCTGCATACAAGTTAAAAAGGTTGGGTGAGAGTATGCAGCCTTGCCATACGCCTTTCCCCAAGCACCGCTTTAGCGAATTTCTTATAAATTATGAAGGCTACTCCATTTCTTCGATGTTCCTCTTGTCCGCAGTAGTAGATCTGGTGGTCATCTGATGTGAAGTGGCCCATTCCAGTCCATTTCAGTTCTCTGACCCCCAGAATGTCTATCTTTAGTCTTGACATCTCACCAATAACAACATCCAATTTGCCCTGGCTCATAGATCTTACATTCCAGGTTCCTATGGTGTGTTGATCTTTAGAGCATCGGATTCGTCGTTCGCCTCCAGTACCGTTGGCCGCTAGCCTTCCTTTCGGCTTTGAGCTAGCTGCGTCATCACATCTGGGGCTAGTTGAACTTATCCTCTGCTCCTCCCCAGTAGCATTTTGGCCATCTTCCGACCTGGGAGTCCCATCTTCCAATGGCATACCGACATATCTCTGATTGTACTGGTCCATTTAGTTTTCTTGGCAAGGATACTGGAGTGGTTTGCCATTGCCTTCCCCAGGGATCACGCTTGGTCTGACCTCTCTGCCACAACCGTCCCGTCTTGGGTGTCCCTTCACGGTTTCGCTCATGACATCATTGAGGTGCTCAAGCTCGGTACAAATAAAGTTTAATAATAATAATAATAATAATAATAATATTGTTGTATTGTGTGTTGAGGCCTTGGCCTTTGTAAGCTGCATCGAGTCCTTCGGGAGATGCTAGTGGGGTACAAATAAAGTTTAATAATAATAATAATAATAATAATAATAATAAAACCAAGTTGTTCCTGAGCCTTTATGGTTGCATTTTAGCAACCACGGGCTCGGTAAGCATAACTTCATTACTTCAGTTACCTAAGAGTGCATTTCCAAAGATCAACTCAATAACTGACTGGGGATGCTTAAATGTTCCCATCAGAGCAGAGTTTTAATGCATTTGCTGGCATCTAGTTCCTCCATATGCTCCTTCTTCTTTCTTTCTTTATTGACATGTTACAGATGGCACCCAGATCAAAAGATCCCTTTAAAGTCTGTGTAAATAATACAAGCTAAATGCAGAGCCACTTTCCTCCATCCCCTGCCCCAGAATAAAGTGGGGGAACAAAATATCTAATTCTGCTAGAGCTTCCTCTCAACATCCTCTTGCCTGGTTGCAAGTAGAGATGATCAGTGAATGAACTTTGCTGCCTGGCAAGTCATTTATTTGCAGGCCTACATAATGTAAGGATGGGGGTTGGGGGACGACACAGACCAGCCTGGATCTGTCTTTCCTCTGGAGAGGAAATACTTTTATCACTTGCCCATCATCACAAGTCCTTGTCAGGCCCCATGTTGACAATCTGATCAAAGCTGCCAGAGACAAAAATCAATACATTTCAAAGGCTGCCACTCAGACATGCAGGAGTCTCCCCAGGCCTGCCGTGATGCATTGAGGCTCCCATTCTTTCCCTCTAGCCTTCTAGTCTCCAGGCGCACCAAAATCCATCAGCACTCCAAGAGCCCAGTTTAATATGTACGGATCACAAGCTAGGAAAGGCAGATGCGCTTATTCCTGAACAACCTTTGAATACTGTGCTTGTAAGCAGATCATTTGAAAGCTGCGCAGTTCTAAATGAAGGTTTCTGATGTGTGCAAATCAGAAATGGCATTTATTTTCAGGACTAAGTTGCCTGATGGACCATCAAGCAAGTCCAAGCTTTTTTCTACTGGGCAACCTGATCTCCTATTCAGAATCCACATAGTGTTGTTGAAAAATTCAGGTGCTTCTCTGTCTATTGTCGAAAGCTTTCATAGCCAGAATCACTGGGTTGTTGTAGGCTTTTTCGGGCTATATGGCCATGTTCTAGAGGCATTCCCTCCTGACGTTTTGCCTGCATTTATTTATTTATTTATTTGCTGCATTTGTTGACCGCTGTTCTCAGCCCTAGGGCGACTCACGGCGGTGTACAACATATAAAAGACAATTTACAATAAAGCAATAACGAAAAATCAACATATCACTAATACACAATAATATAATTACACTAAAGTAATCCGCTCCGTCTTATCGTAGAATCATAACCAATCTCGTAATCCATATTCCGTTCCAGTTGACATTACCAGTTAATGCAGCACTCAGTTAAATGCCTTCTCAAATAGCCATGTCTTTAGGCTCTTACGGAAAGACATAAGGGAGGGCGCCTGTCTGATGTCAACAGGGAGGGTGTTCCACAGCCGGGGGGCCACCACCGAGAAGGCCCTCTCTCTCGTCCCCGCCAGACATGCCTGTGAAGCGGGCGGGATCGAGAGAAGGGCCTCCCCAGACGATCTCAAGGCCCTCGTGGGCTCATAGGCCGAGATGCGGTCCGAAAGGTATTTTGGGCCGGAACTGTTTAGGGCTTTGTAGGCTAACACCAGCACCTTAAATTGGGCCCGGTAGCAGATCGGCAGCCAGTGGAGCTGGAACAACAAGGGCGTTGTGTGCTCCCTGCGTCCCGCTCCTGTTAGTAACATGGCTGCCGCGCGCTGGACTAGCTGAAGCTTCCGGGCCGTCTTCAAGGGCAGCCCCACGTAGAGAGCGTTGCAGTAGTCAAGGCGGGATGTGACCAGAGCGTGTACCACCATGGCCAAGTGGCAAGCATCCTCAAAGATAGTGAAGTCTGTTGGAACTAGGAAAATCTATATAAATAAAAATTATTGTTCGTTTGTGGGATTAATAGAACTCAAAAACCACTGGATGAATTGACACCAAATTTGGACACATGACACCTAACAACCCAATGTATGTCCTTCACTTAAAAGAATTGATTTTGTCATTTGGGAGCTGTAGTTGCTGAGATTTATAGTTCACTTACAATCAAAGAACATTCCGAACCCTACCAATGATGGAATTGAACCAAACGTGGCACACAGGACTCCCATGACCAACAGAAACACAAGAAGGGTTTTAGTGGACATTGACCTTGAGTTTGGGAGTTGTAGTTTGCCTACATCTAGAGCAGGGGTCCTCAAACTAAGGCCCAGGGGCCGGATGCGGCCCTCCAAGGTCATTTACCCGGCCCTCGCTCAGGGTCAACCTAAGTCTGAAATGACTTGAAAGCACACAACAACAACAACAACAACAATCCTATCTCATCAGCCAAAAGCAGGCCCACACTTCCCATTGAGATACTAATAAGTTTATATTTGTTAAAATTGTTCTTCATTTTAATTATTGTATTGTTTTTAAGTGATTTTTGCACTACAAATAAGATATGTGGTATGCATAGGAATTCATTCATATTTTTTTTTCAAATTATAATCCGGCCCTCCAAAAGTTTGAGGAACTGTGACCCGGCCCTATGTTTAAAAGGTTTGTGGACCCCTGATCTAGAGAGTACTGTGGACTCAAACAATGATGGATCTGGACCAAACTTGGCACGATTATGTCATATGTCCAAATATGAACACGGGTGGAGTTTGGGGAAAGTAGACCTTGACATTTGGGAGTTGTAGTTACTGGGATTTATAGTTCACCTACAATCAAAGAGCATTTTGAATCCCACCAGCGATAGAATTGGGCTAAACTTTCCACCCAGAACCCCTATGACCAACAGAAAATACTTAAGGCCATCCAGTCCAACTCCCTTCACCAGGGCAAAAAAACGTAATCAAAGCCCTCCTGAAAAGGAGCATTCCAGCCATAGCTATACATATATATGATTCACACACACAGTGAGATATAGTATCATAGGTTTGAAAAGGACCCCTAAAGAAGGACAATAATATGTTGCATGTTCCAGAGTAGGCAAACCAGACACTCTCCACATCAACACTGACAAAGAAACAGCAAGAAATACTGTTTAGCATCAAGACATTACATTTATTCGAAACCAACACTTTCTCATTACTTTATTTTCGAGATCACCAGACTGGGCCACGGCAACGCATCGCAGGGGATGGCTAGTGGGTTTATATATCTGTGGAATGACCAGGGTAGGACAAAGGACTCTTGTCTGTTGGAGCTAGGTGTGAATATTTCAACTGACCACCTTGATTAGCATTTGATGGCCTGCCAGTGCCCGGGGCAATCTTTTGTTGAGAGGTGATTAGATGTCCTTGTTTGTTTCCTCTCTGCTGTTTTGCTGTTGTAATTTTAGAGTTTTTTTTAAATACTGGTAGCCAGATTTTGTTCATTTTCCTCCTTTCTCTTGAAATTGTCCACTGAACACTGAACATAAACCATCCAGTGGTTGCCATCTGTTCATCCACAGAAACTCATATTTAATACTTACTTAGGCGATCCCTCATTGTCCAATTTGGATAATCCTCCAGGGTGAGTCCGTAGGTGACTATGGAGCCCTATTCTTGATCTGCATCGTCTCCCGCAGTGAGGTCATTGGTTTCCAGGTGGAAGGCGGTCCCAGTCGGGATTGGCTTGACACACCTTCCTCTTGGCAAATTTCTCTCTTTTGCCCTCCATTCGTGCCTCTTCAAATTCTGCAGCACTGCTAGTCACAGCTGACCTCCAGCTGGAGCGCTCACAGGTCATGGCTTCCCAGTTCCTGGTGTCTATGCCAGAGTTTTTAAGGTTGGCTTTGAGCCTATCTTTAAATCTCTTTTTCTGTCCTCCAACATTCCGTTTTCCATTCTGCTTTGGGAGACGGTGGTCGGGCATCCGGACAACGTGGCCGGTCCAGTAGAGTTGATGTCGGAGGACCATCACTTCAATGCTGGTGGTCTTTGCTTCTTCCAGCATGCTGACATTTGTCTGCTTGTCTTCCCAGAGATTTGAAGGATTTTTCGGAGGCAGCGCTGATGGAATCGTTCTAGGAGTTGCATGTGACGTCTGTAGACAGTCCATGTTTCGCAGGCATAGAGCAGGGTTGGGAGGACAATAGCTTTATAAACAAGCACCTTGGTATTTAATAAGCCTCATCACTATATGAGGGTTTCACAAGACCAGTTGCTCTCATTGCAATGGTTTTTTTTTGCAATGGTGTAGTAATCGTGAGACCATGGACCATATTTTAGTTCTTACAGACCACTGGCGGTCCACAAACCACAGGATGGGAACCACTGCCCTAAAACTAGCACAGACAACAGTTGTGTGGATTGTCCCTAAATATATGTCCTTTAGGGAGCCCCTGGTGGCGCAGTAAGTTAAAGCACTGAGCTGCTGAGCTTGTTGATCGAAAGGTCGCAGGTTCGATTCCGGGGAGCGGCATGAGCTTCCGCTGTCAGCCCTAGCTTCTGCCAACCTAGCAGTTCGAAAACATGCAGAAGGTAAGGGCGCTCCATGCAGTCATGCCAGCCACATGACCTTGGAGGTGTCTACGGACAACGCTGGTTCTTTGGCTTAGAAATGGAGATGAGCACCACACCCCAGAGTCAGACATGACTGGACTTAATATCAGGGGACTACCTTTACCTTTACCATCGGGAGCCCCCGGTGGTGCAGTGGGTTAAAGCACTGAGCTGCTGAGCTTGTTGATCGAAAGGTCGCAGGTTCGATTCCAGGGAGCGGCGTGAGCTTCCGCTGTCAGCCCTAGCTTCTGCCAACCTAGCAGTTCGAAAACATGCAAATGTGAGTAGATCAATAGGTACCGCTCCGGCGGGAAGGTAACGGCGCTCCATGCAGTCATGCCAGCCACATGACCTTGGAGGTGTCTACTGACAACGCTGGCTCTTTGGCTTAGAAATGGAGATGAGCACCACACCCCAGAGTCAGACATGACTGGACTTAATGTCAGGGGACTACCTTTACCTTTACCTTTATATGTCCTTTGCTATGTCAGCACAAAATTACCACCAGCAGTTAATTCCCAACAGCTTGGAATCAGTGTACTACTTATATTGGGCATAATCAACTGGGAAAACCTTTTCTATGGCAAACTGCACTGAAAAGAAACAAGGAAAACTATACTGCGACCCTTTTTCAGTTCAAGAGAGCTTACATAGAAGATATCTCCAATGGACTGAACCCATTGTTTCCGTTAGACCTCCAGGACCAACATGTCAACATCATCCATCTAACCATAGGCACATGTTACCCTCCTGGTCCTAAAAATACTACCTAGATGCATTCTTTCTCCCATGCCCAGCACATACAGAGAGCAACACACACACTTGTAAGATGTTGCTGGCAAACTTTCACTATAGATCTGCACTCTTGAATGCCCTTGAACCTGGAGAACTTTCTGAATAGGCTTTTCGTATGGAAGTGGGATTATTCATAAATATATTATTGTAAGCAGAGCCCTGTTGCCTGGTCCCATTGTTCGGGGACAAAGCCCTGTGAACCCAAGAGCTCAATAAATGAATAACTTTTATCTGCTTGGTTAATACCGGTACATGCATACTGGATTAATGTCCTCCTACTTCTCAGTGAAGAAAGAGGCTCCGATATTGCCCAAAGCATTTACATCACTTAAGTGGGTCTACTTTGCATGATAATTGCCTCTTTGCAGAGGAATTACTGCTTAATTGAAGAACAGCAGTCACTTTAATTAGCATGTCTCCATGCTCCCTGGTACTTTGCATGGATTCAAATGAGCTACTCATTAAGCCCTGGCATTGATACAAGCTACGCCCTTTGGCCGGGATCTAACTAAATTAACATCAGGGGACAAACCACTTCATGGTTCAGAAGGGTTGATGGACAGTTTGTTTTTTCATGTCTGTCATGCACAGTCTGCACAGGAGATGAGTTATTCCCACAGGGATGTTTGGATGAAAATGCAACCTCTGTATAATAACTTGCTGGAAAGTTTTATTAAGAAGTCCTTCTAACGATAGGACTGAATGTTTCCTATATTGTTTCGTGCATCTATATCTATATCTCCATCATCTATGTTAATTTCTCTGCATTTTCCCCAGTTACCATTCGCCTATTATCATATTTCAAGAGTTTGCAAGCTGCTACCTTGAGAATGTCTTTGTATTTTACAGACTTTATAGAATCCTAGAGTTGGAAGACACCTCATGGGCCATCGAGTCCAACCCGCTGCCAAGAAGCAGGAAAATTGCATTCAAAGTAGGATATGCATGGAATACTCTTCCATTCAGGTGGAATTTCCTTTCCTGTAGTTTGAACCCATTGCTATGAGTCACTGTCCCATGGGAACCACTAGATCAGCGTTTCTCGATCTGGGGGTTGGGACCCCTAGGGGAGGTTGTGAGGGGGTTTCAGAGGGGCCACCAAAGAACATCACAAAACACATATTTCTGATGGTCTAGAAACACCTAGAATCATAGAATCATAGAGTTGGAAGACACCTCATGGGCCATCCAGTCCAACCTCCTGGCAAGAAGCAGGAAAATTGCATTCAAAACACCCCCGACAGATGGCCATCCAGCCTCTGTTTAAAAGCTTCCAAAGAAGGAGCCTCTACCACACTCCAGGGCAGAGAGTTCCACTGCTGAACGGCTCTCACAGTCAGGAAGTTCTTCCTAACGTTCAGATGGAATCTCCTTTCTTGTAGTTTGTAGCCATTGTTCCACATCCTAAATATTTTATTTGAATGCGACTCAAGGCGGTTCACAGTCGGCAGCAATTCAATGCTATAACAAATCATAGAATCATAGAATCAAAGAGTTGGAAGAGACCTCATGGGCCATCCAGTCCAACCCCCTGCCAAGAAGCAGGAATATTGCATTCAAAACACCCCCGACAGATGGCCATCCAGCCTCTGTTTAAAAGCTTCCAAAGAAGGGGCCTCCACCACACTCCAGGGCAGAGAGTTCCACTGCTGAGCAGCTCTCACAGTAAGGAAGTTCTTCCTCGTGTTCAGATGGAATCTCCTTTCTTGTAGTTTGAAGCCATTGTTCCGCGTCCTAGTCTCCAGGGCAGCAGAAAACAAGTTCCCTCCCTCCTCCCTATTACTTCCTCTCACATATTTATACATGGCTATCATATCTCCTCTCAGCCTTCTCTTCTTCAGGCTAAACATGCCCAGCTCTTTAAGCCGCTCCTCATAGGGCTTGTTTTCCATACCCTTGATCATTTTAGTCACCCTCCTCTGGACACATTCCAGCTTGTCAATATCTCTCTTGAATTGTGGTTCCCAGAATTGGACAAAATATTCCAGTGTGGTCTGACCAAGGCAGAATAGAGCATGGGGAGCATGACTTCCCTGGATCTAGACACTATGCTCCTATTGATGCAGGCCAAAATCCCACTGGCTCTTTTTGCCGCCACATCACATTGTTGGCTCATGTTTAACTTGTTATCCACAAGGTCTCCAAGATCTTTTTCACACGTACGGCTCTTGAGCCACGCATCCCCCATTCTGTAGCTTTGCATTTCATTTTTATATATTGTGATGTCAAAAAAATGGAGAAACAATGTGTGCAGAAACTAGATAGATTTGCAAGAGAAGAGATACTTTTTAATGTTTCATGAATGAAAAATAAAGAAAATATTCGCAACACTTCACTTTAAAAGACCACAAGATGAACTCTACTGAATCAGAGTAAAGATCTAATTTCGTCCAGCACTATGGCTCTACAGTGGCCAAGTTGCAGGACTGGAATCCCATAAGTAGGACATGCATGGAATACTCTTCCATTCAGGTGGAATTTCCTTTCCTGTAGTTTGAACCCATTGCTCCGAGTTGCTGCCCCATGGGAACCACTAGATTAGCATTTCTCAACTTGGGGGTTGGGACCCTGGGGCAGGCTTATGAGGGGGTTTCAGAGGACCATCGGAAAACACATATTTTTGGTGGTCTATGAACCCCTTTGGCAGAGAAGGCTAAAGATCTCTCCAACTGTCCTTCCCTTCCTTTTTTGGAAACAGGTGGTGAATCCTCCCACCAAAATCCCTCCTCTGCTGGTATTGGCCGAGGGCTGTTTCTGAGACTCCTAGCCGGGAGGGGAGAGCAGGGTTATTATGATCCACACTATCAAAGGCTTTAGACTGCTGGGGCTAGGTGTGAATATTTCAGCTGACCACCTTGATTAGCATATAATGGCCTGACAGTGCCTGGAGGAAACTTTTGTTGAGAGGTGATTAGATGTCCTTGTTTGTTTCCTCTCTGTTGTTGTGCTGTTGTAATTTTAGAGTTTTTTTTAATACTGGTAGGCAGATTTGGTTCATTTTCATGGTTTCCTCCTTTCTGTTGAAATTGTCCACATGCTTGTGGATTTCAATGGCTTCTTGTGTAGTCTGACATAGTGGTTGTGAGAGTGATCCAGCATTTCTGTAATCACCTCTCAACAAAAGTTTGCTCTAGGCACTGTCAGGTCATTATATGCTAATCAAGGTGGTCAGTTGAAACATTCACACCTAGCTCCAGCAGACAAGAGTCCTTTGTCTCACCCTGGCCATTCCAGAGATATATAAACACTTTTTCCTAGTTCCAACAGACCTCACTACCTCTGAGGATGCTTGCCATAGATGTAGGCGAAACGTCAGGAGAGAATGCCTCTAGCTTGAAAAAACCTACAACAACCCAGTGATTCCGGCCATGAAAACCTTCGACAATACAATTCTCCTATTATTTCACACTCCAGAAAGGGGAGATTCCCACCTGGGGAAAGTTAATAGGAGGGAGAGACTACGCTTTGAGGGGCTTAGAAAGAGAATTAAGCAACATCCTTGAAAGCCTCTTTAAAATGAACCCTTTTTTCTTTGCTGCTCTTTGTTTGAGTCCTCATTTGCGAGTCTGAATGGGGATGAAGCCATGTTTTATCAGCTAGGTGACATCGGGCACAATGCTGATATCAGAAGCCAGACAACATGCAAATGAAAAATACGCTCAACGGTTGGACAAGCGAAACGGCAGCTCCAGGTCCGCAGGAAGCTGGAGTGGCACCATGGGCTATTTAAACCCCTGAATTGCTTTGCTTGCTTTCTTCTCCAGCTGTGTTTTCAACACACAATGCAATGCCTATGAAAAGGGGAGTCTTGGTGCTTTTTCATATTGACGGTTAGCCACAGTGTGCTGCTTTGAATCCCCTGATGGAGTCCACGGAGGAGTTCCACCTCTCTGGAACCAAGAGGAAAGTAGTTTCTTCCAGAATGTGTATGAATTGCTTCACATTGTGAAATCGTTGTTGTTCTTGTTGCTATTTTGCGCCTTCAAATTGTTTCTGATTTATGCGACCCTAAGGTGAACTACCACAGGGTCTCCACATACGGATGAATTGTTACTGCAAGTGAGTTGCACTCAGAGCTGGCCCTAGGTAATTTTCAACAGTAAGCAAACAGTATTTTGCCCCCCCCCCCCCCAAACCAATCACTGATAGATATTTTCTGTTTGTCATGGGAGTTCTGTGTGCCATATTTGGTTCAATTCCATCATTGGTAGAGTCCAGGCAGTGCTTCTTGTACTGCCTGAAGCACTGCCTGAACATCAAGCAAAAAGTGGGTGCTAGAAACAATATCATATGAAAGCTGACTGGCACAACCTGGGGATCACAACCAGATACAGTGAAGACATCTGCCCTTGGGCTGTGCTACTCTGCTGCTGAGTATGCATGCCCAGTGTGGAACACATCTCACCACACTAAAACAGTGGATGTGGCTCTTAATGAGACATGCCGCATTATCACGGGGTGTCTGCGCCCTACACCACTGGAGAAATTACACTGTTTAACCGGTATTGCACCACCTGACATCCGCCAGGAAGTAGCAGCCAATAATGAAAGGACCAAGGCAGAGACGTCTCCAGCTCATCCTTTGTTTGGGTATCAGCCAGCACGTCAACGACTTAAATCTAGAAATAGTTTTCTAAGATCTACAGAGACACTCGCTGGAACACCTCAGCAAGCGAGAGTCCAAAAGTGGCAGCGACCTTTCGATCAACCTGCGACCTTTCGATCAACAAGCTCAGCAGCTCAGTGCTTTAACCCACTGCGCCACCGGGGGCACACCAGCAAAGCCTAGAGAAGACAATTATGCTGGGGAAAGTGGAAGGTAAAAGGAAGAGGGGCCGACCAAGGGCAAGATGGATGGATGGCATCCCTGAAGTGACTGGACTGACCTTGAAGGAGCTGGGGGTGGTGACGGCCGACAGGGAGCTCTGGCGTGGGCTGGTCCATGAGGTCACGAAGAGTCAGAGACGACTGAATGAATGAACAACCAAATTCAAACCACCCCACCATCACATTGGATTTCATGGAGGGAAGCCTATTTCACCACATGCATACATTTCCTATGCTTTACGCAAGCAAAATGATTAATACACGCACCAAAGTCTGGCTGGCTGTCCTCCCTCCCTCTTCTTCCATCCTTCCTTGCAACACATTCAGGGCTGTTTCCAAAAGGTAGTAAAGGGCTATCATTTGCCTTTTGACTTTGTATATTAAAATGTATAGCTTATCAATGGGCCGATTGATTAGTCAGTTTGTCAAGGATATGCTGTTGCTCTGAACATTTCATTGAATGAGACAAGAATCTTGTTCTGATTTCATTTAACTTTGCTTTTGTTTCCCTTCGGAAGTCTCTGGGGTATGAATGCTAAACAAATACAGATGCATACACTTGGCAGTTCAGTCTAATTGAACATTAAGTCAGTTATGGCATTCACAATTCCACTGATTGTGAAGATTGAAAGCACACAGTTAGAATCCTTCATGGGAAGATATAGTACAAAGCCTTGAGTAAACAGACACGTTATCCCAGACAGCAAAGTTCACATGCTCTACAGCAGTGGTTCCTAACCTTTTTTTTTGACCAGGGACCACTTGACCACAGACCACTTTGACCAGGGACCACAAGGAACATCCAGTCCAAATTAATTTATTCACTAGCTGTACCCGCCATGCGTTGCTGTGGCCAACCTTCGTTCCTCTTTCTTTCCTTCTTTATTTCTCTCCTACGAGTGCAGCATTTTCTCGAATGAAGCAGAGAATGTTTGAGGACCGGGACATCCGTAGGGATACCAAGGTGCTTGTCTATAAAGCTATTGTCCTCCCAACCCTGTTATGCCTGCGAAATGTGGACTGTCTACAGACGTCACATGCAACTCCTGGAATGATTCCATCAGCGCTGACTCGGGAAAATCCTGCAAATATCTTGGGAAGACAAGCGGACAAACATCAGCGTGCTGGAAGAAGCAAAGACCACCAGCATTGAAGCGATGCTCCTCTGCCATCAACTCTGCTGGACTGGCCACGTTGTCCGGATGCCTGACCACCGTCTCCCAAAGCAGTTGCTCTACTCTGAACTTAAGAATGGAAAACTGAATGTTGGTGGACAGGAAAAGAGATTTTAAGATGGGCTCAAAGCCAACCTTAAAACTCTGGCATAGACACTGAGAACTGGGAAGCCCTGCCCTTGACCGCTCCAGCTGGAGGTCAGCTGTGACCAGCAGTGCTGCAGAATTCGAGGAGGCACAAGTGGAGGGTGAAAGAGAGAAACATGCCAGGAGGAAGGCGCGTCAAGCCAACCCCGACCTGGACCGCCTTCCACCTGGAAACCAATGCCTTCACTGTGGGAGAAGATGCGGGTCAAGAATAGGGCTCCACAGCCACCTACAAACCCACAAAAATAGTCAGGAAGACCATCTTACTCATCCAACGAGGGATCACCTAAGTAAGTAAGTTAAGTAAGTAAGTCTCTTCTTCCTTCCCTCCCTCTTTCCTTCCTTCCCTCTTTTTTTTCCTTTCTTCTTTCTTCCTTCTCTACATGTTTCTTTTCTCGCTTCCTTTGCTCCTTGGTTGCATCCTTCCTTGTCTCCTTCCTTCCTTCCTTCCTTCCTTCCTTCCTTCCTTCCTTCCTTCCTTCCTTCCTTCCTTCCCTCCCTCCCTCCCTCCCTCCCTCCTTCCCTCCCTCCCTCCCTCCTTCCCTCCCTCCCTCCCTCCTTCCCTCCCTCCCTCCCTCCTTCCCTCCCTCCTTCCCTCCCTCCCTCCTTCCCTCCCTCTTTCTCTAGACCTCACAACCTTTGAGGATGTCTGCCATAGATGCAGGAGAGAATACTTCTGGAACATGGCCATACAGCCTGGAAAACACATAACAACCCAGTGATTCTGGCCATGAAAGCCTTTGACAGCATATTGTCTTGATATTGTGTTGTCTTACTACTCAGAGGCTGGATGGCCATCTGTTGGGGGTGCTTTGAATGTGATTTTCCTGCTTCTTGGCAGGGGGTTGGACTGGGTGGCCCACGAGGTCTCTTCCAACTCTATGATTCTATATTTTATTTATTGTGTCAGGGGCAGACCAAACAGTTACATTGCATTTTTTAACAAACAAACAAAACAGACAAACAAAACACAAAGTTTGCAAGCTTGGTAGTTGATTAAATGTCCTTTGACCAGTATCTGGCCACTTGGAGTGCCTCTGGTGTTGCTGCAAGAAGGTCCTCCATTGTGCACTTGGCAGGGCTCAGGTTGCATTGCAGCAGGTGGTCAGTGGTTTGCTCTTCTCCACACTCGCATGTCGAGGATTCCACTTTGTAGCCCCATTTCTTGCGGTTGGCTCTGCATCTCGTGGTGCCAGAGCGCAGTCTGTTCAGCGCCTTAAAAGTTGCCCAGTCTTCTGTGTGCCCAGAGGGAAGTCTCTCATTTGGTATCAGCCATTGATTGAGGTTCTGGGTTTGAGCCTGCCACTTTTGGACTCTCGCTTGCTGAAGTGTTTCAGCGAGTGTTTCTGTAGATCTAAGAAAACTATTTCTTGATTTAAGTCACTGATGTGCTGGCTGATATCCAAACAGGGGAGGAGCTGGAGATGTCTCTGCCTTGGTCCTTTCACTATTGGTTGCTACTTCCCGGCGGATGTCAGGTGGTGCAATACTGGCTAAGCAGTGTAATTTCTCCAGTGGTGTAGGGCGCAGAGACCCCGTGATAATGCGGCATGTCTCATTAAGAGCCACATCCACTGTTTTAGTGTGGTGAGATGTGTTCAACACTGGGCATGCGTACTCAGCAGCAGAGAAGCATAGTGCAAGGGCAGATGTCTTCACTGTATCTGGTTGTGATCCCCAGGTTGTGCCAGTCAGCTTTCGTATGATCTTGTTTCTAGCACCCACTTTTTGTTTGATGTTCAGGCAGTGCTTCTTGTAGGTCAGAGCACGGTCCAGAGTGACTCCCAGGTATTTGGGTGCGCTGCAATGCTCTAGTGGGATTCCTTCCCAGGTAATCTTCAGAGCTCGGGATGTTTGTCTGTTCTTAAGGTGAAAGGCACATGTCTGTGTTTTAGATGGATTAGGGATTAGTTGGTTTCCCCTGTAATAGGCAGTTAGAGCACCTAGAGCAAGGGTCCTCAAACTTTTTAAACAGAGGGCCAGGTCACAGTCCCTCAAACTGTTGGAGGGCCGGATTATAACTTGAAAAAAGCATGAATGAATTCTTATGCACACTGCACATCTCTTATTTGTAGTGCAAATGACACATAAAAACAATAATTAAAATGAATAACAATGTTAACAAATATAAACTTATTGGTATTTCAATGGGAAGTGTGGGCCTACTTTTGGCTGATGAGATAGGATTGTTGTTGTTATTGTGTGGTTTCAAGTCATTTCAGACTTAGGTTGACCCTGAGCGAGGGCCGGGTAAATGACCTTGGAGGGCCGCATCCGGCCCCCGGGCCTTAGTTTGACCTAGAACTTCGGAGAGCTTCTGTTCAACCATCCCAAAGCTCCCTGCTTGAGCGGTAATGGCACGATCATCAGCATAGATGAAACTCTCTGTCCCTTCTGGCAGTGGCTGGTCATTTGTGTAGATGTTGAACATGGATGGAGCAAGCACGCTCCCCTGAGGCAGGCCGTTCTTGTGTTTCCGCCATCTGCTTCTCTGGCCCTGGAACTCAACAAAAAAGCTCCTGTTTTGTAGCAGGTTTCCTATGAGACGGGTGAGATGGTAGTCCTTTGTGGTATTATACATTTTTCTCAGGCGGATGAGCTCCCTCTATCAGCTCCAGCTCCTCATGCGGGGACATGAGAGAAGCCTCCCACAAGGATGATAAAAACATCAAAAATCTAGGTTCTTGTAGGTTTTTTTCGGGCTATAGGGCCATGTTCTAGAGGCATTTCTCCTGACGTTTCGCCTGCATCTATGGCAAGCATCCTCAGAGGTAGTGAGGTCTGTTGGAAATAGGAAAATGGGTTTATATATCTGTGGAATGACTGGGGTGAGGCAAAGAGCTCTCTGCTGAAGCTAGGTGTGAATGTTTCAGCTGACCACCTTCATTAGCATTTGAAGGCTTGGCTGAGCCTGGGAAAATGTTCTGTTGAGAGGTGTTAAGATGTGCCAGGTTGTTTCCTCTCTGCTGTTTTGGTGTAGTAATTTTAGAGTTTTTTAATACTGGTAGCCAGATTTTGTTCATTTTCATGGTCTCCTCCTTTCTGTTGGAATTGCCCACATGCTTGTGGATTTTAATGGCTTCTCTGTGTAGTCAAAAATCATCAAAAATCATCTGGGCGTCCCCTGAGCAATATCCTTGCAGACGGCCAATTCTCTGTGATTCTACTCTGGTCACTTTTCACCTCCATGGGATAAAATGGTTAGAATTGCAACCCTGCTGAAATTTTGTCTAATTCAAGGCAAGCCATTGAAGAGGGAGATTTGTCTATCTGGCCGAATGTCACATAGCTACAGAAGGAGCAGTATGCTGCCTTTGAGTGCCGAACTGATGTAGGGATATTTGTTTTGTTTTCAACCCATGATTTACACCAAAAACAGAACGTTCTCAACGATCTGGGCCTTTTTGTCGGTGTTGTCTTTCAGAGGAGGGACATGCCCCTCCAATCGGCGCGAGGATCATTTTTCTCCAGATGACCCTCCATTGGGGTAATATGATCGTCCTGTCATGGTTCCAAGCCCTGATTTTGGCAGAACAAAGGCACAGTGCATCTTTCCCTCCTCCAGCCAGGGAATGCAGCTGTGGGTCAGAGCGTGACCAATCGGGAATGAACATTTGGAGCGCGTCTAATGCAGTTTGTACAGAGAGGCTTTCATGCATTCATGGGAGTGAATCTCACAAAGCAGAGCTGACATTGCCTGGCTCTTCCAACTTTGATATCTCACACCCTGCGCTGGGATAATCTAGCCCGACTGGACCGAGCCTGGCTCTGAATAACAGCATCGTCCGCTTGACTCGAGCGGTTTCCATGTTTTAATATAAGCAACCTCCCCAGGAAGGACTAATCTGGCTCTTCCTTACAATTGGCTCTAAGCGAGGCCAAGCTAGCATCTCACTCTGTGCTCCCCCTGCTTTGCACACCCCGTCCGGGAGGAATGAAGAGCCTGAGAAACAGCTTCCAGCCCAGATCAGCCAAAAACCATGAAGCCAGCCGCAGTCTGGAGCAGGCCGCTTCCGCTACCTTCCCCGTGGAGAACGAGATTGATGAGAACAGGAGTTCATAATCAACTTGATCCAACCCTTGTTTTGTACCATGAGGGCTCCTTAAAGAAACAATGTCACTTGTGAATTAATGGGATTTCTTTTCTTTTCTTTTTTTTCGTGGTGGTGGTTGCTGGGCCTTGCCGGTCTTTTGCCATTTGAAAGTATGCAGCTTGGACAAGGGCACTTCTTAACAAGCCTGCCGAAGGGGTGGGCCTCGACACCACATATACATACCCCAATAATCACTTTCAAATTGCCAAAGCCAGAATCTGCATGAAGGCAGCGAGGAAGGGGGAAATGGGCAAAGAGCGAGAGGAAGCCAACAATGGGAGCAGGACCTCATTCCCAGGTCACTCCATTTTACTCTTTTAGCCACCCACCATTCTTACCCAGTGCTGGGTTTTACACAATGCCTAGGGAAAGCTACTAGGCCTGGGTAACAACGGAAAAATTCGTTTCTAAAATCGATTTGTATTTGGGGGTTTTTTTTGTTTCGATATTTAAAATAATTACAAAATTTTCCTTTTAAAAAGTTCGATATTTACGAAATTTCGTAAATGTGAAAAAAAATTACAAAACATTAATAAATCGATTTCCGAAACAATAACGAATCGATTCGTTAATGGCGGACGCGACCGCGAAATACGCTAAAAAACCTCCAAAAACTTCTGAAGCTTCCCTCTCCCTCTGTTGTTGACTGTTGGTGTGATATTATAATTTTTTTTCACTAATTAAACAAAAAACTTGCCCCAGACATGCGGAAATAATAACGAAACGACCTCAGAACAATAACGAAACGAATACAATAACGAAATACGAAGCATTTACAAAACGTGTTTAAAAATTCGTTTTTTAAAAAAATTGCTCCAGAATGGTTCGTTATCGTTTTGTAATTGAAAAAATTAATGAATTATTAACGAATTACGAATTAACGAAACGAAACCGCCCAGCCCTGCTAGGGAAAGCTACAGTTTAAAGCCATACATTATGAGAAACCTTGACACACAAGAAACAAACACATGAGAGTTTTGTGAGAATAAATGCCCTTAAAACTGGATGTACCTTGGGAAGTCGGATCTGGCCACGGTGGTCCACGCTCTTGTTACATCCCGGATAGATTACTGCAACGCACTCTACGTGGGGTTGCCTTTGAAGACTGTTCGGAAACTTCAATTAGTCCAGTGGGAGGCAGCCAGACTGCTCACCGGAGCGTCATACAGGGAGCATATCACCCCCCTGTAGTGTCAGCTCCACTGGCTGCCGATCCAGTTCCGAGCACAATTCAAAGTGCTGGTTTTGACCTACAAAACCCTACACGGTTCCAGCCCAGCATATCTGTCCGAACGCATCTCCCTTTATGTCCCACCTTGGAGTTTGAGATCCTACGGGGAGGCCCTGCTCTCGGCCCCGCCTCTGTCACAAGATTGGCGAGGACAAGGAGCAGGGCCTTCTCAGTGGTGGCTCCTCACCT
Organism: Anolis sagrei; assembly: GCF_037176765.1. Classification (NCBI taxonomy): domain Eukaryota; kingdom Metazoa; phylum Chordata; class Lepidosauria; order Squamata; family Anolidae; genus Anolis; species Anolis sagrei. Next base: position 18,803,061 of record NC_090027.1, read on the forward strand.
ATGGAATTCACTCTCCAGGGAAATTAGATCAGCAACATCCCTCCTTTCCTTCAGAAAGAAATTAAAAACATGGATGTGGGACCAGGCGTTTGGGCAATCTGGCAGATAAATAAAGTACTGTGACGACGGATAGGAATAGACAATATGGAACGAAATATGGACTCTGAGTTGGCGAACGCTGTGTCTGAGATTGGCTATCGATTGTGAGATATATTGTTGTTTTAATTGTTTTAATTGTTGACCATTTAATTGCTGTTTTTATATGTTATTGTATTTGTGTGGGCACCAAGATGTGCCTTTTTGTAAGCCACCCTGAGTCCCCCCTCGGGGGTTGAGAAGGGCGGGGTAGAAGTATACGAAATAAATAAATAAATAAAATATAAGGACTGAATAAAAAGTAATGCCTCCACCTTCATAACTCCTCAACAGATGGCAGTACTGGTATGTGGCAGGTACTGGCTTGTTCAGTAGACTCTCCTCTACAGTTCTATTTTGGTGGGAAGCCTTAGCATTGAACGATTGTGTTGTTAAAGTGCGTAGTATGGAACCCTGTGCAGACGGTCGGTCAGTGTGACTTAAGCAACGTGCAGTCATTGAATTCTTGACAGCAGAAGGTGTCACCTCAACATCTTTAAACTAACTCACCCAATGATGCACAGTACTCACATCAACACACTCACCATAAACAGCTTGCAGTCTCTGATTAATCTCCTTTGGAAAGGCTTAAAAGTTCAAAGCAAGGCTTCTCTAAGATGAGAACAAGAACTTAGCATGATTCTCAATGATGCTTCATCTGACTGTATTTTCCATGTTTTGAACTTTTAAGCCTTTCCAAGCACTCAGAAACTGGTTTCGCTTTCCTTGAGCGGCCCTTATCTTTTTCTGTTGGCAGAACGCTGAAGGCATTGCTCGGCCTGTCTGTTTTGACTAATTTCCACCTGCTTATTTATTATTTATTTATTTCATATATTTATATATTATATCCCGCCTTTCTCCCCACAAGGAGGACTCAGTGCCGCCTATCTATATGCTCATTAGTTTCTGCAGGTGCTGAGTTGTTTTCAAGCCCCAAATGCTGGGAATTCTCTGGGAACAATTCAGGGAGTAAACCATCATCCCTATACCCTGTAGGAACAATCTCATGGGAAACTACACTTTGAACAGGTGTCTCTCTGTCATTCTTTGCATCAATATCACTGACCAAACCATTGCCATCTTGAACCTCATTTACATAATTCCCAACATCCAAAGCACCCTGATCCTGAAACACATTCACAGGCTGAACTTCAACATCCACAACCACCTACGTATCCACCACCAAGACAATACATTTGGAGGGCTATGAGGGATCACCAAAGTAAAGTAAGTAGAAGGGGCCTGTGCAGGTACAACTGCACCAGGAGCTCCAATTTTGTTTGCTTTGCATTGAATGTTTGTTGTAGTCCTAAGTTTCAGGGACTCTGCAGATAGGTGGTTTATTTTGGCTGCAATCATAGGGCAAGCCACCTGTCAATTATACTTAGGTTCCCTGGTCCCGCCCCCTTTTTGGGTTTTGGAGGGAATAGGATCCAGTTTGGGTTCAGTCCACACAGAGAAGCCTTTCGCACAGGACATAATACCAAGAGCTCCTGTAGAAAGCTTCGTCTTTTACAGCTTGGCCGGGGTTATACAGCCCACAGCTTGGCCGAGGATCATACAGCCTTACCGCTCCTTTGCGGAGAGACTTCAGTCAACCATCACTGAAATCTGAACTCCTTTTCCCCTGGAGGTCTACAAAGCTCTGCTTGGTAAGGGTCACTCGTGGAAGCCAGAAGCAGTTGGTACCGGGTGTAGGGGCTCCACACCATCAGAGGAAAAGACAGACTGCCCAGATTAGAAGTTAAGGATTTCCCCATTAGTTACAGTTATGAAGATAGTGCCTGTTCCCTGTGGACAAGATTGAGAGAGAGCCAATAGACTGTTAAGAAAGCCTTAAAGTAACTGTTTGTTTAAATTAATAAAGAACTTTGTTGAACCTTTAAGCAATCTAAAGACTCTTTTTAAGGAAATCCAAAGGCCTTTAATCTGAGGCAGCCCCGGCGTCCCGTTGGGCACAAAGAATTTATGTCCTATTATAAGTCTTATGCACAGGCCCAGCGTGTGACAGCACAGGGCCTGAGTTCATAGTGCAAAATTAGTTTTCCCTGAATTCACTCAACAGTGGGGAGAGGAGGTGGCAGAGTCTTGTCCTTCCCAGTAGGCTAATGCAAAGGTCAAGTGCCACAGCCTCTTCTAGAGTGTCATTTCTACCTCATTAATAACTTTTGTCATCTTGACCACACTATAACGTTGCTTGCATTCAGGCATCCAAAGCTTGATCTCCTCTTGCCACTGACACAGAGCCGGAGAAGAAGGGAAGAACAAGAGATTTACCTCAAGAGCAACAGTGGGAATAGGGACGTGAGAAATGGAGAGGGAAATGTTCCTTAAATGATTAACCAAGCATGGGGAATCCAGCTGGACTTTATCCATCACTGTCAACCTTTTTGCCTTGCATGGCTGGTCAGCTGACTATGAAGGCAAGGGGCAACTTAAGGGAATATGATAGTTTCAGGGATGATGTTGACAGTGGCTTCAACAGATCAGTGGTTCTCAATAGATCAGTGGTTCCCCTCCCTAATGCCAGAGATACAACTTAATGATGTAACATTAGAAAATGTTGACCATTTCCGCTACCTTGGCAGCCACCTCTCCACCAAAGTCAACATTGACACCGAAATACAACACCGCCTGAGCTCTGCGAGTGCAGCATTTTCCCGAATGAAGCAGAGAGTGTTTGAGGACTGGGACATCCGTAGGGATACCAAGGTGCTTGTCTATAAAGCTATTGTCCTCCCAACCCTGCTCTATGCCTGTGAAACGTGGACTGTCTACAGACGTCACATGCAACTCCTGGAACAATTCCATCAGCGCTGCCTCCAGAAAATCCTGCAAATCTCCTGGGAAGACAAGCGGACAAACGTCAGCGTGCTGGAAGACTACTAGCATTGAAGCGATGGTCCTCCGCCATCAACTCCACTGGACTGGCCACGTTGTCCGGATGCCCGACCACCGTCTCCCAAAGCAGTTGCTCTACTCTGAACTCAAGAACGGAAAATGGAATGTTGGTGGACAGGAAAAGAGATTTAAAGATGGGCTCAAAGTGAACCTTAAAAACTCTGTCGTAGACACTGAGAACTGGGAAACCCTGGCCCTTGAGCACTTCAGCTGGAGGTCAGCTGTGACCAGCAGTGCTGTAGAATTTGAAGAGGCACAAATGGAGGGCGAAAGAGAGAAACGTGCCAAGAGGAAGGCGCGTCAATCCAATCCTGACAGGAACTGCCTTTCACCTGGAAACCAGTGCCCTTACTGTGGGAGAACATGCAGGTCAAGAATAGGGCTCCATAGTCACCTACAGACCCACCTCCAGTACACCGATCTTTGAAGACGAGGGATCACCAAAGTAAATTCAAAGCAGATAATGCGTTTTATCTGCTTTGATAATCTGGATTATATGGCAGTCTAGAAGGGGCTTAGGAGACTAATTGTATTTGAACTAAAAAAGATTGATGATGATGGTTGTGGTGATGATGTTTGCACAGCCATGACCTGAAAATCAACCATTTACATAAGGTCAGGAAAATGAGCCTTATTTAGCCTTTAATTCTCATGCTTTTCCCAGGCCTCCTGCTCTGCAACAACAAGCTAAGGTGTGCAATTGCTTTTTCACAATAGTATTCCTAACCTTGACCTAAAATACTTACTGATAGCTTGTTATAAGCAGTTGTCACTTATGACTAAGTGAAGACATCTGCCCTTGCTCTATGCTACTCTGCTGCTGAGTATGTATGCCCAGTGTGGAACACATCTCACCACGCTAAAACAGTGGATGTGGCTCTTAATGAGACATGCCACATTATCACAGGGTGTCTGCGCCCTACACCGCTGGAGAAATTACACTGTTTAGCTAGTATTGCACCACCTGACATCCACCAGGAAGTAGCAGCCAATAGTGAAAGGACCAAGGCAGTGACATCTCCAGCTCACCCCTTGTTTGGGTATCAGCCAGCACGTCAATGACTTAAATCAAGAAATAGTTTTCTTAGATCTACAGAGACACTCGCTGGAACACCTCAGCAAGCGAGAGTCCAAAAGTGGCAGGCTCAAACCCAGCACCTCAATCCGTGGGTGATACCAGATGAGAGACTCCCTCCTGGTGACACAGAAGACTGGGCGACTTGGAAGACGCTGAACAGACTGCGCTCTGGCACCACGAGATGCAGAGCCAATCTTAAGAAATGGGGCCACAAGGTGGAATCCACGAGAGTGCGGAGAAGAGCAAACCACAGACCACCTACTGCAATCAGCCCTGCCATATGCACAATGGAGGACCTTCTTGTGGCAACACCAGAGGCACCCCAAGCGGCCAGATACTGGTCAAATGACATTTAATCAACTACCAAGTTTGCAAAATTTGTGTTTTTTTAAATCTGTTTGTTTGTTTTGTTCTGTTGTTGTTGTTCATTCGTTCAGTCGTCTCCGACTCTTCGTGACCTCATGGACCAGCCCACGCCAGAGCTCCCTGTCAGCCGTCACCACCCCCAGCTCCTTCAAGGTCAGTCCAGTCACTTCAAGGATGCCATCCATCCATCCATCTTGCCCTTGGTTGGCCCCTCTTCCTTTTACCTTCCACTTTTCCCAGCATAATTGTCTTCTCTAAGCTTTGCTGTCTCCTCATGATGTGGCCAAAGTACTTCAACTTTGTCTCTAGTATTCTTCCCTCCAATGAGCAGTCGGGCTTTATATCCTGGAGGATGGACTGGTTGGATCTTCTCGCAGTCCAAGGCACTCTCAGAACTTTCCTCCAGCACCACAGTTCAAAAGCATTTATCTATTTCTGTTAGAAATGTAATACAATGGTCTGGTTGCTGATGACACGATAAATAAATAACTTATGACTATTTATTTGTCGTGTCAGAGCAACCAGTCCATTATATTACATTTCTAACAGAACAAAGCAAACAAACAGAAAAATACACAACTTGTGAGTTTGGTAGCTGGTTAAATGTCCTTTGACCAGTATCTGGCCACTTGGAGTGCTTCCGGTGTTGCTGCAAGAAGGTCCTCCATTGTGCATGTGGCAGGGCTCAGGTTGCATTGCAGCAGATGGTCAGTGGTTTGCTCTTCTCCACACTCGCATGTCGAGGATTCCACTTTGTAGCCCCATTTCTGAAGATTGGCTCTGCATCTCGTGGTGCCAGAGCGCAGTCTGTTCAGTGCCTTCCAAGTCGCCCAGTCCTCTGTGTGCCCAGGGGGGAGTCTCTCATTTGGTATCAGCCATTGGTTGAGGTGCTCGGTTGAGCCTGCCACTTTTGGACTCTCGCTTGCTGAGGTGTTCCAGCGAGTGTCTCTGTAGATCTTAGAAAACTATGTCTAGATTTAAGTCGTTGGCGTGCTGGCTGATACCCAAACAGGGGATGAGCTGGAGATGTCTCTGCCTTGGTCCTTTCACTATTGGCTGCTACTTCCCAGCGGATGTCGAGTGGTGCAATACCGGCTAAGCAGTGTAATATCTCCAGTGGTGTAGGGCGCAGACACCCCGTGATAATGCAGCATGTCTCATTAAGAGCCACATCTACTGTTTTAGTGTGGTGAGATGTGTTCCACACTGGGCATGCATACTCAGCAGCAGAGTAGCACAGCGCAAGGGCAGATGTCTAAATGACTTATGACGAAAGAGATCAAAATTATAAATGCAATTTTTCCCTATTTCCTGCTCTCTCTTCTCGTAGTCTTTTTAAATTTCAGATCTGACTTGAACTGGATGGCTTTTCAATGTGAGAACACCCTGAGATGTAAAGTAGGACCCAAGACCAAACGAGTTTGAAGCAAAAGAAAACCTTCAGAGCATTTTTTCATTGGAATGAAGCCTCTGAAATAGTGCTGTTATGTGCCTTTAGCAGTGGGCTTTCCCTGCTTCAAATGGAGCTGTCCTTTTGGGGTTTTAAAAAAACTTAAATTATCCACAGGGCAACACCTCCTTGTCAGTAATTTAGCTCATTTGAAAAGCAGCCATCATGTTCAAGTTGCAGCTGTCACTTTCCCCAGGAGCTCCGCTTCCTGAGCCTTTGCAAGCCAGCAGCCCCGCATAACTCCCTAAGGCATCCCCCCACTTTGAAGCAGGCAAAGCAGGAAATTAAGTACTGTCTTCAAACAAAATCTCTTCGACTCCTCCAGGAATAGAAAAAAGAGACAATTTCCTTACTGTCTATACTCACTTTATACACAGAGCTGGATTAAGGTAATCTGGGGCCTTAGGCCCAGCCAAATAAGTCAACCCTCACCTCCCCAGGACGCCCACATCTGCCTCTCTTTAAAATGCTTGGAACGTTTTGAAGAGCGAGAAGAGTGAAAGCGGCATCCAGGAGAGGTCTCAAAATGTCTCCAAAATGTCAAGGTGGAAATTAAGATACCACGGCACTACAATTTGGGTTTGAAGCAGCCTTAATATGGTCCCACGCTCTCAGCCTCAACTACAGCAGCCTAGAATCATAGAATCATAGAATCAAAGAGTTGGAAGAGACCTCATGGGCCATCCAGTCCAACCCAAGTGATACATAGGGACAGCCCAAGATATTTCAGTATCTCAAGAAACTGCATTGTGCAATCAGAAAGAATTAACTCCTTGGCTAACTAAAGAGATACACTATATTCTGGAGGTTACTTATGAAAACTTATCATAGAATCAAAGAGCTGGAAGAGACCTCATGGGCCATCCAGTCCAACCCCATTCTGTCAAGAAGCAGGAATATTGCATTCAAATGACCCCTGACAGATGGCCATCCAGCCTCTGTTTAAAAGCTTCCAAAGAAGGAGCCTCCACCACACTCCGGGGCAGAGAGTTCCACTGCTGACCGGCTCTCACAGTCAGGAAGTTCTTCCTCATGTTAAGATGGAATCTCCTTTCTTGTAGTTTGAAGCCATTGTTTCACGTCCTAGTCTCCAGGGAAGCAGAAAACAAGCTTGCTCCCTCCTCCCTGTGGCTTCCTCTCACATATTTATACATGGCTATCATGTCTCCTCTCAGCCTTCTCTTCTTCAGGCTAAACATGCCCAGCTCTTTAAGCCGCTCCTCATAGGGCTTGTTCTCCAGACCCTTAATCATTTTAGCCGCCCTCCTCTGGACACATTCCAGCTTGTCAATATCTCTCTTGAATTGTGGTGCCCAGAATTGGACACAATATTCCAGGTGTGGTCTAACCAAAGCGGAATAGAGGGGTAGCATTACTTCCCTAGATCTAGACCAGTGGTTCTCAACCTTCCTAAAGCCATTACCCCTTAATACGCTTCCTCATGTTATGGTGACCCCCAACCATAAAATTAGTTACATTGCTACTTCATAACTGTCATTTTGCTGCTGTTATGAATAGTAATGTAAATATCTGATATGCAGGATGTATTTTTATACACTGGACCAAATTTGGCACAAATACCCAATACACCCAAATTTGAATACTGGTGGGATTGGGGGAGGGTATTGATTTTGTCCTGTGGGAGTTGTATTTGCTGGGATTTATAGTTCACCTACAATCAAAGAGCATTCTGAACTCCACCAATGATGGAACTGAATCAAACTTGGCACACAGTTCTCCCATGACGAACAGAAAATACTGGAAGTGTTTGGTGGACATGGACCTTGAGTTTTGGGAGTTGTAGTTCAGAAAGCACTGTGGACTCAAACAATGATGGATCTGGACCAACTTGGCACAAATTCTCAATATGCCCAAATGTAAACACTAGTGGAGTTTGGGGAAAATAGACCTTGACATTTGGGAGTTGTAGTTGCTGGGATTTATAGTTCACCTACAGTCAAAGAGCATTCTGAACCTTACCAACGATTGAAATGGGCCAAACTTCCCACACAGAGCCTCCATGACAACAGAAAATACTGTGTTTTCTGGTGGTCTTTGGTGAACCCCTCTGACACCCCCTCGCGACCCCTCCAGGGGTCCCGACCCCCACGTTGAGAAACACTGATCTAGACACTAGGCTCCTATTGATGCAGGCCAAAATCCCATTGGCTTTTTTGGGTCTAGTATCGCCTTCCCGCCGTTGACTTTGTTGCCAATACACAGCAACAAATATACTACAAGGAAACAAATGTCGTTGAAAAGTAGACTTTCTGTTTGTGAAGGAAAAGCAATGAAAGTGTCACTGGGTTGTGGTGAATGAAAAATATTTATTTAGTGGGAACCCTGCCACAGTCCCCAAGGCCAAAAATGTTTTAGAGAAGCTGTTTCTCATATGTAGAATCTTAGGCTGGATCAGCATTGCCATTTACTGCAGTTTGAAGTTTGGAGGATATGCCAAGTTTGGCCTCTGCCTTATGAGGCTCCTTTTAACTGTTTGGATTAGATCAGTGTTTCTCAACCTGGGCACTGGGACCCCGGAGTGGGGAGGGTTGCAAGGGGGTTTCAGAGGGGTCGCCAAACACTATCAGAAAACATATATTCCTGATGGTCTTAGAACCCCTTTGGCAGAGAAGGCTGAAGATCTCTCTGCCTGTCTTCTCTTCCTTTTTGGAAACAGATGGGAAATCCCCGCACCAAAAGTCCTCTTCCATTGTGATTGACCGGCCCCTCAGCCAAGGGGAGGGCTGTTTCCAAGACTCCAAGTGGGGAGGGGAGAGCAGGTATGCTTAGCAAATGTGCAGGCTAGGGAGAGCATGTGAGGCTGGAGGCAGGCTTGTGCCAGTGAGTCTCTTCAAGACATAGAGATTCTGCATGGGAAGTTTAGCCCAATTCTCTCATTGGTGGGGTTCAGAATGCTCTTTCACTGTAAGGTAAAGGTAAAGGTACTCCCCTGACATTAAGTCCAGTCATGGCTGACTCTGGGGTGTGGTGCTCATCTCCATTTCTAAGCCGAAGAGCCAGCGTTGTCCATAGACACCTCCAAGATCATGTGGCCGGCATGACTGCATGGAGCGCCGTTACCTTCCCGCTGGAGCAGTACCTATTGATCTACTCACATTTGCATATTTTCGAACTGCTAGGTTGGCAGAAACTAGGCCTGACAGCGGAAGCTCATGCCGCTCCCCGGAATCGAACCTGTGACCTTTCGATCAGCAAGTTCAGCAGCTCAATGCTTTAACCCACTGCGCCGCTGGGAACTCCTCTTTGACTGTAGGTGAACTATAAATCCCAGCAACTACAACTCCCAAATGTCTAGGTCTATTTTCCCCAAACTCTACAAGTGTTCACATTTGGGCATATTGAGTATTTGTGCCAGGTTTGGTCCAGATCTATCATAATTTGAGTCCACAGTGCTCTCTGGAAGTAGTTGAACTCAGAGGTGGCTCTAGGTAATTTTCAACGGTAAGCAAACAGTATTTTGCCCCCCCCCCCCCCCCCCAAATCACTGATATATATTTTCTGTTTGCCGTGGGAGTTCTGTGTGCCAAGTTTGGTTCAATTCCATCATTGGTGAGGTTCAGAATGCTCTTTGATTGTAGATGAACTATAAATCCCAGGAACCACAACTCCCAAATGACAAATTCATTTTTTTGAGTGATGGTCACTCATTGGGTTGTTAGGTGTAAATCCCAGTAACTACAACTCCCAAATGTCTAGGTCTATTTTCCCTAAACTCCACAAGTGTTCACATTTGGGCATATTGAGTATTTGTGCCAAGTTTGGTCCAGATCTATCATAATTTGAGTCCACAGTGCTCTCTGGATGTAGGTGAACTACAACTCCAAAACTCAAGGTCTTTGCCCACCAAACCCTTCCAGTGCTTTCTGTTGGTCATGGGAGTTCTGTGTGCCAAGTTTGGTTCAATTCCATCATTGATTGGGTTCAGAATGCTCTTTGATTGTAAGCGAACTGTAAATCCCAGCAACTACAACTTCCACATGACAAAATCAATCCCCACCCCCAACCCCATCAATATTCTAATTGGGACGTAGTGGATATTTGTGCCAAATTTGGTCCAGTGATTGGAAATTCAACCAATATCAAATATTTACATCATGATTCATAACAGTAGCAAAATTACAGTTTGGTCGTGTCAGGAGCGACCTGGTGTGAGTGAATTGGCCGTCTGCAAGGACGTTGCCCAGGGGATGCCCGGATGATTTTGATGTTTTTATCATTCTTGTTGGAGGCTTCTCTCATGTCCCCACATGAGGAGCTGGAGCTGATAGAGGGAGCTCATCCGCCTCTCCCCGGATTCGAACCTGCGACCTGTCGGTCTTCAGTCCTGCCGGCACAGGGGTTTAACCCACTGCGCCACCCAGGGCTCCATAAAATTACAGTTATGAAGTAGCAACAAAAATAATGTTATGGTTGGGGGTCACCACAACATTGTGAACTGCATTAAGGGGTTGTGGCATTAGGAAAGTCAAGAACTACTGGATTAGACAAAAGGTACATTGCAGCCCCTTCCACACAGCTGAATAAAATCCCTCATTTGAGGACCGGGACATCTGTAGGGATACCAAGGTGCTTGTCTATAAAGCTATTGTCCTCCCAACCCTGATATATGCCTGCGAAACGTGGACTGTCTACAGACGTCACATGCAACTCCTGGAACGATTCCATCAGCGCTGCCTCCGGAAAATCCTGCAAATCTCTTGGGAAGACAGGCGGACAAACGTCAGTGTGCTGGAAGAAGCAAAGACCACCAGCATTGAAGCGATGGTCCTCCAACATCAACTCCGCTGGGCCGGCCACGTTGTCCGGATGCCTGACCACCGTCTCCCAAAGCAGTTGCTCTACTCTGAACTTAAGAACGGAAAATGGAACGTTGGTGGACAGGAAAAGAGATTTAAAGATGGCCTCAAAGCCAACCTTAAAAACTCTGGCATAGACACTGAGAACTGGGAAGCCCTGGCCCTTGAGCACTCCAGCTGGAGGTCAGCTGTGACCAGCAGTGCTGCAGAATTCGAGGAGCCATGGGTGGAGGGTGAAAGAGAGAAACGTGCCAGGAGGAAGGCGCGTCAAGCCAACCCCGACCGGGACCACCTTCCACCTGGAAACCAATGCCCACACTGCGGAAGAAGATGCAGAGCAAGAATAGGGCTCCACAGCCACATGCGGACCCACAAGGAAACCCATAATGGAAGACCATCTTACTCGTCCAACGAGGAATCAAGTAAGTAAGTAAGTAAGTAAGTAAGTAATATGGCAGTGTGAACTCAGATAACCCAGTTCAGAGCCGATATTGTGGGATTTTCTGTCTTGATATTCTGGGTTATATGGCTGTGTAGAAGGGCCCTGAGTCTGAGGAATCCTGTATATCCATAGACCAGTGTTTCTCAACCAGGAGGTCGGGACCCCTGAGGGGGTCGCGAAGGAGTGTCAGAGGGGTCGCCAAAGAACATCAAAAAACACAGTATTTTCTGATGGTCATGGGGATTCCATGTGGGATGTTCGAGTGAATTCTATCATTGGTGGAGTTCAGAATGTTCTTTGATTGTAATGAACTATAAATCCCAGCAACTACAACTCCCAAAAGTCAAGGTCTATTTTCCCCAGGCTCCACCAGTGTTCACATTTGTGCATATTGAGTATTTGTGCCAAGTTTGGTCCAGATCTACCATTGCGCGAGTCCACAGTGCTCTCTGGATATAGGTGGACTACGACTCCCAAACTCAAGGTCAATACCCACCAAACCCTTCCAGTGTTTTCCGTTGGTCATGGGAGTTCTGTGTGGCAAATTAGGTTCAAATCCATTGCTGCTGGAGTTCAGAATGCTCTTTGATTATAGGTGAACTATAAATCCCAGCAACTACAACTCCCAAATTACAAAATCAATCTTCCCTTAACCCTACTAGCATTTACATGGTTGCATTGGGTATTTGTGCCCAGTTTGCTCCAGTGAATGAAAATAAGTCTTGCATATCTGATATTTACATTATGATTTATAACAGTAGTAAAATGACTGTTATGAAGTAGCAACGAAAACAATATTATGGTTGGGGGTCACCACAACATGAGGGACTGTATTAAGGGGTCACGGCATTAGGAAGGTTGAGAACCACTGCCATAGACATTTGGAACACAAAGGATATGTGCAGAAGAAACATTCAGAAGATGAACACCGATACATACGTGCCCGGGTACAACATTTCTTCCCACAGGAAAACCTATCTTTCTCATAAAGGGCCTGCCTTGCTGCTCAAGGCTATGAAAGGCCCATTGGCTACACAGCTGGAGACCTCGCAGTAAGTAGCCTCGACTTGCCTCTAATAACCAAGGGAGAAAATGATTTCAGATATTGAAAATGGATCTTTTCAGGACTAGCTTAAAGGCAGACAATAGCTGTGGTCTGTATCATCTCTAACGCGGGCTGACAAACACATGGCAGGATTCCTTGTCTGTGCCTTTGATGTATGCAAATCCCACTGTTGGCCATGCTATGTGCCCACGCCTACACAGTCTCCTGCTGAAACGCTTTTCCACACAGACCTGGGGAGCACCTTTTACAGAGCCACAGCCCCCCTCCTTCTCGCTGATTCATGGGGCGCAGGTCCAAGCGCTCAGGCCGGGAGGAAGGAACTTTGTGCTGAGATTCCCATGGAAGTGTGACACTTTCCCAGAGCATCCTAAAGGCTGCAACTCAGACAATGAACAGATGGGTTGTTGTAGGTTTTTCCGGGCTATATGGCCATGTTCTGGAGGCAATTTTTCTCCTGACGTTTCGCCTGCATCTATGGCAAGCATCCAGAGGACAGGAGCAGAATTCAAAACGATCTTGACAGATTAGAGAGATGGGCCAAAACTAACAAAATGAAGTTCAACAGCGACAAATGCAAGATACTCCACTTTGGCAGAAAAAATGAAATGCAAAGATACAGAATGGGGGACGATGCCTGGCTCGAGAGCAGTACGTGTGAAAAAGATCTTGGAGTCCTCGTGGACAACAAGTTAAACATGAGCCAACAATGTGATTTGGCGGCAAAAAAGCCAATGGGATTTTGGCCTGCATCAATAGGAGCATAGTGTCTAGATCTAAGGAAGTAATGCTACCCCTCTATTCTGCTTTGGTTAGACCACATCTGGAATATTGTGTCCAATTCTGGGCACCACAATTCAAGAGAGATATTGACAAGCTGGAATGTGTCCAGAGGAGGGCGACTAAAATGATCAAGGGTCTGGAGAACAAGCCCTATGAGGAGCGGCTTAGGGAACTGGGCATGTTTAGCCTGAAGAAGAGAAGGCTGAGAGGAGATATGATAGCCATGTATAAATATGTGAGAGGAAGCCACAGGGAGGAGGGGGCAAGCTTGTTTTCTGCTTCCTTGGAGACTAGGACGCGGAACAATGGCTTCAAACTACAAGAGAGGAGATTCCATCTGAACATTAGGAAGAACTTCCTGACTGTGAGAGCCGTTCAGCAGTGGAACTCTCTGCCCCGGAGTGTGGTGGAGGCTCCTTTTTTGGAAGCTTTTAAGCAGAGGCTGGATGGCCATCTGTCAGGGGTGATTTGAATGCAATATTCCTGCTTCTTGGCAGGGGGTTGGACTGGATGGCCCATGAGGTCTCTTCCAACTCTTTGATTCTATGATTCTTTGATTCCTCAGAGGTAATGAGGTCTGTTGGAAGTAGGAAAAGTGGGTTTATATATCTGTGGAATGACCAGGGTGAGACAAAGGACTTTTGCCTGCTGGGGCTAGCTGTGAATGTTTCAGCTGATCACCTTGATTAGCATTCAATGGCTTGGAAGTGCCTGGGGGGAATCCTTTGTTGAAAGTGATTTTATGTGCATGTTTGTTTCCTCTCTGTTGTTTTGCTGTTGTAATTTTTGAGTTTTTTAATACTGGTAGTCAGATTTTGTTAGTGTGTAGTGAGCCCAATATGGCTTTGTAACTGTGCAGCAAGAAATTTTGCTAAATCATATGTGGGGGATCCAATGGCACTCACGATGGGTCTGAGCAGGGTGGAGTCCTTATGGATTTTTGGGAGTCCATAAAGCCTAGGTGGAAGGGCTTCTGATTTACATAGCTGTTGTCGTATGTCGAAGTTGATAACAGACCTCACTACCTCTGAGGATGCTTGCCATAGATGCAGGCAAAACGTCAGGAGAAAAATTGCCTCCAGAACATGGCCATATAGCCCGGAAAAACCTAAAACAACCCAGTGATTCCGGCCATGAAAGCCTTCGACAATACAATGAACAGATGCTCGCAACTTAATTCTTTGACGGAATATTTCTCACTGCAAAAGGTGACTGCTATATTTAGTTACCTGGGGCTGCTTGTATTACTGTTGAATGAAAAGTAATGCCTCCACCTTCGTTACTTGGGTTTCGATGGGAATATTTTAATAAATCAAACGCAGAAATAATCCTTAGACTGTGCTCTTTAACTATCACTATTCAACGAGACTACTTCCCTCGTTCCCACCAGCCTCACTTGTGATAGAGGCAGGGCCGATAGCAGGGCCTCCCCCAAAGATCTTAAACTCCGAGGTGGGACATAGAAGGAGATACGTTCAGACAGGTATGCTGGGTCAGAGCCGTAATATAATATTGCCATACAGCCTGAAAAACTTACAGCAACCCAGTGATTCCGGCTATGAAAGCTTTCGACAATACACTCAGTTGAAAGGTTGGGGGAACCCAAACAACAAAAAAGGGATAATACACTTAAACAATAGCTTGGCTTTGCAGCTCAACAGATCTCTTTATTTAGTGTCTAACCAGCCACCAGACCACAAATAACTCAAGAGAGACTCAGATCAGAAGGAGAACTTAGAGGCAGTGAGGACAGGTGGCCTTCTACTTTCAGCACCAGCTCCCAAGGCTCGTTCTTGAGCCTCCAGCCCCCTCCTCTTCATACCCCAAGGGTTTTTCCATCCATCAAACTTCTTAAACAAGCCAGGCCATTACTTTAATTCCAGCTGTGGATCCAGTTACACTCTCAGGCTGTTCCATTAGCTGCCAAAACAGAAACTGTCCCTTGGATAAGTGAGGGGAAAATCCAAACCCAACAGGTTGCTGTGGAAACACATTCCAGCCCAGAGGGCCTGCAGTCTTTGGAGGTCAGGGTTCTGACCTTGTGGATAGCCTCAGGGCCGCACATTGTGCTCTCGCTGCTCATGAATAATGGCAGATGGTACTCCAGGCAACACTGTTGTCAATCCATAGAAATACCACTCAAGGTATCCAGCCTTGACACCTGTGCAATGAGATAGTCACCTTAGAAAGAAGGCTGAGGTCCTCTCTTTCTGAGATGTGACAATCAATCAGAGCTTGGAAACATTACTTTTTGGACTGCAACCAGTAGTAACTGGTATTGCATTGTATTCATATATGTATAACTCATCCTTTGCCCAAAGCTATGATCTATATAAATAAAAATGTAATGTTCATTTGTGGGATTAACATAACTCAAAAACCACTGGACGAATTGACCCCAAATTTGGACACAAGACACCTATCAGGCCAACGAGTGACCATCACTCATAAAAACACTCAAAGTGTGTCCAAGAACATGCATAGGACGAGATACCACTTGGTAATTTGGCTGGTGGCTTCCATTTAGATATGTTCCAATTTGAAGTGTGAACTTTAAAGGCAGTATCCAAGGTCTGGATCCCTATTCTCCAAACAGGTTAAGCACTTTGGATAGCTCCTTTCATGTCCAAACCTAAAACCCAGCACAAATATATTGTTCCACTTACATGGCAGTCACCATCCATCAATAACTTCATACACTGAACTGCAATACAGATATTTACATCCAATATTATCCAACTGCAGGTCCCCCAACAGAAATTATCTCCTGATATTCTTCTTGCAAGGAGAGGAAAGATCCGCCATAATCAGAGTAAGCCTTTTTATTCTGAATGCTATTAAGAAAAGAGTACATTTCCTAAAAGAAGAACCAGGAAAATAAGATTCTGACTGTAAATAGAAGGTCAGCTGCTGTCCTTTCCTTTTTGCCTTGTCTTTTACTCATGTTATATTTTGAAATGGTCATATGACTGGTCAAATAAATAATAATAATAATAATAATAATAATAATAATTTGAAACACAACAAAATGAGTCCACAGCAGACAAGATCATTCTGCTGGCTGTTGTACTGGATCATACGTCGGACACTTCCCAAGTGTCTAGGACTGTGTGATGTATCGGCGAATAATCCATGCAGATCCTAGTAAGTTGGCGTTTTGCAGCTGGCAGATGGTAATTTTGTCAGCATCAGTTGTATTTAAGTGCAGGCCAAGGTCTTTAAGCACTGCACCCAGTGTGCCGATCACCACTGGGACCACCTTTACTGGTTTGTGCCAGAGTCTTTGCAGTTCGATCTTTAAATCCTCATATCATGTCAGCTTTTCCAGTTGTTTCTCTTCAATCCTGCTGTCGCCTGGGATCTACACTCTGTTTTTTTAACACAATCATGAGGTCAGGAGTATTGTGCTCCAAAACTCGGTCTGTCTGAATTCAGAAGTTTGATGTGTTCATTTCCTGTAACGTTTTCAGGCTTGTGATCCCACCAGTTCTTTGTCGCAGGCAGATGGTATTTGTGGCACAAGTTCCAGTGAATCATCTGAGCAATGGTATTATGCCTCCGTTTGTAGTCTGTCTGTGCGATCTTCTTGCAGCAGCTGAGGATGTGATCTATTGTTTTATTTGACTGGTCAAATACATTATTATTATTATTATTATTATTATTATTATTATTATTGACTGCAACTTATGATGGCTGGGAGACTCTTTGTCATTCAAATAATTTAACTTTCCCAAACTCTGCAATTAGTCTGTGGAGAGAATCCTACATTTAGCTAAGAAAATGCAGGAAATTTGCATTTTTAAACATTGCAGAAATGCTGATAAAACTATGAGCCATCAAGGCTATTAAGATCTTCCGGTGGGGGGGGGGGGGGGCTGCTCTTGGTCCCACCATCCTCACAGTCGCGCTTGGTGGGGACGAGAGACAGGGCCTCCTCAGTGGTGGCTCCCCGGCTCTGGAACTCCCTTCCACTAGAGATCCGATCTGCTCCCTCCCTCCTGACTTTCAGGAAATTACTAAAGACCTGGCTCTAGAATGTGGCTTTTGAGGACTGAATCTTTAATGAACTGTGACTACGACTACGACTGCGATTGTATTGACGTTTTGGCCTGGGTAATTGTAATGATGATGTTTTATTGTATTTTATTGTGTTGTTTTTAATTCTTAATGGTGTTGCACCCGGTTGTATTTGTATACTTTGTAATTGCATATATGCTGTAAACCGACCTGAGTCCCTCGGTTGAGGTGAGAAGGCCGGTATAGAAATCTTCCAAATAATAAAATAAATACATGCTTTAGCATTGAAATAAACTAAACTGCATTTTAGAGAAAATATGCTGCAGGTTTTCAGCATTATGACACTTTGTAAAACTGTTGTCATGCTCAGAAGAATATTCCAAACTGAAAGAAATAGTCTATGAGTGTCTCGTAATATTGTTAAATTCCAAATGTATGCTTGGCAGGCAGATATTTCTTTAGACCGCCTCTACAGTAAGCTTTACCCACCTCTGTCTCACAAGCAGGTTTCTTCACAGCTTTGCTTCAGACCCTCAACTGTGTGTTTACATTTCTCCTCTACAACCATCAGTGTGCATTGCCTTTTATAGGCTGCTCTTACTACACACATCACACTGTTATTATAAACAAGGGCCTGGTCGTCAGGGTATGCCAGGCATTGGCACATGCCATGGCAGCTCTTAAACAAACTGCAGCATTTTCTTTGCGCACAGCACTTTGCAAAGGGCCTTTGAGATGGCATGGGCATTTCAGCAACTTTGAATTCACAGTTCTTTAGATGGAAGAAGGGAAAGAACATATGCTTGAGGGCATGTGAAAATTGTTTGCACACCTCTTGCGGGTAGATGTAGAATCAAATTACCCATGTGGGCAGAGGACCTGCTTCTGTAAACTTTGGTCTGCCCAGATTGTGTACAATAAGTGAATGAGGACCAGTTTTCAAAGTGTGGCCATTTTATTTTGTAAACTACAGCTCCTAAAATACTCCAGCCAGTCTAGCTAGAGGCCATAGCAGCTGTAAATATACCCCCTTCCATAAATTTTTCATAAGTTCTGGTAATTTTTAGAGTGAAAGAGTTGCATGGCTGAGCCTGAGTGTACTTTTTGGCACATCTTCCTCTAATCCATCAATATAACTCCTTTCTCCTCCAGATGGGTTCTGGTCCTGTAAAAATACCCTATAGGGACAAACATGCCTGAATGAGAAGAGCTATGCCAAGGTCGGTGGAAAATTTGGCCATTCATGTATTGATTTGCAACTCACAACATCCCCAGTTCCTCAAGTCGCTCCTGACATAAAAAAAAAATCCCTAGTCATTGTGGCCAATGGTGAAGGATGATGGAAGCTGTGGTCTAACCAGGTTTCCTAGTCAACAGATACTTATTTATTTATTTACTAGCTGTCCCCTGCCACACATTGCTGTGGCTCAGTCTGTGTATATGTGTTTTGTGTGTATATATATATGTGTATATATTTGTGTATATGTGTGTTTGCACATATATATATATATGCGCAAACACACACACACACACACATAATGTGGATTTGCACATGCATTGTAATATGTGTTTTGTTTTTTGGCTTTTTAAGTCTCTTCTGCTGTGTTTTTCGGAGTTTTTATGAGTAATGGTCACTCATTGGCCTGATAGGTGTCTTGTGTCCAAATTTGGTGTCAATTCATCTGGTGATTTTTGAGTTATGTTAATCCCACAAACAGACATTACATTTTTATTTATATAGACTAGCTGTACCCGCCACGCGTTGCTGTGGCCAACCTTCCCTCTTTCTCTCCTTCTTTCCTTCCTTCCTTCCTTCACTCCCTCCTTCCTTCCTTCCTTCCTTCCTTCCTTCCTTCCTTCCTTCCTTCCTGACTTTCCTTCTCTTCTTCCTTCCTTCTCTATCTCTTTCCTTCCTTTCTCCTTTTTCTTTCTCTTCTGCTGCCTCTTCTTCCTTCTCTCTTTCTTTCTTTCCTTCCCTCCCTCTTTCTCTACATCTTCCCCCTTCCTTCGCTCCCTCTTTCCTTCCTTCTTTCCCTTTTTTCTTTCTTTCTCTCCTTCCTTCCTTAAGTTTCCTTCCTTTCCCCTTTTTCTTTCTCTTCCTCTTTCTCTCCTTTCTTCCTCCTCTACCTCTTTCCTTCCTTCCTTCTCTCTTTGTTTCCATGCTTCCTTATCACTTTCCTTCTTTCTTTCGTTCTTTCTTTCTTTGTTTTTTTCTCCCCTTCCCTCCCTCTTTCTTCCCTTTTTTCTGTATTGTCATTTAGCTTTTTGGGGCTTTTAAAGTCCCTTCTGCTGTGTTTTTCAGTGTTTTTATGAGTGAAGGACATACATTGAGTTTTTAGGTGTCTTGTGTCCAAATTTGGTGTCAATTCCCCAGTGGTTTTTGAGTTATGTTAATCCCACAAATGAACATTACATTTTTATTTATATAGATTTACTTGTTTTCTACCTCGCTTTTCTTGACCCGAGAGAGCTCAAGGCAGCTTACAAATTTGGCAAAAATTTGACATAATAAACCAGGAAGAGCAGGATGGACCAGCTTTGTTCCCATATGCATTCATTTTGCTGCCAATAGATCAGACTCATTCAGCACTTAAGGTAAGAGCACCACATATGTGTTCCTATTCTGATTTTGACCATTGTTTGGAAGCTCCTTTTGTCTTACAATTTCCAGAATTCCACCATGAGCATGGCTACTGGTCAAGTAACTTTTCCACGTCCAATCCCCCCTCTATCCATAGATAGCAACATTGTTTTGTGTTAGGCTCCAAGCATACTCTTGGAGGACCTCATACATTTATTTATTTATTTATTTATTTTATACACTTGTATACCGCTAATATCTCAGCCTAAGTCGGCGACTCATTGCAGTTTACAACAATTAAAAAACAGTATTCAATTTAAAACATAAAAACACATATACAGTACAAATTATTGGGCCACCAATAAAATCCTATGCATCTCGTAACTAAAATCACAATCCAAAATTCGTCGTCCATGATTACCAGTCCTTTAGTCATCAAAATTCGTTGCAACGGATTAACCGAATGCTTGTTTAAACATCCATGTCTTCAATCTCTTCCGAAACACCATCAGCGAGGAGGCTGATCGTACCTCTATAGGGAGGGTGTTCCAAAGCCGAGGGGCCACCACAGAAAAGGCCCTGTCTCTCGTTCCCGCCAGCCGCACTTGTGAAGCCGGCGGGATAGAGAGCAGGGACTCTCCAGAAGATCTTAGGGTCCTGGTGGGCTGATAGGCTGAGATACGTTCGGATAGATAAGTTGGGCCAGAACCGTTTAGGGCTTTAAAGGCCAACGCCAGCACTTTGAATTGAGCCCGGTAGCATATCGGCAGCCAGTGGAGCTGGTGCAGCAGAGGAGTTGTGTGCTCCCTGCGCCCCGCTCCTGTTAGTATCATGGCTGCCGCCCGTTGGACTAATCGGAGCTTCCGGGCTGTCTTCAAAGGCAAGCCCACATGGCTTTGGGAGATTGCCAATGTGTCAACAGTATGAAGTAGCCCAAGGATTTCTATCTGTGTGTCAGCTGCATTTGTCGGGTTGAATTCGAACTGGGACTAGGAACACAACCAGTTGTTTCTCCCATGACTACTTCTGACTCTGTTTGAAGCACCTACGAGCAAACCTCCTTTGGCCACAGAGTGAGTTTCTGCAATTAAAACCTCTGTGGTGTGAGAAGTTGCGCTTTTCCAGTCCAGCCCTCTGGGCTAGGCCTCTGTTTGTTTTTAATATTCAAGTTATTTCATATTGCAAGGAACCAAAGGCATTTATTTTTCTAAGAGAATGTCAGGAGTTATTTTCTTTGGCAGATGACAATCCACTATATTACTGCCATATAGTTCACATGCCAGAATGAATGTTCTTGGCATTTGCTTGTACTTAGTGGATGGTAGGACGTATTGTTTTGGCCAAAGGTATGGAAACAGTCACTTCATATCCATATCAAAGAATTATTCTCTCAAACAGGGAGCCTGGCTGTATTTAATACGAATAATGTACAGCCATGTAATGTTGTAATGACCTAGCATGCCCTGTTGGGTGACATAGGTGTGGTTCTCTTACAATTCCAACTTTGTATTGTCGAAGGCTTTAATGGCTGGAAACACTAGGTTCTTGTGGGTTTTTTCGGGCTATAGGGCCATGTTCTAGAGGCATTTCTCCTGACGTTTCGCCTGCATCTATGGCAAGCATCCTCAGAGGTAGTGAGGTCTGTTGGAATTAGGACAATGGGTTTATATATCTGTGGAATGGCTGGGGTGGGACAAAGAGCTCTTCTCTGCTGGAGCTAGGTGTGAATGTTTCAGCTGACCACCTTCATTAGCATTTGAAGGCCTGGCTGAGCCTGGGAAAAACGTTTGTTGAGAGGTGTTAAGATGTGCCTGGTTGTTTCCTCTCTGCTGTTTTGCTGTTGTAATTTTAGAGGTTTTTTTTAATACTGGTAGCCAGATTTTGTTCATATTCATGGTCTCTTCCTTTCTGTTGAAATTGTCCACATGCTTGTGGATTTCAATGGCTTCTCTGTGTAGTCTGACATGGTGGTTGTTGGTGTGGTCCAGCATTTCTGTGTTCTCAAATAATATGCTGTGTCCAGGTTGGTTCATCAGGTGCTCTGCTATGGCTGACTTCTCTGGTTGAAGTAGTCTGCAGTGCCTTTCATGTTCCTTGATTCGTGTTTGGGCGCTGCATTTAATTCCAACTTTAATTCCAGTTGTTGCTAGATTTCTAAGCAAAATTTGCAATGTCAAAGCTGGGGAACATGAAACCCACCAGATGTGACATGACTGCACATTCCATTATTTCTCCCTATTGGCCATGCTGATAAAAGCTGTAGTCTCCAACAATATCTGGAAGGTGACACCTTCTTCACCTGTCAGGTAGGGCCTTTTCCAGAATACAGGCATAGTGGTGGAAGAATCTAGTCATATCTGATGGATTCAGTCTCTCCCAATAGAAACAATATCATACAAAAGCTGACTGGCACAACCTGGGGATCACAACCAGATACAGTGAATACATCTGCCCTTGCGCTATGCTACTCTGCTGCTGAGTATGCATGCCCAGTGTGGAACACATCTCACCACACTAAAACAGTGGATGTGGCTCTTAATGAGACATGCTGCATTATCACAAGGTGTCTGCGCCCTACACCACTGGAGAAATTACACTGCTTAGCCGGTATTGCACCACCTGACATCCGCCGGGAAGTAGCAGCCAATAGTGAAAGGTCCAAGGCAGAGACATATTCAGCTCATCCCTTGTTTGGGTATGAACCAGCACGTCAACGACTTAAATCAAGAAATAGTTTTCTTAGATCTACGGAGACACTCGCTGGAACACCTCAGCAAGCGAGAGTTCAAAAGTGGCAGGCTCAAACCCAGCACCTCAATCCGTGGATGATAACAGATGAGAGACTCCCCCCTGGGCACACAGAAGACTGGGCGACTTGGAAGGTGCTGAACAGACTGCGCTCTGGAACCACGAGATGCAGAGCCAATCTTAAGAAATGGGGCTACAAAGTTGAATCCACGACATGTGAAGAGCAAACAACTGACCATCTGCTGCAATGCAACCTGAGCCCTGCCACATGCACAATGGAGGACCTTCTTGCGGCAACACCAGAGGCACTCCAAATGGCCAGATACTGGTCAAAGGACATTTAATCAGCTACCAAGTTTGCAAAATTTGTGGTTTTTTTATCTCTTTGTTTGTTTTGTTCTGTTAGAAATGTAATACAATGGTCTGGTTGCGGATGACACGATAAATAATAAAGTCTCTCCTATGTAGCTCGGATGTCAAAGAACTGAAATATCAAACTGAGTTGTGGCACAGTGGCAACTCTGTTCTCTGTCCATATTGAGATCTCCCAATGTCCACAAAGGCATGTGACTATAAGGTCAGGTTGCCCATTTAAGTGAAAACATGTAAATCACATTCATTTAGAGCTCGAAACTCAAGAGTGTTGTTTATGAAGGCCACCATAGGAAGCTGTCTCTATCTAGCCAAGTGGTTCCCAACCTTTTTTTGACCAGGGACCACTTGACCAGGGACCACTCTCCAACATTTATTATTTATCTATTTATTATATTTATATGCTGTCCCTCTCTGCCCACAATTTCAATACAACAAAATAATCAGATAATAAAACCATAGCAAATCAATAAAAACATGTATCATTAGGGTTTCCTTGTTAAAAACATTGTCCAATCACATCATCCAAACATTCCATTTTCCTATGTCTATTACACTGTATTTGCAAATGCCTGCTCAAAAAGCCAAGTCTTGACTCTCTTCTGAAACATTAAAAGGGAGGGGGCCAATCTGATATCCTTAGGGAGGGCGTTCCATAGCTGAGGGGCCACCACTGAGAAGGCCCTGTCTCTCGTTCCCACCAGCCGTACTTGTGACAAAGGCGGGACCGAGAGCAGGGCCTCCCCAGACAATCTTAAAGTCCTGGAAGGTTCATAAGAAGTGATGTGTTCGGACAGGGAAGTTGGGCCAGAACCGTTTGGAGGTTTATAGGCTAATGCCAGCACTTCGAGTTGTGCCCAGTAGCAGACTGGCAACCAGTGGAGCTGATGCAACAGAGGAGTTGTATGCTCCCTGAGTGCCGCTCCTGTTAGCAATCTAATTGCCATCCGTTGGACCATTTGAAGCCTCCATACAGTCTTCAAAGGCAACCCCATGTAGAGAGCATTGCAGTAGTCTATATGGGATGTAACCAGAGCATGGAGTACTGTGGCCAAGTCAGACTTCCCAAGGTACAGAAGCAACTGGCACACAAGTTTTAACTGTGCAAATGCTCCCCTGGTCACCGCTGAAACTTGGGGTTCCAAGCTCAGCAATGAGTCCAGGATTGCGAACTTAGTACCAAAAGGGTTATGAGTCAGTTTGTGGTCAACTTTAGATTCAGTTTGGTTATTTGGGATGCTGATTCAGAAAATTGCAATGGATAGACCACATCAGCTCTAATTTCTGATACAGAACATATGCCATTCAGTAGTCACCATCTGCTCACCCACATAAAACTATATGAATAATCCTCGGCACTATAAGAAAAGCCAAGTCTTGATTATTTTCCAGAATGTTAAAAGGGAGGGGGGCAATCTGATATCCCTAGGGATGGCTCCATAGCCGAGGGGCCACCACTGAGAAGGCCCTGTCTCTCATCCCCGCCAGCCGTACTTGTGACAAAGGCGGGATCGAGAGCAGGGCCTCCCCAGATTATCTTAAAATCCTGCGGGTTCATAAGAAGAACCAAATCCCTCCCATGGTTGGTACAAAAAGATTGTGTGCGTTGTGTGCATGTGCCCATATGTACTCTGGGCAATTCCAATAGAAATCTGTTATTCCTGTGTGAATAGCAGATGGAGGGATGTAAACAATCTAGAGTAGTGGTTCCTAACCTTGTTTTAACCAGGGACCACTTGACCAGGGACCACTTTGGACAGGGACCACTCTCCAACGTTAGTAGCAAAAGGGTTACAAATCAATGTTTGGTCAACTTTAGATTCAGTTTGGTTATTTGGGATGCTGATTCAGAAAATTGCATTGGATAGACCACATCAGCTCTAGTTTCTGATACAGAACATATGCTATCCAGTAGTCACCATCTTCTCACCCACAGAAAACAATATTTAATAATCCTCGGAACTATAATAGGGTTTTATGAGAACAACCACTCTTGTTGTAACAGTGTAGTAATGGTGAGGCTGTGGACCATATTTTAGTTCTTGTGGGCCATTGGTGATCCACTGATCTAGCCAGAGATTGATCATTCTTGCTCATTAATGTCTGCATTGTCTTGCAGAAGTTCTTCAGTTACTGGGAGGTGGCAAGAATTTGGCTGATCTCCATATTACTACTGGCCATTTTTACTGAGTGATTCTAGAACTGCAGTTCAAACATGTAACTTTCCCAAGATTTAGCTTAACTAGTAAGTTATAGGCTCTACTAACAGCAGGACTGCAACTAAAGACATGAAAGATCACTTTATACTGAACTAGACCACTGGTGCTTCTTGTTCATTACTGTCTACAACATCAGGCAGTGACTTACCAGGGTTTCAGATAAGAGTATTTCCCACTTCATCAGGATACTAGTGACTGAATCTTAGAACTCCTATTTGCAAAGAATATGCAAAGTGACAGCCATTTCTTAGATTTGTCTGACATACAGACAGGAAATGCATAGCCATGCAAAATGTTGCTGGGTTGCTGCTATCATAATGTGCCAAAACTTGGGAATTTCAGTTGTGCATCAAGTCTGTTGCTTCTGGCACAACCTGGGGATCACAACCAGATACAGTGAAGACATCTGTCCTTGTGCTGTGCTACTCCGCTGCTGAGTATGCATACCCAGTGTGGAACACATCTCACCACACTAAAACAGTGGATGTGGCTCTTAATGAGACATGCTGCATTATCACGGGATGCCTGCACCCTACACCACTGGAGAAACTACACTGCCTAGCCGGTATCGCACCACCTGACATCTGCCGGGAAGTGGCAGCCAATAGTGAAAGGACCAAGGCAGAGACATCTCCAGCTCATCCCCTGTTTGGGTATCAGCCAGCACATCAATGACTTTTCTAAGATCTACAGAGACACTCGCTGGAACACCTCAACAAGCAAGAGTACAAAAGTGGCAGGCTCAAACCCAGAACCTCAACCAATGTCTGATACCAAATGAGAGACTCCCCCCTGGGCACACAGAGGACTAGGCGACTTGGAAGGCGCTGAACAGACTGCGCTCTGGCACCACGAGATGCAGAGCCAACCTTCAGAAATGGGGCTACAAAGTAGAATCCTCGACATGCGAGTGCGGAGAAGAGCAAACCACAGACCACCTGCTGCAATGCAACCTGAGCCCTGCCACATGCACAATGGAGGACCTTCTTGCAGCAACACCAGAAGCACTCCAAGTGGCCAGATACTGGTTAAAGGACATTTAATCAACTACCAAACTCACACATTTTGTATTTTCTCTGTTTGTTTGCTTTGTTCTGTTAGAAATGTCCTGACACGAGAAATAAATCAAGTCTGTTAAGCACCCTGACTCAAGACAGATTCTGGGAGAATGATGTAGTCTTTATATTCTATACAATAAGTGCCTTGAAGTGACTGGATTGACATTGAAGGAGCTGGGGGTGGTGACGGCTTACAGGGAGCTCTGCCGTGGGCTGGTCCATGAGGTCACAAAGAGTAGGAAATGACTGAACGAATGAACAACAACAACAACAAAGTGTCTATTCTCAAACCAATATAATTTCATGCAACTGGAATTGCTCAGTGATAGAATGCATGCTCTGCAAGCAAAAGATCCAAAGTTCAGTGCCTGGCATATCCTGGTGTGAATAGTGAAATTCCAATTACATGTCACATACTTTTAGTAGTAATACAGACACTTGGTATGCCAAGAAAACCCTAGAAGATGTTCAAATTTTTCCACAGAAGAACTGCAATGAGCAATCAGATTTGGGCTCCAGATCTTTCTGAGAAAATCACACAGTGCTAGATGTTTCCATATCCTCCAGAAAGGGGCACTACCCTAAGCTGGAACTGCATTATATGGTCAGTATTGACCAGTGGTTCTCAACCTTCCTAATGCCGCAACCCCTAAATACAGTTGCTCATGTTGTGGTGACCCCCAACCATAAAATTATTTTTGTTGCTACTTCATAACTGTAATTTTGCTACTGTTATGAATCAGAATGTAAATATCTGATATGCAGGATGTATTCCCATTCACTGGACCAATACCCAATACCCTCAAATTTGAATATTGTTGGGGTTGGAGAATTGATTTTGTCATTTCGGAGTTGTAGTTGCTGTGGTTTGTAGTTAACCTACAACCAAAGAGCATTCTGAACCCCACCAATGATAGAATTGTGCCAAACTTGGCACACAGAACTCCCATGACCAACAGAAAATACTGGAAGGGATTTGGTGGGCATTTACCTTGAATTTTGGAGTTATAGTTCATCTACATCCAGAGAGCACTGTGGACTCAAACAAGGATGGATCTGGACCAAACTTGGCACAGATATTCAATATGCTCAAATGTGAACACTGGTGGAGTTTAGGAAAAATAGATCTTGACTGTATTGTCGAAGGCTTTCATGGCCGGAATCACTGGGTTGTTGTAGGTTTTTTCGGGCTATATCGTCATGTTCTAGAGGCATTCTCTCCTGAAGTTTCACCTGCATCTATGGCAAGCATCCTTAGAGGTAGTTAGGTCTGACCTCACTACCTCTGAGGATGCTTGCAATAGATGTAGGCGAAACATCAGGAGATATTGCCTCTAAGTTATCTCTATTGTCTATTGTAGGCCATGAAAGCCTACAATACACCTTGACATTTTAGAGCTGTAGTTTCTGGGATTTATAGTTCACCTACAGTCAAAGAGCATTCTGAACCCCACCAATGATAGAACTGGGCCAAACTTCCTACATGGAACCCCCCCCCCCCGTTTTTTTGTCGTGTCAGGAGTGTCCTGTTGTGAGAGAATTGGCCGTCTGCAAGGACGTTGCCCAGGGGACGCCCGGATGTTTTTGATGTTTTATCATCCTTGTGGGAGGCTTCTCTCATGTCCCCACATGAGGAGCTGGAGCTGATAGAGGGAGCTCATCCGCCTCTCCCCGGATTTGAACCTGCGACCTGTTGGTCTTCAGTCCTGCCGGCACAGGGCTTTAAACCACTGCGCCACCGGGAGCTCCATGGAACCCCCCATGACCAACAGACAATACTGTGTTTTCTGATGCTCTTTGGTGACCCCGCTGACACCCCTTCACGACCCCCCCCCGGGGTCCCGTCCCCCAGGTTGAGAAACACTGGTGTAGACCAATATAATGCAGTTCAATGCAGTTAAACTACAGTATATGGGTCTCCATTGACCAGATAATGCAATATAGATCCAGTCTCAGGTGTGTAGGTGCTCTGCTTGTGAATGTTTTCCCGTTTGCTCTTCTGAACTGAAGCATAAGAGCTAATTCTGTTCAGCTCTCTTGTTGCCTATACAGATTTTCAGGGAAAATATTTTCCTTGAGATTTGCTTGCCTACAGGCTGATTGTTTCAGAGGAGCAAAAAAAAAAAACTATTAAAAATGTCGCAATGGAAAAAAGTGAAAATTTAGCTCAGGTTGGCCACTGTGCATAGAGGATGAATCCAGGGGAAAAGGTGAGCCAAAGAAAGGGAGGGCTTCGTCTCAATTAATTCTGTGACTTTCCTTCCAAAATACCCAAAGTGGTCACTTACCTCCAGCTCCGTCGGTAAATTCTTGTCCACTCTTGGAGCCTCCCTTGCTCAAATCACGCCTCTAAGGCACCAGGCACTTTTCTTAACGTTTCCTTCAAAGCAGAACCCACCCACCCCATCCCACCATGGCTCCTTGCCCAGTCACTTTCCATGAGCAGCCAAGAAAACCTCACTCCAGGAGAAAACAAAATTACTTGGGAATGATGTGAGCAGGAGGGATGGTTCTTGTCTTGGGGGTTTAGGCTCCGTACCATCCGGGAATGCAGCAGGGGAACTCTATTGAATTGGGGGGGGGGGGGTGAGAAAAGAGATGGGGGAGAGAGTCCTAAAATTGACAACATATGGCTGTTTCTTATCCTAGGGCCTAGTAAATAGGTCTTTCATGCTGGGTCAGTTGCTATGGAGACAAACATGCAGGAAATATTCCAGATAACTAGAATAGTGGCAAAAACATGTGTTTTGGATAAAACATCCCCCCTGTTCCTTCGCTCATAGCTTTAGTCATTTGGCTGCTCAACACAAGCTTGTCTTTCAGGACAAACACCTTTCTTGTGTCTGGCAAGGGTCAGAGGGCAACTCTGACTGCAACTAGAAGATGAGACCCATGTTTTCTTTTCCTCCAGGGAAAGGAGAAAAATGGGCTTCTTCCTGAAACCCATGTCTTCAGATAAAATGGAACAAAGATGCTGAAAGCTTTCATAAACTATATGCTTACAATGTATTGTCAAAGGCTTTCATGGCTAGAATCACTAGGTTCTTGTGGGTTTTTTTCGGGCTATAGGGCCATGGTCTAGAGCAGTGGTTCTCAACCTGGGGGTCGGGACCCCTGGAGGGGTCGCAAGGGGTTTTTAGAGGGGTCGCCAAAGACCATCAGAAAACCCAACATTTTCTGCTGGTCATGGGGGTTCTGTGTGGGAAATTTCACCCAATTCTATCATTTCTCTTGATTGTAGCTGAACTATAAATCCCAGCAACTACAACTCCCAAATGTCAAGGACTCTTTTCACCAAACTCCACCAGTCTTCGTATTTGGGCATATTGAGTATTCATGCCAAGTTTGGTCCAGATCCATCACTGTTTGAGTCCACAGTGCTCCCTGGGTGTAGGTGAACTACAACTCCAAAGCTCAAGGTCAATGTCCACCAAACCCTTCCAGTTTTTTCTGTTGGCCATGGGAGTTCTGTGTGCCAAGTTTGCTTCAATTCCATCATTGGTGGAGTAAAGCATGCTGTTTGATTGTAGGTGAACTATACATCCCAGCAACTACAACTTCCAAATGACAAAATTAATTCCCCCCAACCCTACCAGTATTCAAATTTGGTCCAGTGATGAAAAAACATCCTGCATATCAGATATTTACATAATAACAGTAGCAATGTTGCAGATATGAAGTAGCAATAACAATAATTTTTTGCTTGGGGGTCACCACAACATGAGGAACTCTATTAAGGGGTGGTGACATTAAGAAGGTTGAGAACCACTGGTCTAGAGGCATTTCTCCTGACGTTTCGCCTGCATCCATGGCAAGCATCCTCAGAGGTAGTGAGGTCTGTTGGAATTAGGACAATGGGTTTATATATCTGTGGAATGGCTGGGGTGGGGCAAGGAGCTCTTCCCTGCTGGAGCTAGGTGTGAATGCTACGTTCAGCAAAGGACAAGAGGGATCCTCTCACCTTTGCAGGAGTCTACCGTATACCATGCAGCTGTGGACAAGTCTACATAGGGACCACTAAACGTAGCGTTGCCCAAACACGAATCAAGGAACATGAAAGGCACTGCAGACTACTTCAACCAGAGAAGTCAGCCATAGCAGAGCACCTGATGAACCAGCCTGGACACAGCATATTATTTGAGAACACAGAAATGCTGGACCACTCCAACAACCACCATGTCAGACTACACAGAGAAGCCATTGAAATCCACAAGCATGTGGACAATTTCAACAGAAAGGAAGAGACCATGAAAATGAACAAAATCTGGCTACCAGTATTACAAAACTCTAAAATTACAACAGCCAGGTCTTTACTTTCCTCCGGAATGCCAGCAAGGAGGGGGTCGATCTAATATCTGCACGAAGGGCATTCCACAGCCGAGGGGCCACCACTGAGAAGGCCCTGTCTCTCGTCCCCGCCAGGCGTGCTTGTGAAGCCGGCGGGATCGAGAGCAGGGCCTCCCCTGACGATCTTAATGTCCTAACTGGTTCATAGGAGGAGACGCGTTCGGACAGGTAGGTCGGGCCAGAACCGTCTGGGCTTTAAAGGCTAAAGCCAGCACTTTGAATTGTGCCCGGTAGCAAATTGGCAGCCAGTGGAGCTGGCGCAACAGAGGAGTGGTATGCTCCCTGAGTGCCGCTCCTGTTAACATCCTGGCTGCCGATCGTTGGACCATTTGAAGCTTCTGAGCAGTCTTCAGAGGCAACCCCACGTAGAGAGCGTTGCAGTAGTCTAAATGGGATGTGAGTAGAGCATGGACTACCGTGGCCAAGTCAGGCTTCCCAAGGTACGGGCGCATTCTTAGCACCTGCATTTAGCAGTATTGTTATACCAGCAGTCCAAAGGACAACAGACGCTTATAACCAGCTTAAGCTTCACATGAAAGAAGTTTAAGACAGTTTATAAGCAACAACTTGTATTCCATTGCTTTGCACCAGAGGCAGAAGAATCCAGAGGGATTACTTCACTTCACTTCACTTCATTTCTTAATTAGTCGCTCTCCACCAAGGTGCTCTGAGCGACTTACAATCTAAAATAGCATTTCACAATATAAAACATTCAACATAAAACCTTCAGCAGTGACTATTTGGCAAATTAGATCTGATTACTTAAATGCACAACCAAATAGCCAAGTCTTGAGTACTTTTACAAAAGGTCGCAACTCTGACATTGCTCTTACATATGGAGGCAATAAGTTCCACAGAATTGGAGCATAGGTCGAAAAAGCTCTACGCCTTGTAGCTTCCAGGTGTATCTCCCTAGGGCCCGCTACGTATAGGAGATTTTCCTGGGTGGATCGAGGTAACAACTGATGGAGAAAAGGAATGAGACTGTCCCTAAGATATAAAGGTCCTTGGCCATTTTGAGCTCTAAATGTCAGGATCAGTATCTTGTAAGAGATCCGATGTTCTATTGGTAGCCAATGCAGTTGTTGCAGAATCGGTATGATATGGGATCTTATAGATGATCCCGCTAGCAACCTGGCTGCTGCATTTTGGACCATCCGAATCTTCTGGGTTGTTGACTTGGGAAGGCCGGCATATAAGGTGTTGCAATAGTCCAACGTAGTGGTGACTGTTGCGTGGATTACCGTTGCCAATGCTTCTACCGAAAGATAGGATGCCAATTTCCTTGTCTGGCAAAGATGAAAAAAGGCCTTCTTACTTATGGCAGTGATCTGGGCCTCCATTGTCAGCATTGAGTCCAACACAACCCCAAGGCTTTTAACAGTGGTAGACGGAACCAGAACTTCCCCATCAAAATCAGGCAGAGACTGGGTTAATTCTGGCGGCTGGCCGGGCCAGAGTATCTCGGTTTTTGCAGGGTTCACTTTTAGTCTGCTCGCTCACAGCCAACTCAACACTGCTTCCAAACACAGCTTAAAGTTCTCAGGAATCGCGGTTGTCCCAGATTCGAGATGCAAGAGTAGCTGGGTATCATCTGCATACTGGTAGCACTCTATGCCAAAGCTCTGCACCAGTCCAGCAAGTGGTTGAACGTAGATGTTAAATAACAGGGACAAAAGGATAGCACCCTGGGGAACTCCACAACAAAGGCAGGCACTCTCAGAGCTTTGGCCTAACCACTCCACCCTCTGTCTCCAACTCAGGAGAAACAAATTGAATTACTGCAACAAACAAAGGTTCCTTTTGTAATGTATTGTTTTAAGTTACCTCATGATAGTTCCGGGTGGAGTTAACCCTTTATTCATCTTGTTTGTAGTATCTTTTCACCAGAGCATGGACTACCATGGCCACGTCAGACTTCCCAAGGTACGGAAGCAACTTGCACACAAGCTTTAACTGTGCAAATGCTCCCCTGGTTTTCGCTGAAACTTGGAGTTCCAAGCTCAGCGATGAGTCCAGGATCACACCCAGATTGCGAACTTAGTACCAAAAGGTTTATGAGTTAGTTTGTGGTCAACTTTAGATTCAATTTGGTTATTTGGGGTGCTGATTCAGAAAATTGCATTGGATAGACCATATCAGCTATAGTTTCTGATACAGAACATATGCCATCCAGTAGTCACCGTCTGCTCACCCACAGAAAACCATATTTAATAAGTCTCGGCACTATAAGGTTTCACGAGACCAGTCACTCTCATTGTAATGGTGTAAATAGTGGTGAGGCTGTGGACCATATTTTAGTTCTTGCAGACCACTGCTGGTCCACACACCACAGGCTGGGAACCACTGAAATAGGCAATGTGGAATGTAGTTGTCTCCACAAAGACCATTTATGTAGGGAATGGGGGGGGGGGGGTTTGGAATCAGACAGAGCGAGCTTCAAAACGGCAAGAAATTCTTAACTTGCGAGTGTGAAAGGTTTCTGGCTACCCTCTTCCAAATGTCGATAATTCAATGGAGCCACCATGTCCATTTGAACCCCACCATTTCCCATTCTGGTTTATAATCAAATGAACCTGGAAAATAAAGGGGTTGTGGCTTTTGTTGCATTTTTTTTGTTGTGTCAGGAGCGACCTGAGAAACTGCAAGTCGCCCCTGTTGTGAGAGAATTGGCTGTGTGCAAGGACGTTGCCCAGGGAACGCCCGGATGATTTGACGTTTTATCATCCTTGTGGAAGGCTTCTCTCATGTCCCTGCATGAGGAGCTGGAACTGATAGAGGGAGCTCATCCACCTCTCCCCAGATTCGAACCTGCGACCTGTCGTTCTTCAGTCCTGCCGGCACAGGGGTTTAACCTACTGCGCCACCGGGGGCTCCAATTACCTTATGGTGGTAATTATTATGTACAGTTGGTAATGTA
This sequence comes from Anolis sagrei, assembly GCF_037176765.1. NCBI lineage: Eukaryota > Metazoa > Chordata > Lepidosauria > Squamata > Anolidae > Anolis > Anolis sagrei. The sequence goes on from NC_090027.1 coordinate 18,836,358, forward strand.
GGTCAACCAGCAAGCTTGGACCACACCCAATGGGGTATATCTCTATGGATGTTTTAGAATACAGTGTGGGTGTGCTGGAGAGCTCCTGGAGAGCCTTTTCTCTGAGGAGATCTATGCTCAAAGGCTTTGCTTTGGGGAGCAGCATGGAAAAGCTACTCTGAAGGAGGCTATGATGGAATAGCTATTTTCTCAAGGTTTATGTTTTGCTCTCTCGTTTGATTTAAGATGAAGATGCCTTATTTTGTGTTATGTAAGTTTCTTGCACTGTTTGATTTTTGTATGCAACATTGCAAGTTTATGTTTCATCTCTGCTGAGTAAAGAGTAAAGATTTTTCTGTTCATTTTTCCTCCCGTCTGTGAGGCTATTGCATTTGGACTTTGGCCACTGGGTAAAATCCGCTGCTGCGCAACAGCTTTTACCAGAAGATAAAACCCAAACTAGCGTGCCCCTGAGGGTGCTCATGTATGGAATGGGAGAGAAAAATGAGGTGAATGCAATTCATCAGCCCAACCCAACATTTTCTGGTCATAAAAGGCACCTTGGAATCATTAGCATCTGGGCCGAGTTTGCCAATGCCAGCTTAATCCCTGGCCAAAGCAACAGGTGTGAAGCAGAACCTCCATCTGTAACTAATGACCATCTGATAATAATAAAGCACAGTTTTTTTCTCTCTCTCTCCTATTGATTGATCTTAAGCCCAGTCCTGAAGTCTTTGATCAGGCACTAACCAGCCAAACCCTTTGGCATGAGCCGTGGGCCTTTCTCTCAGGTAAAATATGATTGTTAGATTTGAAGGCAATGGTTGGCTTTTAAAACACACACCTGTAATGGTAATGTAGTAGGCAAGGTCTGTAAAAAAAGAATCCAACGACATTCAGACAATAGCACATTCTGTTTGGCTGTACTCAAGAAATTTTAAAAATGAAATTTCAAATGATATTATTTATTAGGGATGTTAGACACGAAAATAAACAAAAATGAAGGCATTCTATTCAACTATATGACTACAGCAGCAAGAATTGTATATGCCAGAAAGTGGAAGACCCAAGAAATTCCAACGGAAGAAGAGTGGAAACTAAAGATTTTGGACATAATGAATATGGACAAATTAACCTATTATTTGAAAACATACCAAGGCAAACCCAAAAGTCCTACAGATTGGATGTTAGTAAATAACTATTTGAGTGCAAAAGGAAAGATGCAAATACCAGAAAATGGAGAGAATATCTACAACGATCAGTTAAGAGTTCTTCAACCTCGATAGGAAAAATTCAGAAGTCAGCAACCTACATTTTTTGTTTTTATTTTTTCTTTCTTTTTTCCTCCCTTTTTTTCAATTTTTTTACTTTTCAAGATTTTTCTGTCACCGTTTTTTATCGTTTATTTTTTCTCTTATACTTCCCTTTAGTGATAGAGATCTCCCCCTTTATCTTTTTTTTCTTCCCTCCATGTATAGTATTCCTTCTCCACTCCCCAACATCTCACCACCCCCTTTCCCCTCCTTTCCCCCCAAATACTATACCCAGAGATCCACTTTTTCTTTCTTATCAAAAATAAATAAAAATTAATTTAAAAAAGGATAAATGTAGACTGATTGTATTCAATTTCACTTAGAATGGGGATTTCCGTCTCAACATTGCGCTTTTTAAAAGATAGAATCACTGCATTAAGAAAAGGAAAAGAGTCTCATCCCAGGTCCAAAGAGCCAACTGTAGCCTTAGCATATTTGAAGGTGAAGGCAACCAACTATTAAATGATACACGCTCTTCAATGTTTGATGAATGAAAATGAGATTTATAACCTCTGAAGCAGAGCTTGCAAAATGGCTGTTAAGATAAATAAATAGTACAACAAGCAGAAACCATCCATAAATTATCAGTAGTAAGATGATATCCGGGGACATGGAGCATCTCCCCAACCATCCAGTTGGTTTCATCATGTCATTGTATTCTTTCTTCTTAGAAAAAAGTTTATAAAGCTATTGTCCTCCCAACCCTGCTATATACTCGCGAGACGTGGACTGTCTACAGACATCACATGCAACTCCTGGAACGATTCCATCAGCGCTGCCTCTGGAAAATCCTGCAAATCTCTTGGGTAGACAAGCGGACAAATGTCGGCGTGCTGGAAGAAGCAAATACCACGAGTATTGGAGCAATGGTCCTCCACCATCAACTCTACTGGACCGGCTACGTTGTCCAGATGCCTGACCACCATCTCCCAAAGCAGTTGCTCTACTCCGAACTCAAGAATGGAAAATGGAATATTGGTGGACAGGAAAAAGACAACTTTAAAAACTCTGGCATAGATACTGAGAACTGGGAAGCCCTGGCCCTTGAGCGCTCCAGCTGGAGGTCAGCTGTGACCAGCAGTGCTGTAGAATTTGAAGAGGCACGAATGAGGGTGAAAGAGAGAAACATGCCAAGAGGAATGCGCGTCAAGCCAACCCTGCCCGGGACCACCTTCCATCTGGAAACCAATGCCCTCACTGCGGGAGAACATGCAGATCAAGAATAGGGCTCCACAGTCACTTACGGACCTACCGCCAGGACACCGATCTTGGAAGGCTATCCTACTCGGACATTGAGGGATCACCTAAGTAAGTAAGTCGTAGAATGATTTATTTATTTATTTCCAACATTTCTACCCCTTCCTTCTCAACCCTCGAAGGGGGACTCAGGGCGGCTTACAATGGCAGCAATTCGATGCCGACAACATACAACACAACATTATACAAAAGATAAAACATTCAATTAAAATACATTTTATTACTATCATAAAGCCAACTCAAAGTCTGATTTAGCAACTGACAACCCAGTCCAAAGCTTGTCATAGTCAAAATTCCAACATTATGATTACTGCCTTAACCTACTGTCCAAAGGCCTGGTCCCAAAACCATGCTTGGAGCTTCTTTCTAAAAGCGAGGAGGGATGGAGTCGACCTAATCTAGAAGAAGCTTTCTGTGTTGTGTAGGTTCTATCCCACACACAGCATAGCACATTCATGGGCCCTGTCATAACTTGTCCTCCACTGATTTCAAGACCAAGAATATGCTACTGGTGGAGCTACTGTTGTTGCTGTATTTTGGAAAAATGATGCCATAACCTTTTGGGAAATGGCATTCGCAATAACCTGTTAGGAAATCAGGAATCTCCCTGAGAAGAGATAAAAACTCGCTTGAGTCAACCTTCTCCTTAGAAGTTACTATTTATTTATTTATTTATTTGCTTTATTTCTATACCGCATTTTTCAGCCCTTAACAGGCGACTCAATGCGGTTTACATGGTACAATTACCAAACAGTGTCAGTGCAATTAAAACATAACAATGCAACAAACAGGATCAACAGCATCAATCCACAACAGTTAACAATCAACAAGACAGATCAACAAAACAGACATAACATAACGCCTCAGTTGAAATCAGATCCGTTCTCATAATCCTTGTGCCATTCCTATGTTCCATTTACCGTCTTCCTATGATTGGTTGCACTGCTTAACCAAACTCTTGTTCATAAAGCCAGGTCTTAACCATTCTCCGAAACGTCAGCAGCGAAGGTGCCTGTCTGATGTCTGCCGGTAGGGCATTCCATAGCCGAGGGGCCGCCACTGAGAAGTCCCTGTCTCTCGTCCCCGCCAAGCGCGCCTGTGACGCAGGCGGGATCGAGAGCAGGGCCTCCCCAGACGATCTTAATGTTCTGGTCGGTTCATAGGTGGAGATGCGTTCGGAGAGGTAAGCAGGGCCAGAACCATTTAGGGCTTTATAGGCTAAAGCCAGCACCTTGAATTGTGCCCGGTAGCGGATTGGTAGCCAGTGGAGCTGGTTCAGCAGAGGAGTGGTATGCTCCCTGAGTGCCGCTCCTGTTAGCAACCTGGCCGCCGAGCGCTGGACCATCTGAAGCTTCCGGGCAGTCTTCAAGGACAACCCCACGTAGAGCACGTTGCAGTAATCAATCCGGGATGTAACCAGAGCGTGGACTACCGTGGCCAAGTCAGACTTCCCAAGGTACAGGCGTAACTGGCGCACAAGTTTGAGTTGTGCAAATGCTACTATTCACTAGCATTCACACAAGGCAATTAGGTTTCTCAGCTGTTAAACCAATATACCTAGAGATATCTCTTTGAACTGTTAGGAACAAAGATATGCCAATGCACAATCTATATAAATAAAAAAAATGTAATGTTCATTTGTGGGATTAACATAGCTGAAAAACCACTGGACGAATTGACACCAAATTTGGACACAATACACCTATCGGCCCAATGAGTGACCGTCACTCATAAAAACAATGAAAAACAAAGCAGAAGAGACTTTAAAAGCCAAAAAACAAAAATACATTACAACGCATGCACAAAACCATATATATACACAAACACACATATATAGATAAATATATACACACATATATGCATATATACACACACAAAATAAATATACACATACTGGGCCACAGCAACGCATGGCACGGAATGGCTAGTCTCTATAAATAAAAATGTAATGTTCGTTTGTAGGATTAACATAACTCAAAAACCACTGGACGAATTGACACAAAATTCAGACACAATACACCTAACAGTCCAACGAGTGTCCATCACCCCTAAAAAACACACACACGCAAAACCCCAGCAGAGCAGACTTAAACCCCCCCAAAATACACAATATATACATATGCACATACACTCATATACATATACACATGCACACATTTGTATGTATATGCACAAACACACACAAATATACACACATATACATATACACATGCGCACATGTATGCACACATACATATATGCATATACACATTCATACACGCACATATATACACAAATATTCATATAGACAAGCATACACATATACACAATATGAATGTACACATATAAACACACAAATACACAAATATATACACATATACATACACACACACATATATACACATACAAGCAAACACACATATATACACAAATATACACACACAGAAAACATATATACACAGACTGGGCCACAGCAACGCATGGCAAGGGACGGCTTGTTTGTTAAATATACTTTAAGAAGCTAAAGGTAGCCAACCACTCAAAATGTTATCTTTGTATCTTGCAATGTTTATGAAACAGCAGGTTCTTTGCACTGCATGTTATCCTTTGGTTCAATTGGATGTGATGCTCTACATCAGATAATTTTCTCATTGTGGTTCAGTTGTTTCTGACTCTTCGTTTTTTTAAAATTTTATTAATTTCTTCATACAGATAACAAAACAATACAATACGAACCTTAGCCATCTAAAAGATAACATCAAAAATTGTTTACAATTTTTATGGCAATGTAATGATTCAAGGAACCCAGAGGGGGGTGGGAGGGAGGTGGGAAGAGAGTGGTGTGGGTGGGTGGGTGGGATGGGGGGTTTAGAGGGGTCAGCAATCAAGATATACGGTAAAGGGAAGCACAATTGGAACCTCTATCCTAGCCGTTTCCGACTCTTCGTGACCTCATGGACCAGCCCACGCCAGAGCTCCCTGTCGGCCGTCACCACCCCCAGCTCCTTCAAGGTCAATCCAGTCACTTCAAGGATGTCATCCATCCATCTTGCCCTTGGTCGGCCCCTCTTCCTTTTTCCTTCCATTTCCCCCAGCATCATTCTCTTCTCTAATCTTTACTTTCTTCTCATGATGTGGCCAAAGTACTTCATCTTGGCCTCTACTATCCTTCCCTCCAATGAGCAGTCAGGCTTTATTTCCTGAAGTATGGACTGGTTGCATCTTCTGGCGCTCCAGGGCACTCTCAGAACTTTCCTCCAGCACCACAGTTCAAAAGTATCTATCTTCCTTCACTCAGCCTTCCTTACGGTCCAGCTCTCACATTCATAGGTGACTACGGGGAATACCATTGCTTTGACTATGTGGATCTTTGTTGTCAGTGTGATGTCTCTACTCTTCACTTTTTTATCGAGATTGGTCCTTGCTCTCCTCCCAAGAAGTAAGTGTCTCCTGATTTCCTGGCTGCAGTCTGCGTCTACAGTAATTTTGCACCTAGAAATACAAATTCTGTCACTGCCTCCATGTTTTCTCCCTCTATTTCCCAGTTGTCAATCATTCTTGTTGCCATAATCTTGGTTATTTTTATGTTTAGCTGCAATCCAGTCTTTGCGTTTTCTTCTTTCACCTTGATTAGAAGGCTCCTCAGCTCCTCCTCGCTTTTGGCCATCGAAGTGGTGTCATCTGCATATCTAAGGTTGATATTTTCACCCTATGTCTGGAAGCTCTGTCAAACTGGCTACGTGCTAGCAGCTGAAGGTGAACCCGGCGAAGACTGAGATTCTCTGGCATGGCCACCCGGCAGGTCTGACTCCTCCATTACCCACCTTTGATGGTGCCGCCCTATCTCCATCGACCACTGTTAAGAGCTTAGGTGTCATCCTGGATTCACAGTTGACAATGGAAGCTCAGGTCGCTGCTGCCAGCAAACAGGCCTTTTTCCATTTACAACAAGCGAGGCAACTGGCACCCTACCTATCTGACGAGGCTCTGGCAACTGTCATCCATGCCACGGTCACGTCTAGGCTGGACTATTGCAACGCCCTGTATGTGGGTCTTCTGATGTCTACGACCCGAAAGCTTCGTATTGTTCAGAATGCGGCAGCCAGGTTACTCACAAGAACGCCCATGAAATACCATATAACACCAGTGCTGCAACATTTACATTGGCTTCCAACTGAGTACCGTGGCCTGTATAAGATGCTAGTTCTGACCTTTAAAACTCTCTACGGCCAGGGTCCATCGTACCTTAGGGACCGCCTCTCCTTCTCCCATCATCGGAGGTCGCAACGACCAGCCCAACGTGACTTACTCCATATACCGGGTCCTAGAGAAGTGCACTTGGAAAGGACTAGACACAGGGCTTTTTCTGTTTCTGCCCCTGCCTTGTGGAATTCCTTGCCACTCTATATGAGAGCCATGCGTGACTTAGGGCCTTTTACTCTCGCACTTAAGACCTGGCTTTTTACTAGAGCATTCGATCTCTGTTAATTTTTAATTTCTGTATGTATGTATTTTATCTTTTATAATTTAGCTGTAAATCGCCTAGAGTATTCTTGGATGGAGGGCGAATAATAAGTTATTAAATGATGATGATGATGATGATGATAATGTTTCTTCCAGCAATTTTCACCCTAGTCTTGCATTTGTCAAGCCCTGCACATTGCATGATTTATTATTTTATTTATTTGGTTTACTTTTACCCCGCCCTTCTCACCCCGAAGGGGACTCAGGGCGGCTTACACATCCAAGGCACAATTCGATGCCCGTAACATACATCAACAATAAAACAATAAAGTAGAATAACACAAAGTAGCAAACAACAACAATACATTACATCTAGCCCGTTAAAACCAATAAAACCAATAAAATTTCATACAAACCAATACAAACCACTTCTTCCTTATTGCCGGTCAATGTTCGCTATCTCATGGTTCAGAGTTTTCTTTCACATTTATCAGTCCACATATATCAGTCCTGTTGGTCCTATTTGCCTGGTTGTCCTACCTAGTTTGCAGATTGCCCGAAGGCCTGGTCCCACAACCACGTCTTTACCTTCCTCCTAAAGGACAGGAGTGACGTCGATGCCCTGATCTCCACTGGGAGTGAGTTCCACAGGTGGGGGGCCACCACTGAGAAGGCCCTGCTCCTCGTCCCCACCAGCCTCGCTTGAGAAAGTGGTGGAGTCGAGAGCAGGGCCCCCTCAAATGATCTTAAATTCCATGGTGGGACGTAGAGGGAGATACGTTCGGACAGATACACTGGACCGGAACCATACAGGGTTTTGTAGGTCAAAACCAGCACCTTGAATTGGGCTCGGAACTGAACCGGCAGCCAGTGGAGCTGACATAGCAGAGGGGTGGTGATGTGTTCTGCATAAAAGTTGAATAGGTTGGGGGAGAGGATACAACCCTGCCGTACTCCTTTCCCAATCTTGAACCAGTCTGTTGTTCCATGGTCAGGTCTTACTGTTGCTACTTGGTCCTTGTACAGATTCCTCAGGAGAGAGAGAAGGTGAGAAAAAGATAATTTTTCAGCCATGCGATCTGAGGGATCCTTATCTTGCAGCCAGTTAAACAACCTATACCTGCTGAAATTCCCTCTTTCAACCTACCATTAAAAGTATAGGGATGCTTTCCAGTCTAGCAATCCTATTGCGAGCTGTAATCTCAAAAGCAATCTTCCATAACGATGTTGGTTATCCCCTTTTTCCCCCTTGGGAGAAGCCACACTCTTAAGGGCCTGCCCAGCTATGTTGATTTAAACACACACAGAAACACACACACACATTTGCGCTCTTAACTTTCCATGATGTTTATATTAAAACATTTTTCCAAGTGTCTTAGACTGACACATTTTCTCTCTCTTTATTTATGATGCCAATTAAAAACCCTGCCTGTAATTTTACCTCAGGAAAAGCCTCATTTGCCCCAGACAGCTCTGTAGAGAGTTACTCATAGCTTTAATTTCTTTTCAACATTAAACAACGTTGTTTGCATCGTTTGAGCATATGCTGACAACACTCAACTGCCTGGCCCCGCTTTGACTAACTGTTTTGCTACAGCTGGGTGCCAACGTCATAGCTATTTATTTAGAACTAGCCGCCCCCTGCCACACGTTGCTGTGGCCCAGTCTGGTGATCAGCAAAATAAAGTAATGAGAAAGTGTTGGTTTCCAATATATGTAATGTCTTTCTGCTTGTGGGTAAACAGTATTTCTTGTTGTTTCTTTGTCAGTGTTGATGTGGAGATTGTCTGGTTTGCCTACTCTGGAATATGCAACATATAATTGTCCTTCTTTAGGGGTCCCTTTCAAATCTAGGATATTATTTCTGTGTGTGTGTGAATCACATATATCTATATATATCTATATATCTATATCTATGGCTGAATGGCTCTTTGTCAGGAGGGCTTTGATTACAGAGGGAAAACAATCAGGGACATCTAATCACCTCTCAACAAAAGATTGCTCCAGGCACTGCCAGGCCATCAATGCTAATCAAGGTGGTCAGTTGAAACATTCACACCTAGCTCCAGCAGACAAGAGTTCTTTGTCCCACCCTGGTCTTCCCACCCATTTTCCTAGTTCCAACAGACCTCACTACCTTTGAGGATGCTTGCCATAGATGCAGGCGAAACATCAGGAGAGAATGCCTCTAGAACATGGCCATATAGCCCGAAAAAACCTACAACAACCCGGCTTTGATTACGTTTTCTTGCCCTGGTGAAGGGAATTGGACTGAATGGCCTTAAGTATTTTCTGTTGGTCGTGGGGGTTCTGTGTGGGAAGTTTGCCTCAATTCTGTCATTGGTGGGGTTCAGAATGCTCTTTGATTGTAAGTGAACTATAAATCCCAGTAACAACAACTCCCAAATGTCAAAGTCTATTTTCCCCAAACTCCATCTGTGTTCATATTTGGGCATATGGAATATTTGTACCAAGTTTGGTCCAGATCCATCGTTGTTTGAGTCCACAGTGCTCTCTGGATGTAGGTGAACTACAACTCCCAAACTCAAGGTCAATGTCCACCAAACCCTTCTAGTGTTTTCTGTTGGTCATTTATGATACTATATATGTCATCTATATAAATAAAAATGCAATGTTTGTTTGTGGGATTAACATAACTCAAAAACCACTGGACGAATTGACACCAAATTTGGACACAAGACACCAATCAGGCCAACAAGTGACCATTACTCATAAAAACACTGAAAAACACAGCAGTAGAGACTTAAAAAGCAAAAAACAACATTATAATGCACGCGGAAAACCACATATATAAACATATATACATACACACACACAACACATATACACAGACTGGGCCACAGCAATGCGTGACAGGGGATGGCTAGTATGCATATGTGTGTGTGTGTGTGTTTGAATCATATATATCTATCTACATCTATGGTTGGATGGCTCTTTGTCAGGTGGCTTTGATTATGTTTTCTTGCCCTGGTGAAGAAAGCTGGACTGGATGGCCTTAAGGCAGCATTTCTCAACCTGGGAGTCGGGACCCCCGAGGGGGGTTGTGAGGATGTGTCAGAAGGGTCACCAAAGACCATCAGAAAACACAGTATTTTCCATTGGTCATGGGGGTTCTGTCTATAAATCCCAGTAACCACAACTCCGAAATGTCAAGGTCTCTGTTGTTGTTGTTCATTCATTCAATCGCCTCCGACTCTTTGTGATCTCATGGACCAGCCCACGCCAGAGCTCCCTGTTGGCCGTCACCACCCCCAGCTCCTTCAAGGTCAGTCCAGTCACTTCAAGGATTCCATTCATCCATCTTGCCCTTGGTTGGCCCCTCTTCCTTTTACCTTCCACTTTTACCTTCCACTGTCCCCAGCATAATTGTCTTCTCTAGGCTTTGGCCACATCCTCATGATGTGGCCAAAGTACTTCAACTTTGCCTCTAGTATCCTTCCCTCCAATGAGCAGTTGGGCTTTATTTCCTGGAGGATGGACTGGTTGGATCTTCTCGCAGTCCAAGGCACTCTTAGAACTTTCCTCCAACACCACAGTTCAAAAGTATCTCTCTTCCTTCGCTCAGCCTTCCCTAAGGTCCAGCTCTCAAATCCGTAGGTTACTACAGGGAATACCATTGCCTTGACTATGCGGATCTTTGTTGTCAGTGTGATGTCTCTACTCTTTACTATTTTATCGAGACTGGATATTGCTCTCCTCCCAAGAAGTAAACGTCTTCTGATTTCCTGGCCACAGTCTGCATCTGCAGTCATCTTTGCACCTAGAAATACAAGTCAAGGTCTATTTCCCCCAAATTCTATCTGTGTTTATATTTGGGCATTTGGAGTATTTGTGCAAAGTTTTGTCTAGATCCTTCATTGTTTGAGTGCACAGTGCTCTCTGGATGTAGGTGAACTACAACTCCCAAACTCAAGGTCAATGTCCACCAAACCCTTCTAGTGTTTTCTGTTGGTCATGGGAGTCCTGTGTGCCAAGTTCTGGTTCAATTCCATCATTGGTGGAGTTCAGAACTCTCTTTGATTGTAGGTGAACTATAAATCCCAGCAACTACAACTCCCAAATGACAAATTCAATTTTTGAGTGATGGACACTCATTGGCTTGTTAGACGTATTCTGTCCAAATTTGGTGTCAATTCGTCTGGTGGTTTTTGAGTTATGTTAATCCCACAAACGAACATTACATTTTTATTTATATAGACCCATGATGGCGAACCTATGACACGTGTGTCAGCACTGACACACATAGCCATTTTCGATGACACACAGCCGCATGCGGCCACATAAGGAGAAGATGGGGCCGCATCCCAAGAAGGACATTTCATCCTCGGCTCCTACAACAGCATTTTTCTATAATGCCGAGATATATGGCATTATAGAAAAAGCAGGTAAGTTAAATAATTAGTTTTTGGTATATTAAATACAGTTATATATTACAATAATATATTTTTGTTATTAAACTATAAATATCATGAAATTATGCGTTTTTCTCGAAGTGACACCCCACTCGAGTTTTGCTCAGTTTTTTGGCGAGTATTGACACACCAAACTCAAAAGGTTGTCCATCACTGATATAGACTATCCGTCCCATGCCAGGTGTTGCTGTGGCCCAATCTGGTGATCTGGAAAAGTATTGAGAAAGTATTGGTTTCTAATATATGTAATTTCTTTATGCTTGTGGGTAAACAGTATTTCTTGCTGTTTCTTTGTCAGTATTAATGTGGAGAGTGTCTGGTTTGCCTACTCTGGAACACGCAACATATAATTGTCCTTCTTTAGGGGCCCCTTTCAAATCTATGATACTATATCTGTGAGTGTGTGTGTGAATCATGTATGTATCTACCTCTCCGAACGTATTCTCCCCTACGAACCATCAAGATTACTAAGATCATCTGGCCTCACAAGCGCGGCTGGTGGGGATGAGGGACAGGGCCTTCTCGGTGGTGGCCCCGCGACTCTGGAACTCTCTCCCGCCAGAGGTTAGAACCGCCCCAACAGTCCTGACATTCAGGAAACAGGTGAAGTCGTGGTTATGGAGACAGGCCTTCGAAGAATGAGACAATGATCTGGATGGAAGACGGTGTATATTCGATTTTAGTATGACGACTGACCACTGTAGTTTTAAATATATGTGCTTTTTTAATGTTTTATTGTAATGTGTATTTTGATATTTTTACCGACTGTATGTGTTTTTATGGTTGGAAACCGGGCTGAGTCCCTCTTATGAGGTGAGAAGCTCGATATATAAAACTCTGAAATAAATAAAATAAATAAAATCTATATCTATGGCTGAGTGGCTCTTTGTCATTGACGGCAATTTGTCCAGTGGTTTTTGAGTTCTGTTAATCCCACAAACGAACATTACATTTTTATTTATATAGATGAGTTGATCATCACTTATTTAAGTCTCACTGATTTCAGTGGTCTACTCTAAGCACAGCTTTATTCAGATCCAACCCTGTGAGCGATGAACAAATAACATAAGTGAAACTGATGCCACCCTTTGAACTTGATCCTTCTCTCAAGGTGAACAATGGGCAGTGTTATGTAAGAGATGTCCTTCAACATACTCTACTTTTCTCTGGGTCATACCGAATACCTTCCCATTGTTTTGGACTACAATGCCTAGTAGATCCAATTACCAGGGGTGATGGGTGCTATAGCCCAAAACATCTGGAACTTGGAAGAAATTGAGACAAACCATAAAAATGAGTTGACATGAAACTGGTTGTTATGACAAGAGCATGTTCTCATGATATTTTTTTCCTGCCTTACCCCATTTGTCCAGAAATGCAGACCTGTCATTTTTCAAATTAAGATTTTCTCATGGGTAAAATGTCTGACGTCTTCCCATCTGGGTTTAATTTACGAGTATGTTTATTTGGGGGAAGAAGAGCCAGGTGTAGAGAGTTGTGTCTGCGAGTTGTAGGTAAGGACGGAGAAATAAGAAAAAAAAACAAACATCTGAGTTAAGTAGGATGGTGCCGTGAAATTTGCTCGTAAGTGCAGATTTAACTTGAAGAATTTATGACTTCGTCATATGTAAAATGTAGACAGGTGAGTCATATTTTATATTATTCACTAGCCCTAGAGAGGAACTTATGAGACACTCCCGGAGAGGGTTAAGTAGGAGACTCATAATGTGCAGGAAAGGGCACTGAGCAAAGGCTGAGTGGGAAGTGTTCAAAGATGTCTGCAGAGACAAAAAGCAGGAGGAGAGTCGGTATCTGGAACTGAAGTTAGACAGACTGAGATTTGGCAGACATTACGCGAACAAGGAGATTAACAAACCATCAGAACAAATTCCCTGGGGCCGAAGGGGAGTTCCATATCTGGAGTTCCATATCTGGAAGGTATTTAAATGCAGAAGAGCTGTTTGCAGCAGAAGTTACATTTTAACATAGACTTTGTGCTGCGATTAAATACCATGCTGTGCACATATAGCTTTACTCATGGTGCATACTTACTTTACTCACTTACTTAGGCGATCCCTCGCTTTCCGAGGATGAATGTCTTCCAATATTCTTGTGGGTCCGTATGTGGCTGTGGAGCCCTATTCTTGCTCTGCATCTTCTTCCGCAGTGAGGGCATTGGTTTCCAGGTGGAAGGCGGTATCGGCCGGGGTTGGCTTGATGCGCCTTCCTCTTGGCAAGTTTCTCTTTTTCACCCTCCACTCGTGCCTCCTCAAATTCTGCAGCACTGCTGGTCACAGCTGACCTCCAGCTGGAGCGCTCAAGGGCCAGGGCTTCCCAGTTCTCACTGTCTATGCCAGAGTTTTTAAGGTTGGCTTTGAGCCCATCTTTAAATCTCTTTTCCTGTCCTCCAACATTCCGTTTTCCGTTCTTGAGTTCGGAGTAGAGCAGCTGCTTTGGGAGACGGTGGTCGGGCACCCGGACAACATGGCCGGTCCAGCGGAGTTGGTGGCGGAGGACCATCGCTTCAATGCTGGTGGTCTTTGCTTCTTCCAGCATGCTGACGTTTGTCCGCCTGTCTTCCCAAGAGATTTGCAGGATTTTCTGGAGGTAGCGTTGATGGAATTGTTCCAGGAGTTGCATGTGACGTCTGTAGACAGTCCACGTCTCACAGGCATAGAGCAGGGTTGGGAGGACAATAGCTTTATAAACAAGCACCTTGGTATCCCTACGGATGTCCCAGTCCTCAAACACTCTCTGCTTCATTCGGAAAAATGCTGCGCTTGCAGAGCTCAGGCGGTGTTGAATTTCGGCGTCGATGTTGACTTTGGTGGAGAGGTGGCTGCCAAGGTAGCGGAAATGATCAACATTTTCTAATGTTACACCATTAAGCTGTATCACTGGCATTGGAGAGGGGATGGCTGGTGACTGCTGACCTTCATGGTGCACAGGACCATGAGTAATGGGATTTTGGCCTGCCTCAATAGGAGTCTAGTGTCTAGATCAGTGTTTCTCAACCCCTGGAGGGGTCGCGAATGGGTGTCAGAGGGGTCGCCAAAGACCATCAGAAAACATAGTATTTTCTGTTGATCATGGAGGTTCTGTGTGGGATGTTTGTCCCAATTCAATTGTTGGTAGGGTTCAGAATGCTCCTTGATTGTAGGCAAACAATAAATCCCAGCAACTACAACTCCCAAATGTAAAGGTATATTTCCCCCAAACTCCACCAGTGTTCACATTTGGGCATGTTGAGTATTCGTGTCAAGTTTGGTCCAGATCCATCTTTGTTTGAGTCTACAGTGCTCTCTGGATGTAGGTGAACTACAACTCCAAAACTCAAGGTCAATGCTCACCAAACCCTTCCAGTATTTACTGTTGGTCATGGGAGTTCTGTGTGCCAAGTTTGGTTCATTTTCATCACTGGTGGAGTTCAGAGTGCCCTTTGATTGTAGGTGAACTATAAATCCCAGCAACTACAACTCCCACATGACAAAATCAGTCCCACCAGTATTCAAATTTGGACGTATCAGGCATTTGTGCCCAGTTTGGTCCAGTGAATGAAAATACATCCTGCATACCAGATATTTACATTACTATTCATAACAGCAGCAAAATGACAGTTATGAAATAGCAACAAAACTAATTTTATGGTTTGGGGCTCACCATAACATGAGGAAGTGTATTAAGGGGTTGTGGCATTAGGAAGGTTGAGAACCACTGGTCTAGATCCAGGGAAGTCCTGCTACCCCTCTATTCTGCCTTGGTTAGACCACATCTGGAATACTGTGCCCAATTCTGGGCACCACAGTTGAAGAGAGATATTGACAAGCTGGAATGTGTCCAGAGGAGGGCGACTAAAATGATCAAGGGTCTGGAGAACAAGCCCTATGAGGAGCGGCTTAAAGAGCTGGGCAAGAAGAGAAAGCCGAAAAGAGATATGATAGCTATGTATAAATATGTGAGAGGAAGTCATAGAGAGGAGGGAGTGAACTTGTTTTCTACTTCCCTGGAGACTAGAACACGGAGCAATGGCATCAAACTACAAGAAAGGAGATACTACTGGTAGGTGGTACTTGTGACATAAGTTCCAGTGAATCATTTGGGCCACAGAGTTGGGCCTTTGCTTTTAGTCCCTCTGTGCAATTTCCTTGCAACAGCTGAGGATATGATCCATGGTTTCATCAGCTTATTATTATTATTATCATTTGAAACACAACAAGATGAGTCCATAGCAGACACTCTGCTGGCTGTTGAATTGGATCACATGTCAGACACTTCCCAAGTGTCTAGGACTGTGTGATGTATTGGCAAATAATGCGTGCAGATCCCAGTAAGATGGCCTTCTGCAGCTGGCAGATGGTAATTTTGTCAGCGCCGATTGTGTTTAAATGCAGGCCAAGGTCTTTAGACACTGCACCCAGTGTGCCAATCGCCACTGGGACCAACTTTACTGGCTAGTGCCAGAGTCTTTGCAGTTCGATCTTTAAATCCTCATATCGTGTCAGCTTTTCCTGTTGTTTCTCTGCAATCCTGCTGTCACTTGGGATTGCAACATCAATGATCCATACTTTGTTTTTTAACACGATTATGAGGTTGTGCTCCAAAACTTTGTCTGAATCCAGAAGTCCCAGAGGAGTTTGGCGTGTTCATTCTCTGTAACTTTTTCTGGCTTGTTATCCCACCAGTTCTTTGTCGCAGGCAGATGGTATTATTATTATTATTATTATTATTATTATTATTATTATTATTATTCTTTACTGTAGTTGTATACCGCCCTTCTCAGCCCTCAGGTAACTCAGGGCGGTTTACAATGGCAACGATTCAATGCCCCAAAACACCATAAAAGATTTAAAAACATTGGAATACCAGTAGAAAGTAGAAGATCTGACCCAAACAACTACCGTCCGGTCAGCCTCACGTCGATACCGGGCAAGATTCTGGAAAAGATTGTCAAGGAAGCGGTCTGCAAACACTTAGAAACAAATGCAGTCATCGCTAATAGTCAACATGGATTTATCAAAAACAAGTCATACCAGACTAATCTGATCTCTTTCTTCGATAGAGCTACAAGCTGGGTGGATGCAGGGAATGCCGTGGATGTAGCGTACCTGGATTTCAGCAAGGCCTTCGACAAGGTCCCCCATGACCTTCTGGCAAGGAAACTAGTCCAATGTGGGCTAGGCAAAACTACGGTGAGGTGGATCTGTAATTGGTTAAATGGATGAACCCAGAGGGTGATTCTCCCCAATGCTTCCTCTTCATCCTGGAAAGAAGTGACGAGCGGAGTGCCGCAGGGTTCCGTCCTGGGCCCGGTCCTGTTCAACATCTTTATTAATGACTTAGATGAAGGGCTAGAAGGCATGATCATCAAGTTTGCAGATGACACCAAATTGGGAGGGATAGCCAATAGTCCAGAGGACAGGAGCAGGATTCAAAACGATCTTGACAGATTAGAGAGATGGGCCAAAACTAACAAAATGAAGTTCAACAGTGACAAATGCAAGATGCTCCACTTTGGCAGAAAAAATGAAATGCAAAGATACAAAATGAGGGACGCCTGGCTCGAGAGCAGTACGTGTGAAAAAGATCTTGGAGTCCTCGTGGACAACAAGTTAAACATGAGCCAACAATGTGATGTGGCGGCAAAAAAAGCCAATGGGATTTTGGCCTGCATCAATAGGAGCATAGTGTCTAGATCTAAGGAAGTAATGCTACCCCTCTATTCTGCTTTGGTTAGACCACACCTGGAATATTGTGTCCAATTCTGGGCACCACAATTCAAGAGAGATATTGACAAGCTGGAATGTGTCCAGAGGAGGGCGACTAAAATGATCAAGGGTCTGGAGAACAAGCCCTATGAGGAGCGGCTTAGGGAACTGGGCATGTTTAGCCTGAAGAAGAGAAGGCTGAGAGGAGATATGATAGCCATGTATAAATATGTGAGAGGAAGCCACAGGGAGGAGGGAGCAAGCTTGTTTTCTGCTTCCCTGGAGACTAGGACGCGGAACAATGGCTTCAAACTACAAGAGAGGAGATTCCATCTGAACATTAGGAAGAACTTCCTGACTGTGAGAGCCGTTCAGCAGTGGAACTCTCTGCCCCGGAGTGTGGTGGAGGCTCCTTCTTTGGAAGCTTTTAAACAGAGGCTGGATGGCCATCTGTCGGGGGTGATTTGAATGCAATATTCCTGCTTCTTGGCAGGGGGTTGGACTGGATGGCCCATGAGGTCTCTTCCAACTCTTTGATTCTATGATTCTATGATTCTATGTTTCATATTGAAAAATCAATATTAAGGAAATTAGTTCTTCATTGGCTGCTTTAGAAATCTCATTTCATTCTCTCTGACCTTCTTCGCAAAAATGACTCTGTGGAGAGATGAAACCACATATTTGCATTCCTTCCGACTGTTCATTCTCCAGCATGTTGACGTGCATCGCAGGGGGTAAAGTGTTCCTACTTCCAGGTTTGTTCAGTCATGCCTGTGCTTTGGCGAATGTGGTCAGGAAACTGCATAGACGCTGGGATTCTGCCTCATTGGGATGGAAATAGTCTTCCATAAACACTGGTGGGCCATACAGGTGGAACCAAAAAAAGCTGTTTTTTATCCATCCCTGCAAAACTAGAGTATACAGCTAAGAGTTTTAGGACTATACTGATTACAGATTATTCCTATTCTACTATATGCTAACCTTTTTTTTAAACTTTAAATTGATGATCTAAAACAAATAAAAAGTGAAATAAGACCAAATATTTCAAAATGCCTGTAACTAAAGAAGAACACTGGTTATTTATTATTTCCTACTAGTCGTCCCCTGCCAGGCTTTGCTGTGGCCCAGTCTGGTGATCTGGAAAAGTAATGAGAAAGTGATGGTTTCTCATATATGTAGTTTCTTTATGCTTGTGGGTAAACAGTATTTTTTGTTGTTTCTTTGTCAGTGTTGACGTGGAGAGTGTCTGTTTTGCCTACTCTGGAACATACAACATATAATTGTCCCTCTTTAAGGGTCCCTTTCAAATCTATGTTACTATATCTCTCTCTGTGTGTGAATCATATCTATCTATCTATCTATTAGGCCTGGGCGGTTTCGTTTGTTAATTTTGTAATTCGTTAAATATTCGTTAATTTTAGCAATTACAAAACGATTACAAAATTTATTTTTAAACCCGGAAGTGTTTTTAAATATCGAAACGGCATGCACCAAATATTTTTGTATTTCCGTCCATTTCGGAAATACGTAAGATGGCTATGCTTGCTGGGAGCTCTCCTCTCTCTCCTCTCCTTAGCCAGTCAGAGCCTGAAAGAGGAGGAGGAGGAGGAGGAGGAGGAGGAGAGGGCGGGGAAGGCGCCGGCTGAGCAAGCGAGCGAGAGGGCGAGCGACCCTCAGCGGGAAGGCGGCCCGTCCCTCCTTCCTCACCTTTGCGGTGGGTGTGCTTCGTTCTCCCAATTCCGCACTGAAACCTTAGCGGAGGGCTGGGCTAGATGGCCTTTGGGGAGCCCTTCTCCCAATTTCGCATTGAGACCATAGCAGAGGGCGGGACTAGATGGCCTTTGGGGAGCCCCTTCTCCCAATTCCACATTGAAACTTTAGCAGAGGGCTGGAATGTATGGCCTTTGGGGAGCCCCTTCTCCCAATTCCGCATTGAAACCTTAGGAGGGGGCTGGACTAGATGGCCTTTGGGGAGCCCCTTCCTCCAATTCCGCATTCAAACCTTAGCAGAGGGCTGGACTAGATGGCCTTTGGGGAGCCCCTTCTCCCAATTCCGCACTGAAACCTTAGCTTCGGAGGAGCCGGGCCCGACTCGGCGGCAGCGCTTGAGGGCCCGCCAGAGTGAGTGCCTGCCTTCCCTCCTTAATAATAATTTCTCCTCCTTATTCTACTAAATTAATAATTAAATTAAAAAATATTGAAAAAATATTGAAAAAAAGGGCGCCATCTTTACAAAATGTTTTGTAAATATTAACGAAATTTCGTAAATACCGAACTTTTTTAAGGGAAAATTTTGTAATTATTTTAAATATCGAAACAAAAAAAAAACCCCAAGTACAAATCGATTTTAGAAACAAATTTTTGCGTTGTTACCCAGGCCTACTATCTATCTATCTATCTATCTATCTATCTATCTATCTATCTATCTATCTATCTATCTATCTATCTATCTATATCTATAGCTGGATGGCTCTTTGTCAGGAGGGCTTTGATTAGATTTTCTTGCCCTGGTGAAGAGAGTTGGACTGGATGGCCTTAAGTATTTTCTGTTAGTCATGGGGGTTCTGTGTGGGAAATTTGCCCCAATTCTGTCGTTTGTGGGGTTCAGAGTGCTCTTTGATTGTAGGTGAACTATAAATCCCAGTAACTACAACTCCCAAATGTCAATGTCTATTTCCCCTAAACTCTGTGTTCATATTTGGGCATATGGAATATTTGTGCCAAGTTTGATCCAGATCCATCATTGTTTGAGTCCACAGTGCTCTCTGGATGTAGGTGAACTACAACTCCCAAACTCAAGGTCAATGTCCACCAAACCCTTCTAGTGTCAATGTCTATTTCCCCTAAACTCCATCTGTGTTCATATTTGGGCATATGGAATATTTGTGCCAAGTTTGGTCCAGATCCATCATTGTTTGAGTCCACAGTGCTCTCTGGATGTAGGTGAACTACAACTCCCAAACTCAAGGTCAATGTCCACCAAACCCTTCTAGTGTTTTCTGTTGGAAATGGGAGTCCTGTATGCCATGTTTGGTTCAATTCCATCGTTGGTGGAGTTCAGAATGCTCTTTGATTGTAGTTGAACTATAAATCCCAGCAACTACAATTCCCAAATGACAAAATACATTTTTTAGGGATGGTTACTCCTTGGGTTAGTAGGTGTCTTGTGGCCAAGTTTGATGGCAATTTGTCCAGTGGTTTTTGAGTTATCTTAATCCCACAAACGAACATTACATTTTCATTTATATAGATTACTATATTGTACTATACTGTTATATTGTAATATTTTTAGTAATATTACATGTAGTATAAAATATATAATTATAATGTATTATTATTAATAGTAGTATTATATTGTATTACACAAAGGTCCTCACCATGGTGGAAGCAGTTCCACTTATCAAATGTGATCAGTCCGGGTGATTGAGAACTTTGTTTAATTTCTTTTTTATAAGGACTTGCCCAAATTCCTATCTGTCTGGGATACAAATCTTGTGACATTTAGGACATAGAAAAGAGTTCAGGAGAAATCAACACATTTTGCCATTCCTGCAGTGAATCTGCTCATTCCCAGCCAGTAATGCTCTGGTCCATTTTCTAATTTTCCACACAAATATATATTGTACTCTATTGAAATAGTGTTACTTGAGACTTGCTTTCCCCAAAGTTCAACCAGTAGAGCTAGGATTACAATAGAGCAGTATTTCTCAACCTGGGGGTCGGGACCCCTGGAGGGGTCACAAGGGAGTGTCAGAGGGGTCACTAAGGACCATCAGAAAACACAGTATTTTCTGTTGGTCATGGGGGTTCTGTGTGGGATGTTTGGCCCAATTCTATCATTGGTGGCGTTCAGAATGTTCTTTGATTGTAGGTGAACTATAAATTCCAGCAACTACAACTCCCAAAATGTCAAGGACTATTTTCCCCAGACTCCACTAGTGTTCACATTTGGTCATATTGAGTATTCATGCCAAGTTTAGTCCAGATCCATCATTGTTTGAGTCCACAATGATCTCTGGCTGTAGGTGAACTACAACTCCAAAACTCAAGGTCAATGCCCACCAAACCCCTCCAGTATTTTCTGTTA
The DNA here is from genome assembly GCF_037176765.1 of Anolis sagrei. NCBI lineage: Eukaryota > Metazoa > Chordata > Lepidosauria > Squamata > Anolidae > Anolis > Anolis sagrei. The sequence continues at coordinate 18,857,575 of NC_090027.1, forward strand.
GTCATGGGAGTTCTGTGTGCCAAGTTTAGCCCAATTCCATTGTTGGTGGAGTTCAGAATGCTCTTTGATTGCAGGTGAACTATAAATCCCAGCAACTACAATTCTCAAATGACAAAATCAGCCTACCTCCAACCCCACCAGTATTTGGGCGTATCAGGTATTTGTGCCCAGTTTGGTCCAGTGAATGAAAATACATCCTGCATATCAGATATTTACATTAAGATCCATAACAGTAGCAAAATGACAGTTGTGACGTAGCAACGAAAATAATTTTATGGTTGGGGGTCACCACAACATGCCGAATTGTATTAAGGGGATGCGGCATGAGGAACGTTAAGAACCACTGCAATAGAGACTAGAGCTGGTGGGATGTGGCCCTTCCTGAAGCTAAGCTGCTTTCGCAGGTGAGCAAAGAAAAGAGGCAGAGAGGACACACTGATGTTGTTTGTAATATGGCTGAGACAAGAAGTGAAGAAGCAGTGGTGATTTCCCTCCCCACTCCTTTTATTTCCCTCCTTTCTCTTTCTTTTAACAGCAGAGGAAAGATATAAAGATCTTTGTCTTCCCTGACCAAGATTACAAGGTGTCCTGGGGCGGCATGAATAGCATCTTGGCTTCAGGTGTTCCTGGGGCTCTGCCGCTCCGAGGTGATCTCCAGGTGCGTGTTGACCCCCGGCAACTGTGTTCTGCTCAGGTTAACTCTGGGGAGGGAGGAGAAGGAAGATAGCCTCTTCCACCCTATGAGCCTCCCCTGAATTCCAATCTTTCGACCTTTTGTTTATTTGCAGCATAGTTTATTTCACACTTCCACAATATTTATTTATTTATTGTAGTTACTTATACCCCGCCCTTCTCACCCCCGAGGGGGGACTCAGGGCGGCTTACAAACAAAGGCACAAATTCGATGCCTGTCAAAATATACAGCATATATAAAACAGTATAAACATTTAACAGCATTAAAACACATCACTACATAATATAATAAAAACAATTTCATGCACAGTGAGATTCAAATTCCGAAATGTCCATTCATTCCAACAATTCCTGCTCTTCAATGGGTCCTTATTTTAGCTGCCAGAATGTCCAAAAGCTTGGTCCCAAATCCAGGTCTTCAGCTTTTTTCTAAACGACAGAAGGGAGGTCGCTGATCTGATCTCCCCGGGGAGTGAGTTCCACAGGTGAGGGGCCACCACCGAGAAGGCCCTGCTCCTCGTTCCCGCCAACCTCACTTGAGATAGAGGCGGGGTCGAGAGCAGGGTCTCCCCAGATGATCTTAAACTCCGAGGTGGGACGTAGAGGGAGATCCGTTCGGACAAATACACTGGGCCAGAACCGTATAGGGTTTTGTAGGTTAAAACCAGCACTTTGAATTGTGCTCGGAATTGGATCAGCAGCCAGTGGAGCTGATGTAACAGGGGGGTGGTGTGCTCCCTGTACGTCGCTCCGGTGAGCAATCTGGCTGCTTCCCGCTGTACTAATTGTAATTTCCGAGCAGTCTTCAAAGGCAACCCCATGTAGAGTGCGTTGCAGTAATCCAATCGGGATGTGACAAGAGCGTGGACCACCGTGGCCAGATCTGACTTCCCGAGGTATGGGAGCAGCTGGCGCACAAGTTTTAATTGTGCGAAAGCTCTCCTGGCTACCGCTGAGACCTGGGGTTCCAGGCTCAGCGATGAGTCCAGGATCACTCCCAAACTGCGAACCTGCGTCTTCAGGGGAAGTGTAACCCCGTCTAACACAGGCTGTAACCCTATACCCTGTTCGGCCTTACGACTGACCAGTAGGACTTCTGTCTTGTCTGGATTCAATTTCAATTTGTTAGCTCTCATCCAGTCCGATACAGCAGCTAAACACCGGTTCAAGGTCTGGACAGCCTCCTTGGTGACAGGTGGAAAGGAGTGACCAATCCCAGCTGAATTGCAGGACAAAATTACAAAATTACATGTATGAAGTAGCAAGGAAAATAATTTTATGGTTGGGGGGTCACCACAACATTTTTTTTTGTCGTGTCAGGAGCGACTTGAGAGACTGCAAGTCGCTCCTGGTGTGAGAGAATTGGCCGTCTGCAAGGACGTTGCCCAGGGGACGGCCAGATGATTGGATGAAGAACTATATTAAGGGGATGCGGCACGAGGAAGGTTGAGAACAGGGGCGGCCCGTCCATTACGCGAAGTAAGCGGTCGCAGAACACTTTTTTTTTGCCAGGGGCACAGAGGCGCCTCTGTAAATGTCCCTCGACCGCCACTTGAGGAGTGCCCCCTCAGCTCACAACAGCCCTAGCAGTCCGGGGGGAGCCTCGGATTTCTTGTCTCGCTGCCGGGCAATCCTCTTGAGCCTCACCTAGCCCCTCTCGTTCCTGCTCCACTCAGCCACCGGGTGCACGAGCAGAGCCGGCGCTCAATCGTTCTCTGCGTTCGATCCCTTCCCCATGACCGGCTCCCTTTCCCGATCCCCTAGCGCTCCACCCGCCTCCTCTCCTCTCCCCAATCTGTGGGTGGGCCAAGGGGCGGAGCCACTGCGCCTGGCCCACTTTGGGTCCGGAGGCGTGTCTGAAGACCCCAGTGGGCGCACCAAAAGTCGCCTCTTCTCCTGACTTTCTCTTCAGCCATTGGGACCGGGAGAGAGAGAGAGAGAGAGAGAGAGAGAGAGCCCCTCCGGCTGGAGGTATCTCCCACCTCCGCTCCCTCCTTTGTTTTTGCGCCTACCTACGGGAAAGGTGGGCATCTCCACCTCTCTCTCTCTCTCTCTCTTGGTCCCAATGGCTGAGGAGAAAGTCAGAAGAGGTGACTTTTGGTGCACACGCCGGGGTCTTCAGGCACGCATCCGGACCCAAAGCGGGCCAGGCAAGGGAGTAAGTGCGGCAAGTGTAGTTACTGGGATGTATAGTTCACCTACAATCAAAGAACATTCTGAACTCCACCAATGATGGAATTGAACCAAATATGGCACACAGAACTCCCACGACAAACAGAAAATATATATCAATGATTGGTTGGGGGGGGGGGGGGGTGTCAAAATACTCTTTGCTTACCGTTGAAAATTACCTAGGGCCGCCTCTGGTTGAGAACCACTGGTCTATACAATCATCTCACTCCTTCTTAGTCTCAAAGGAAAGGGGGAAGAACAATTGATTCAAAAAGAAGGAGAAGCTAGAAAGGATTCCTATAGTGGTGTGCATAGGATCACAGACATGGTAGCTCTAATTTTATGTGCACAGTCTGCAGAGGTCAGCCAGACTATCGAGAAAACTCCCCAATAGATTCCATATTCTTTTCCTGCAAGATAAAAGTGAATCCCTCTTTAGCCTCTCATTTATTTGTTTCCTATATTTGCCACTGACTTAGGTGGCTTAAATGAACCAACACAATGCATACCTTTGTAGTTTGCACAGGAAAACACCACTTTCCCAGCAGATTTGTTTCAGAGAGAGTCGGGGGTGTTGTTTTCAGTGTCCTTCTCTCCAACCCTTTGATCCAGTTCATTGCTCATTGCAACTAATCTGAGACACTAGGAAATGCAACTTGAATCTGGGAAAGTTATGGATCCCACCTTTTTTCATCAGCCACTTGGCTGGTAGCCAAAGATGATGTTCTGGCTTCTTTGCTTGCCAGATGTGATGTGGAAAATTGGGGAGAAGGGATCGGCCGGTCCTTGAAAAGAAAAGAAAATCCCATGGTAAATGGGGGGGGGGGGGGGGATGTTTCTAATGGATGAGTGCACTCTGTACAAGTTGATCCATCTTTGTAAAAAATTAATCCATCCCAGAAGAAAATTGGGAAGATGAACCATACATCTACATTTCATCTGCAAATTAAGTTCTATTTTGTGGGAAACTGCTTCTCGTCACTGTTTCAGTCTTTCTCTCTTTCTTTCCTTTATGCCTCTCCCAGAGGAGGAGATATTTTTTACATCACTTTTGCAGTCTTATTTTTCGAAATTAAACTGGCACGAGTTGCAAACTTAAGCTGGTATGATAGATGCTTGGTCTCGTATGTTGCCTCTGCAGCCCTAATTCCAATGGGGTCAGGAAATACCCACTGAAAGGCATGAAACTGGAGCAGAAAATTAAAAAATTGGCACCTATCCCAACATTTCATCCCACGTACTTTGAGAACAGAAAGCAAGGCTGTGGAATAGAATAGTTACTCATGTTGAAGTCAGCCATAGCAGAGCACCTGATGAACCAGCCTGGACACAGCATATTATTTAAGAACACAGAAATGCTGGACCACACCAACAACCACCATGTCAGACTACACAGAGAAGCCATTGAAATCCACAAGCATGTGGACAATTTCAACAGAAAGGAAGAGACCATGAAAATGAACAAAATCTGGCTACCAGTATTAAAAAACTCTAAAATTATAACAGCTAAACAACAGAGAGGAAAAAACCAGGCACAGATTAACACCTCCCAGCAACAGATTTTCCCAGACTCAGGCAGGCCTTCAAATGCTAATGAAGGTGATCAGCTAAACATTCACACCTAACTGCAGCAGGGAAGAGCTCCTTGCCCCACCCCAGCCATTCCACAGATATATAAGCCCATTTTCCTACTTCCAACAGACCTTCTCAACCTCTGAGGATGCTTGCCATAGATGCAGGCGAAACGTCAGGAGAAATGCCTCTAGAACATGGCTCTATAGCCCGAAAAAACCCACAAGAACCTTGTTTTGATTTCTCCCCCACCCCAGATTAGAACCTAGGTAAATCTGAAGTAATCTGAAGGAAACGTTTCAAAGCTCATCCATCCCTACAAGATACAGGAATGAAGGAGCACGCCCCCAACTGCCTTGCTCCTTTAGCCTGGCAAAAAAAATTATTTATTTACCGTATTTATATACCGCCTCTCTCATCCCGAAGGTGACTCAAGGTGGTTTACAGTTGGCACAATTCGATGCCCTCAACAACATAAAATACACCATGTCATACAACCACCATGTCAGACCACACAGAGAAGTCATTGAAATCCACAAGCATGTGGACAATTTCAACAGAAAGGAGGAAACCATGAAAATCAATAACATCTGGCTACCAATATTAAAAAACTCTAAAATTAGAACAGCACAACAACAGAGAGGAAACAAACAAGGACATCTAATCACCTCTCAACAAAAGTTTGCTCCAGGCACTGCCAGGCAATCAAATGCTAATCAAGGTGGTCAGTTGAAACATTCACACCTAGCTCCAGCAGAAAAGAGTCCTTTGTCCCGCCCTGGGTATTCCACAGATATATAAACCCCTTTTCCTAGTTCCAACAGACCTCACTACCTCTGAGGATGCTTGCCATAGATGCAGGCGAAATGTCAGGAGAAATGCCTCTAGAACATGGCCATATAGCCCGAAAAAACCTACAACAACCCAGTGATTCCGGCCATGAAAACCTTCAACAATACATTGAACATAAAATACAATTTAAAACATTTAGCATATAATATAAAAAACATACAAAACCAATAAAAACATAAATCCTCAGCATCTCCTTACTAAAATCATTTTCCAGTCGCATCATCCAGTCATTCCGTAGATCTATATTTGACTCTTACACTGCATTAGCAAATGCTTGCCCCAAAAAACAGGTTTTAACTTTTTTGCAAAATATTAGGAGGGAGGAGGCGATCTAATATCCCTAGGAAGGGCATTCCACAGCCGAGGGGCCACCACTGAGAAGGTCCTGTCTCTCATCCCCGCTAAATGCATATGTGAAGAAGGTGGGACCGAGAGCAGGACTTCCCTAGACCATCTTAGAGTCCTAGATGGTTCATAAAAAAGGATCGGGGTGCCCCTCTCAGGCCAGTTGCAATATGAAGATATTGTGTAAACGCTGCACTCTAGCATTGAGACACCTTGTCACCTAGCACCACACCAGAGTCCAGTAGTAGTATCTAAAAATGTTTATTAAAGAAGGCAGGTGAAGAGGGGAAAAAGGGCAATTCCAAAAAAGGTCAGTGGAATGGAAAATACAAAACAGCAATGATCCAAAAATGGCAAAGTACATAAAGTCAAAGCAGTACTTCTAACATGCATACGTAAACCAGAAAGTAGGAGCTTTTTCCAAGGCAAATACTTCCAGGAACAAAGACATGAACCAGAACAGGAAACTTGAATCATGAACTTGAGAGCAAAGACAGGAATGCCATCCTTTAGCAACGTTGTCTCCTCTGAGAGCTTGAAGCCCAAACCACCTAATTTAAGCACACCCAGGTGCCCATAAGATCATGCTGAACACCCTGGGCCTTCAAGGTCTTATCTCGAATCTTCTAAGAATGTTGTGGTCACCTATTTCTCACTCCTTCCTGTCTCAGACCTAATCTAGTTCCCCAAGAAAACTCCTCACTTTAAAATCCAAAAACCCCCTCATCATCTGAAACATCAGAAAAATCCTCTGCCACTTGCTAATCTACAACAATATATGTGGCAAACTTTTCCAGGTGCTGCATAGTAGTTTAATGAATCTTTTTTAACTTCGCTGAAATCATCTTCAATTGAAAAGAATCTGTTTCTGGTTTCACTTGGATGATATCAGAACAGGACCTTGGCCCGTGTTTTGTTATTTATTTATCGTGTCAGGGGCAACCAGACCATTGTATTACATTTCTAACAGAACAAAGCAGGCAAACAGACAAAACACCCCCAGCTCCTTCAAGGTCAATCCAGTCACTTCAAGGCGCTTATTGTATAGAATATAAAGACTACATCATTCTCCCAGAATCTGTCTTGAGTCAGGGTGCTTAACAGACTTGATTTATTTCTCATGTCAGGGCAGCCAGTCAATTATATTACATTTCTAACAGAACAAAGCAAACAAACAGAGAAAATACAAAATTTGTGAGTTTGGTTGTTGATTAAATGTCCTTCGACCAGTAGCTGGCCACTTGGAGTGCCTCTGGTGTTGCCGCAAGGAGGCCCTCCATTGTGCATATGGCAGGGCTCAGGTTGCATTGCAGCAGGTGGTCAGTGGTTTGCTCTTCTCCACACTCGCATGTCGTGGATTCCACTTTGTAGCCCCATTTCTTGAGGTTGGCTCTGCATCTCGTGGTCCCAGAGCGCAGTCTGTTCAGTGCCTTCCAAGTCGCCCAGTTTTCTGTGTGCCCAGGGGGGAATCTCTCATTTGGTATCAGCCATTGGTTGAGGTTCTGGGTTTGAGCCTGCCACTTTTGGACTCTCGCTTGCTGAGGTGTTCCAGCGAGTGTCTCTGTAGATCTTAGAAAACTATTTCTTGATTTAAGTCATTGACGTGCTGGCTGATACCCAAACAAGGGATGAGCTGGAGATGTCTCTGCCTTGGTCCTTTCACTATTGGCTGCTACTTCCCAGCGAATGTCAGGTGGTGCAATACCGTCTAAACAGTGTAATCTTTCCAGTGGTGTAGGGTGCAGACACCCCGTGATAATGCGGCATGTCTCATTAAGAGCCACATCTACTGTTTTAGCGTGGTGAGATGTGTTCCACACTGGGCATGCATACTCAGCAGCAGAGTAGCATAGCGCAAGGGCATGTGTTCTGTTGAAAGATACAGTATAATGGAAGATGTTCCTTCATATAGCTGTATTCTGTGCTAGGTTGTGTCTGAAAACCATTTGTTACATATATGAATATTATTTTTTCTGAATAATTTCCTGGGAAAATTTAGGAACATCTAATGCATGTGTGTGTGTGTGTGTGTGTGTGTGTGTGGGAGAGAGCACATGCCTGAGAGAGAGAAAGAGAAAGAAGAAGAATAGGAACGAAAAGTGTTAATGTTAGGGCAAACACTGCATATGGAGTTTGCATTAACACATGCTGTTAGACAACAGGTTTTCAGATACTGCCATTAAAGACGGATAGCTTGATATATGGGAGGCATTACATGTATTAAATAAACCATTTCCCCAGATGTAACCCATAACTGTCCTTTTGTCTCTCCAGAGTTCAAACCGCACATGATCCTGGGAATCATTCTCTGGTTCCACCTTCTGCTTGATCAGTGTAGTATTGAAAATGCTGACCTCTGACCTGGAAGATTAAAAAGGATAACACCTGGTCTTTTGGAAAGAAACCACATAAGTATCTCCTTTGTACACAGGTTAACAATACTTCCTTAAGTCCTGAAAATAATTCAGACCCCTGGCAGTGTGCAAGTGGGGCTGGAGAAAGAAGGTGGGCCTGGCAGAAAAGTGAGACCGGAAAGGCACAAGTTTGAGCTTGAGAAAGGAAGTACATGTCAAAGGAGATAATAATTACCTATTAGATGTGATATCAGAATAAGTACAAGATTACATCAGCATCTTTGCGAAACTCATAAACATTACAAGCCATGTATTGTCGAAGGCTTTCATGGCTGGAATCACTAGGTTCTTGTGGTTTTTTTCGGGCTATAGAGCCATGTTCTAGAGGCATTTCTCTTGACGTTTCGCCTGCATCTATGGCAAGCATACTCAGAGGCCTGTTGGAAATAGGACAATGGGTTTATATATCTGTGGAATGGCTGGGGTGGGGCAAAGAGCTCTTCTCTGCTAGAGCTAGGTGTGAATGTTTCAACTGACCACCAAATGCTAATGAAAGTAACAAGATAAAACAGTGTCCAAATGTAGCAATCCAAAGCAATGTTCAAAAAGCATAAAATATAATCCAAGGCACTGATTATCCAGACAGGAATTAACCAAGAAGCAAGAACAGACCAGACGCTGCTAGTCAACTTGAAAAGCTAGAAAAAACCATGAAGCTAGAAAAAAACAACTTGAACAGGAATTTCATTAGACTTGTGCTTGGTTTCCAAACGATGCCTGATCTGGCAAGATTTTCTACAGGCAAACCTTAAATCCCAAGAACTGGTTTTGTTTTTCCCCAGTCTTTGACTTTAATTGACAAATTCTTTCGGATCTACGTAAACATTGGGCCTCTTGTCGATTCTGACTAAACTCTAGCCGCCGATTCTGCTTATCTGACTCCTCATTAACTTTAGTAGGTGCCAGACTGTTTTCCAAACTAGAATCTGGAGAGCTCACAGATGGAGGGAGTAAACCTTTCTCCCAAGGCCTGACAGAAACATTCTCATGAGAATCTTCCCTTTGCACCGAAGCCTCTCTGTCAGTCTCTGCATGAAACTCATTGACCAAAGTGTCTCCATCTTGCACCTCAAAGTCCGCCCTAGCATCCCCCACATCAGAAGCAACAGGGGACTGATTTCCCTCCTCATTACCCACATCAGACACAGAAACATCAGGAGACTGAAACACATTCACAGATTCAAGCACAGGCTCAGGTTCAATCACAGGCTGAGTCTCAACAGCACTGAGAAAACACAATAAGGTTACAAGGAGCGGGGAGAGACGGGGGATGACTGAAGTCAATAGGAACTTTAGAAGGGTCTACACCAGGAGGAAAGACCCTGTGGCCCCACCAAAGAGGGATTGCTACGTTGGTGAGCAAAGAGAAGCCTAATTTTAAGCAATTTATTTTCCCTAAATTCCCCCCAAAAAATCTCACCAAAGTTGAAGAAAGTGCCACAGAGATGTTTATTAGCGATTCAGCTGAAAAGGATGCAAAGCAGCAATCATTCGCCAAGCTAAGCATACATGTACAGAAATAAATGCCATTTTTATAGAAAAAACAGAGTGTGGGGTTTGAATCTCTCCTTCACCTGGCTTGAAGGTGATTGGCTGGTGCCTCAACAACTGGGAGGAGGCTTGTCTGCCCCTCGAGCGCCTGGGCCAATCACAGGGCTTCTGCCACCTTGGCGCGTCGATGAATCAGGAGGGAGGGAAGTGGGACAAGGGAATACAATGCATTCTTGAATGGATTATGGAACTCAGGAAATGTCCATGTGGCTCAGCAAGTCCCAAATGGTCTTCAAGCGAAACCTGTCTATTGTGTCATGGTTGATCTGAGATAAGCATTGATCACTTAATCCGGGTTTTCCTCTTGTGGTTTCTTCGATCATCTGGAGAGGCCCTGCTCATGCTCCCACCACCGTTGGAAGCGCGATTGGTGGGAACGAGGGAGAGGGCCTTCTTGGTGGTGGCCCCTCGACTCTGTAACTCACTCCCCAGGGATATTAGACAAGCCCCAACTCTGGCAGTCTTTAGGAGGAGCCTGAAAATGTGGCTGTTTCAGTGTGCCTTCCCAGAATAGGAAACTCCCAGCAATATGTTCTCAAACACACTTTAATAATGATTTTGGATTGTCTGCACATTTCTTCCCTCTTCAAAACCTTTATTCCAATTACATGTTACCTGTTCATGCCCAGCATAATTTTTAATGTTTTTAATTATTGCATTTGGCCCAGCCATTGGTTTTTAAATGCGCGTTATTGTTATTGTTTTTGCTTATTTTGCTATGAGTTTTGTATTGTTTTTGTATTATTGCTGTTATTGTTATTGTTGTGTTTGGGCTCGGCCTTATGTAAGCCGCACCGAGTCCCTTGGGAGATGGTAGCGGGGTACAAATAAAGTCTTATTATTATTATTATTATTTGTGCTGTCGCATGCTGGATCTGTGCATCAGACTGTAGACAGGACATAAATTCTGTGTGCCCAACGGGACGCCGGGACTGCCTCAGATTAAAGGCCTTTGGATTTCCTTAAAACACAGTCTCTAGAATACTTAAAGGTTCAACAAAGTTCTTTATTAATGAAAACAAACAGGTACTTTAAGGCTTTCTTAACAGTCTATTGGCTGTTTCAATCTTGTCCACAGGGAACAGGCACTATCTTCTTAACTGTAACTAATGGGGAAATCCTTAACTTCTAATCTGGGCAGTCTGTCTTTGCCTCTGTTGGCGTGGAGCCCCTGCACCCGGTACCAACTGCTTCTGGCTTCCGTGAGAGACCCTTACCAAGCAGAGCTTTGTAGACTTCCAGGGGGAAAGAACTCAGGTTTCCGTGATGGCTGAATGAAGTCCTTCAGCAAAGGAGCTGTAAGGCTGTACAACCCCGGTCAGGCTGTAGGCTGTATATCTCCCCAGCCAAGCCGTAGGGATGTATAACCCTGGCCAAGCTGTAGAAGACGAAGCTTTCTACAGGAGCTCTTGGTTTCATGTCCTGTGTGAAAGGCTTCTCTGTGTGGACTGAACTCAAAAAGGCTCCTTTTCCCTCCAAAAACCCAAAGGGGGGCGGGACCAGGGAACCTAACTATAATTGACAGGTGGCTTGCCTTATGATTGCAGCCAAAAGAAGCCACCTATCTGCAGAGTCCTTGAAACTTAGGACTGCAACAAACATTCAATGCAAAGCAAACAAAATTGGAGCTCCTGGTACAGCTGTACCTGCACATTATTATTATTATTATTATTATTATTATTATTATTATTATCCAGTCTGGTATCCTTGCCCTTAGCAAAACTATAAGTTACTATCTCTATGGGGGGGGGGTGTCATGTTCGACTTCATGACCACAAATTCCTCAGCTGGGGAATGCTGGAAACTATAATCCAAAAAAGTCACTATTCAAAGTCTGAATTGCACTATAAAAGCCTCATCTGTGCTCACCCTAAGGGTGTTATAGACAGTAGGCTTGGGCGGTTTCGTTCGTTAATTTCGTAATTCATTATTAATTCGTATTTAAATTAGCTTACGATCCAATATTGAGCCATGCAGGAATAGTGTGGGGAGTAAATTAGATTTGAAACAATTTTTTCAATTTATTTCGTAATTATTTCATAATTATTTCGTAATTATTTCGTAATTATTTCGTAATTATTTTCGCATGTCTGGTGCAAGTTTTATAGTTGTTGTTTGTTTTATCACACCAACAGTCAACAACAGAGGGAGAGGGAAGCTTCAGAAGTCCCCCCTGTCCCATTTGGAGGTTTTTTTAGCATATTGCGCAATCGCGTCCGCCATTAACGAATCGATTCGTAATTTTACGAAATTTCGTATATTTCGAAATTTTTAAAAGGAAAATTTCGGAATTATTTAAAAAAATGAAACGCAAGGGCCCCCTAAAAACAAAACGAGTTTAGAACCAAATTTTTCCGTGGTTACCCAAGCCTACTATCTCTCTCTCTCTCTCTCTCTCTCTATCTATCTATCTATCTATCTTTATGGCTGGATGGCTCTTTGTCAGGAGGACTTTGATTACATTTTCTTGCCCTGCTGAAGGGAGTTGGACTGTATGGCCTTAAGTATTTTCTGTTGGTCATGGGGGTTCTGTGTGGGAAGTTTTCCCCGATTCTGTCGTTGGTGAGGTTCAGAGCGCTCTTTGATTGTAGGTGAACTGTGAATCCCAGTGACTACAACTCCCAAATGTCAACGTCTGTTTTTCCCCAAACTCCATCTCTGTTCATATTTGGGCATATTAAGTGCTTGTGCCAAGTTTGGTCCAGATCCATCATTGTTTGAGTCCACAGTGCTCTCTGGATGTAGGTGAACTACAACTCCCAAACTCAAGGTCAGTGCCCACCAAACCCTTCCAGTATTTTCTGTTGGTCATGGGAGTTCTGTGTGGCAAGTTTGGTTCAATTCCATCATTTTCCGTGGTTACCCAAGCCTAATAGACAGGAATGTCCCTCGCCTGCAATGTCATCCATGAAACAGGGAGAAGGCTCTTCAGAGGAATGCCCAGTCTGAGACTCCCCTACTTGCTTCACATGCTCAAGCCGTTGTTTCCCTTTGCTGCAGCCGTTTATTTTAGTTCTGCTTTAGAGAAAGACGTCTTGTCGAGCCTGCACTTGTCTCTCTGCCTCTCTGCCCCCCTCCATCCCCACTCAGCTAAGTAAACAAACACAGCACTTGGCCTGTTCACAAGCTGCTCTGTTGGCAATCTCAGCCGTTTGGCCCCGGGTCCAGCAACACTTCTAAAACAAACAAACTGGTCCAGCGGGAGGCAGCCAGATTGCTCACCGGAGCGACATACAGGGAGCACACCACCCCCCTGTTGTGTCAGCTCCACTGGCTGCCGATCCAATTCCGAGCACAATTCAAAGTGCTGGTTTTGACCTACAAAACCCTATACGGTTCCGGCCCAGTGTATCTGTCCGAACGGATCTCCCTCTACGTCCCACCTCGGAACCTAAGATCTTCCGGGGAGGCCCTGCTCTCGACCCCGCCTTTATCACAAGTGAGATTGGCGGGGACGAGGAGCAGGGCCTTCTCGGTGGTGGCCCCCCACCTGTGGAACTCACTCCCCGGGGAGATTAGATCGGCAACGTCCCTCCTTTCATTTAGGAAAAAGTTGAAAACCTGGATATGGGACCAGGCATTTGGACATCAAGGCAGCTAAAGAAAGACCTGATGACGAGTGGAATCTGATGAGACGGAATGGATTTACGAAACTTCGAATGCTGAGCTCAGGATTAGCCTACTACTGTGTTACTGTATTTTGTGTAGTGATGTTTTAAAATTTTTAATAGATAATTGTTTAATTTGCTTATATATGTATGTATATGTGACAAGGCATCGAATTGTGCCTTCCTTTGTAAGCCGCCCTGAGTCCCCCCCCGGGGGTGAGAAGGGCGGGGTAAAAGTGACGGAAATAAATAAATAAATAAACAGGCGCACTCACTGCCCCTGTGCGCACACAGCAGAACTTCCCCCCTCCCTTGTGTCAGTGGTGTGTGTATGTGTGTGAGAAAGAGTGCACAGATTAGTCATCAGTGTAGACACTTGCCGCTCTCTGAAAATAAACACAGTTTGAAACTATTAGTGCTAAAAATAATAGGGGCAAAGCAGCCCCGAGCATCATTCTCTCTCTTTCTGAGTTTCAAAAGGAAAAGATTCTGATGGTTGTTTGGAGCAGGAAGCCACCTCCCTTTGAGAACTATCAGAGGTGTCTCCAGAGAAATAAAGAAATAACTGTCCTGAGCAGAGCTCCGTTTGGCTTGGCAGCCTGGCCAAGGCGGACATAATCTCAGAGTGTGTTTTCGCTTCCTAGGGAGAACATTAACTCTCAAAGACAGAATGATGGAGTAACTTTGAATTCTGTCTCCTGCTGCTTTGCAATATGACTTTTTAAGAAAAAAAAAAAAACCAATCCCACCCCCAATGTCTGGATGAGAACGGCCTCTACAAAAACAGCTCTGCATGTGCTGTGCTTGCAATGTTAAACAAAGCAGAAGTGGATATTTTATTTCTCGTGTCATCAGCAACCATTGTATTACAATTCTAACAGAGCAAAACAAACACACAGATTAAAAAGAAAAAGGAAAAAAAACACACAGATTTTGCAAATTTGGTATTTGGTTAAATGTCCTTTGACCAGTATCTGGCCACTTGGAGTGCCTCTGGGGTTGCCGCAAGAAGGTCCTCCATCGTGCATGTGGCAGGGCTCAGGTTGCATTGCAGCAGGTGGTCAGTGGTTTGTTCTTCTCCGCACTCGCATGCCGAGGATTCCACCCCGTAGCCCCATTTCTTAAGATTGGCTCTGCATCTCGTGGTGCCAGAGCGCAATCTGTTCAGCGCCTTCCAAGTCGCCCAGTCTTCTGAGTGCCCAGGGGGGAGTCTCTCATCTGGTATCACCCATGAATTGACGTGCTGGGTTTTGGCCTGCCACTTTTGGACTCTCGCTTGCTGGGGTGTTCCAGCGAGTGTCTCTGTAGATCTAAGAAAACTATGTCTTGATTTAAGTCGTTGACGTGCTGGCTGATACCCAAACAGGGGATGAGCTGGAGATGTCTCTGCCTTGGTCCTTTCACTATTGGCTGCTACTTCTCGGCGGATGTCAGGTGGTGCAATACCGGCTAAGCAGTGTAATCTCTCCAGTGGTGTAGGGTGCAGACACCCCGTGATAATGCGGCATGTCTCATTAAGAGCCACATCTACTGTTTTAGTGTGGTGAGATGTGTTCCACACTGGGCATGCATACTCAGCAGCAGAGTAGCATAGCGCAAGGGCAGATGTCTTCACTGTGTCTGGTTGTGATCCCCAGGTTGTGCCAGTCAGCTTTCGTATGATGTTGTTTCTAGCGCCCACTTTTTGTTTGAAGCAGAAGTGGAAAAACTGCATTTTTGGATGGCGATTCACAGAATCTCCCTGCTCTTGGATTCTGGGAATTGTGGATCATAGTTACCTTTCCATGCTTTGTAGAAAACTTGCTATCTTCTCAGGGCTCCACTGTCATCCTCACATTAGACATTTTTTTCCCTGAATCCTGAAGGCGCAGGTTCGCAGCTTGGGAGCGATCCTGGACTCATCGCTGAGCCTGGAACCTCAGGTCTCGGCGGTGGTCAGGGGAGCTTTTGCACAATTAAAACTTGTGCGCCAGCTGCGCCTGTACCTTGGGAAATCTAACTTGGCCACGGTGGTCCATGCTCTGGTTACATCCCGTATAGACTATTGCAACACTCTCTATGTGGGGTTGCCTTTGAAGACTGCCCGGAAGCTACAACTAGTCCAACAAGCAGCAGCCAGACTACTAACAGGAGCGGGGTACAGGGAGCATACTACTCCTCTGTTGCGTCAGCTCCACTGGCTGCAAATCAGTTTCCGAGCATAATTCAAAGTGCTGGTGTTGACATATAAAGCCCTAAACGACTCCGGCTCAATTTACCTGTCCGAACGGATTCTCCCCGATGAACCATCAAGATTATGAAGATCTTCTGGAGGGGCCCTGCTCTCGGTCCCCCCTCTTTTGCAATCGCGATTGGGCCTTCTCGGTGGTGGCACCTCGGCTCTAGAACTCCCTCCCAATGGAGATTAGATCTGCCCCTTCCCTCCTCACTTTTAGAAAGCTGGTAAAAACATGGCTTTGGAATACTGCATTTGCAGAATGATGACTGAGTCAATAACTGCTGACCACACGGGCAGAGGGCGATGAATTTATGATTTATTCTGACGAAGTGACCTTTTGTAAGTTGTATAATTGTATTTTAATATATTTTTGTACTATTGTATTATGATGTTTACTGTGGTTTATCTTATTGTATTTTAATCCTATGCTGTTAGCCGGCCTGAGTCCCTCTTCGGAGGTCGAGAAGACCGGGTTATAAAAGCTCTAATTAATTAAATAAATAAATAAATAAATAATTTTTTTTCTTCTTAGATTGTAAAGCCCTGAAATGGTTGTTTATGCCAGTGCTTCCTAGTCATTGCTGTGACATCCAAAGCTACAGCCTCAGGTGGTACTATCTGTTGCACTCCAGAACAGGAATAACCCTCTGATTTTAAAACACCACATGTTGAGTAGGAAAACAATCCTTTTTATTGAAGATAAGTAAAATCAGCAAAGTAGAAAAAGCACTTTAAGGGAATAGGTAAATCCAATTAGATAAGAAGATAAGCAGGACCAAATTAGCCCAAGGTAGGGTTCAGCAAAGTTCAAAAACAAAGTCCAAACTTCTCTAATAAAACTCAAGAAAAAGGGAAACGTTGATCCAAGGCATGAGTATATAATCACAAGAGACAAAGAGACAAACCATAAATAAGAAATCCTTAAACATGAATCTTCCAAGCAAGGCTTCCATGCGTCAAGAGGAGCATAGTGTCTAGATCTAGGGAAGTAATGCTACCCCTCTATTCTGCTTTGGTTAGACCACACCTGGAATATTGTGTCCAATTCTGGGCACCACAATTCAAGAGAGATATTGACAAGCTGGAATGTGTCCAGAGGAGGGCGACTAAAATGATCAAGGGTCTGGAGAACAAGCCCTATGAGGAGCGGCTTAAGGAGCTGGGCATGTTTAGCCTGAAGAAGAGAAGGCTGAGGGGAGATACGATAGCCATGTATAAATATGTGAGAGGAAGCCACAGGGAGGAGGGAGCAAGCTTGTTTACTGCTTCCTTGTAGACTAGGACGCGGAACAATGGCTTCAAGCTACAAGAAAGGAGATTCCATCTGAACATAAGGAAGAACTTCCTGACTGTGAGAGCCGTTCAGCAGTGGAACTCTCTGCCCCGGAGTGTGGTGGAGGCTCCTTCTTTGGAAGCTTTTAAACAGAGGCTGGATGGCCATCTGTCAGGGGTCATTTGAATGCAATATTCCTGCTTCTTGGCAGGGGGTTGGGTTGGATGGCCCAACTCTTTGATTCTATGATTCTATGACCTTAGCAGGATTCTAAAACGATGCTTCATCTGACTATATTTCCCATGGTGGGAACTTTATATCCTCACATTAAGCTAGTCCAAGCACTCAGAAATTGGTTTCGTTTTCCCTGAATGCCTCTCATTCTTATCTGTCGAAGCCTGGCAGAACACCAAAGGCCTTTGTCGACCTGTCTGTTTTGGCTAATTTCCACCCACCTACCATTGCTATTGCCCGTTTTTGGTCAAAAGATATTTAGCCACCTGCACACCTTCTATTTTTATCGGTTTTATATTAATTTATGCAATGCTTTTGATACGAAATAAATAAATGACATAGCTCATGAAAAAAAACACCTTTGAATCTCCTTGTGGAGATGAAAAAAATTGGTATAAATAAACGTAATAATAATAATACCCTTTCATTTATATATTTTAAATATATATGATTTGTAAGATAATAAGCATAAATTTCCAAGATTTATGTCTTTTGCCTATGTGTTTGCACGACACACCTCCATACTGGACTAACATATCAAGACACATTGTTTGGAAAGC
The DNA here is from genome assembly GCF_037176765.1 of Anolis sagrei. Classification (NCBI taxonomy): domain Eukaryota; kingdom Metazoa; phylum Chordata; class Lepidosauria; order Squamata; family Anolidae; genus Anolis; species Anolis sagrei. The sequence goes on from NC_090027.1 coordinate 18,875,067, forward strand.
TCTGCCCCAGGGGGACCCTTTCACACTACTGGTGGTGCAGTGGGTTAAATCACTGAGCTTCTGAACTTACTGACTGAAAGGTTGGCAGTTCGAATCAGGGGAGCAGGGTGAGTTCCCACTATTAGGCCCAGCTTCTTCCAACCTAGCAGTTTGAAAACATGCAAATGTGAGTCGATCAATAGGTACCACTTTGGCAGGAAGGCAATGGTACTCCATGCAGTCATGGTGGCAACATGATCTAGGAGATATCTACGGACAATGCCGGCTCTTCAGCTTAGAAATGGAAATGAGCATCACCCTCCAGAATCAGACACAACTAGACTTACTCAAGGGAAGCCTTTACGTTTACTATACAGTTGTAGCACTGTGGTCCAACCTAACTGTTTTGATTGGGATGTGTAGTTTTGGAAGCCACTAAATCATGGTACTTTGGTTGCATATCATGTCAGCTGTGTAGCCCTGTTGCCGTAAAGTTATGAATGCAGGATCTTGGCTGTTCTCCTTATAGAGAGCTCGAGATTGTATTTTAACTCCACAATTGCAACCAAATGCACTTATTATTATTATTATTATTATTTGAAACACAACAAGATGAGTCCACAGCAGACATTCTGCTGGCAGTTGTATTGGATCACACGTCGGACACTTCCCAAGTGTCTAGGATTGTGTGATGTTTTGGCGAATAAGCCCAAAATTGTGCCTTCTAGAACAGATAAAATCCCAACTACCGACCTCCTGGATTACACAACTGACAAATTATATAAGAAGTTGTGGGCTTCCTGTCTCCAGCGCCTCAAATGACCAAGTAAGAAAGGGTGCTGTACAAAGAATTTTGGATATAGAAGCACAAAAAGATATAGCCACCCTCAGTAAGACTGCTAACCTAAAATGCCTGAGTCAATATAAACGTACCTTTCAAACTACTAACTACCTAAAAATGCGAACACCAAAATATCTCAGAGAGGTATTCACTTGAGCCAGATTTGACCAGCTCGAGACAATGGTTAGATACGGGAGATTTAACAGCATCCCTTATAATGAATGGAGTTGTATTTGTGGGGCACCTGAAATTGAGGATATAGCACACATATTGTTTGATTGCAAATTGTATCAAAAGGTGAGAGACTTCCACCTTGGTCCATATATCAAACGGACAATGTATTGGGATTCTCACATCAGAACAACATATTTTATGTGTGGCCAAGACCCAAAAATAACATATAAAACAGCTCTGTACTTAAGCAAAACAATACCTCTGAGAACCACATACGTAGGGCTGATTGGAGTAAATTGTAGGGGTTATAATGAAATATGATGTATATACTCAGCTTGATCAGTTTATCAGTTTTATCTTGTCTTATCATGTCTTATCATATGTATTTACTGTATTATTATAAGTGTCTTATTTTAGGTTCTTGTGGGTTATTTTGGGCTATAGAGCCATGTTCTAGAGGCATTTCTCCTGACGTTTCGCCTGCATCTATGGCAAGCATCCTCAGAGGTTGTGAGGTCTGACAGACCTCACAACCTCTGAGGATGCTTGCCATAGATGCAGGCGAAACGTCAGGAGAAATGCCTCTAGAACATGGCTCTATAGCCCGAAAAAACCCACAAGAACCTAGTGATTCCAGCCATGAAAGCCTTCGACAATACATTGTCTTATTTTAACTTACTACGTGGAGTGTGATCAGGTCTTGTCAGGCCTTGTTGTTCTGTTTCTTATTGTGATATGGCCTAAGGGCTTTGTTGTTCATTCGTTCAGTCGTCTCCGACTCTTCGTGACCTCATGGACCAGCCCACGCCAGAGCTCCCTGTCGGCCGTCACCACCCCCAGCTCCTTCAAGGTCAGTCCAGTCACTTCAAGGATGCCGTCCATCCATCTTGCCCTTGGTCGGCCCCTCTTCCTTTTGCCTTCCACTTTCCCCAGCATAATTGTCTTCTCTAGGCTTTGCTGTCTCCTCATGATGTAGCCAAAGTACTTCAACTTTGTCTCTAGTATCCTTCCTTCCAGTGAGCAGCTGAGCTTTATTTCCTGGAGGATGGACTGGTTGGATCTTCTCGCAGTCCAAGGCACTCTCAGAACTTTCCTCCAACACCACAGCTCAAAAGCATCTATCTTCCTTCACTCAGCCTTCCCTAAGGTCCAGCTCTCACATCCGTAGGTGACTACAGGGAATACCATGGCTTTGACTAGGCGGATCTTTGTTGCCAGTCTGATGTCTCTACTCTTTACTATTTTATCGAGACTGGACATTGCTCTCCTCCCAAGAAGGAAGCGTCTTCTGATTTCCTGGCCACAGTCTGCATCTGCAGTAATCTTTGCACCTAGAAATACAAAGTCTGTCACGGCCTCCACATTTTCTCCCTCTATTTCCCAGTTGTGAATCATTCTTGTTGCCATAATTTTGGTTTTTTTGATGTTTAGCTGCAACCCGGCTTTTGCGCTTTCTTCTTTCACCTTGATTAGAAGGCCCCTCAGCTCCTCCTCGCTTTCGGCCATCAGAGTGGTGTCATCTGCATATCTGAGGTTGTTAATGTTTCTTCCAGCAATTTTCACCCCAGCTTTGCATTCATCCAGCCCCGCACATCGCATGATGTGTTCTGCATACAAGTTAAAAAGGTTGGGTGAGAGTATGCAGCCTTGCCGTATGCCTGTCCCAATCTTGAACCAGTCTGTTGTTCCGTGGTCAGTTCTGACTGTTGCGACTTGGTCCTTGTACAGATTCCTCAGGAGAGAGACAAGGGGGCTTGGGATGCCCATCCCACCAAGAACTTGCCACAATTTGTTATGATCCACACAGTCAAAGGCTTTAGAATAGTCAATGAAGCAGAAGTAGATGTTTTTCTGAAACTCCCTGCCTTTCTCCATTATCCAGCGGATATTGGCAATCTGGTCTCTCGTTCCTCTGCCTTTTCTAAACCCAGCTTGAACATCTGGCAACTCTCGCTCCATGTATTGCTGGAGTCTTCCTTGCAGGATCTTGAGCATTACCTTACTGGCATGAGAAATAAGGGCCACTGTACGGAATATGGCCTAAGGGCTAATCAATAAAATTACTACTACTACCACAATTGAATAAAATCCCACATTATCTGCTTTAAACTGGAATATAAGGGTGTATGGACTCAGATAACCCAGTTCAAAGCAGATATTATGGGGTTTTCTGCCTTGATATTCTGGGATATAGGGCTGTCTGGAAGGGCCCCAAATCCAATCTCTTTCTGAAATCCTCTCTTTAAAACAATTTAATAAAATTTTTCAGATACTGAAGCAAGTAATTGTTATATTCATATTTTGCTGCCGTATGAAACATATTTCAGAAGAAAGGATGCAAATCACATGAAATTAACAATTGTTCCTGTCTCTCTTCTAAAAATTAACAGACTTTTAATTCTATATGTATTGGCGAATAATGCGTGCAGATCCCAGTAAGGTGGCCTTTTGCAGCTGACAGATGGTAATTTTGTCAGCGCCAATTGTGTTTAAGTGCAGGCCAAGGTCTTTAGGCACTGCACCCAGTGTGCTAATCACGACTGGGACCACCTTGACTGGCTTGTGCCAGAGTCTTTGAAGTTATTATTATGATTAAAAACTACTTCGTTCTCTAGACTTGCCAGATAAAGCGAAGCAGAGAGAGGAAGTGACTGTCATTTGACAAGTGCCTTTCCCACAGATCCTTGGCAATCCGGACATGCCTCAGGGGACAGTAGAAGACAGGATAGGAGAGAATAAGGAACGGAGGAGAGTTTTGGATTAACTTTCCAATTTACTTGACATTAATCTCTAAGGTAAATACACTTCCTCTCTCCCAAAGCCAACATTGTTGAGAGAAAGAACGCAAAGTGGGGATGCACAGATTTTACTGATACATACAATAGCTATCTTTATATGAAACATTTCTTTACAGTGTTTGGTGTCTTACAGGTTATGATCAAAAATCTATCATTTACTTAAGATTAAATACAGTTTTAATTTATTTAGGCAGGCACTCCATTACTGACTTCAGAAAGATCCTTTCGGTGCTGTTATGAACTGCCATTTTTTCTGTACTACTACTACATTTTAAAATTCTTTCATATTGTTAAAATTCATGGTGTTTTAATGGACGCTTTGAGATTCTAGGAGGCTTTAGAGCAGGCATGGGCAAACTTTGGCCCTCCAGGTAGCTCACGTTTGATTAGTTCACACACTCTGCTTTGCCAGAGAAATAAAATATGCCACACAGATTATCATAGAGTCATAGAATCATAGAATCAAAGAGCTGGAAGAGACCTCATGGGCCATCCAGTCCAACCCCCTGCCAAGAAGCAGGAATATTGCATTCAAATCACCCCTGACAAATGGCCATCCAGCCCCTGTTTAAAAGCTTCCAAAGAAGGAGCCTCCACCACACTCCGGGGCAGAGAGTTCCACCGCTGAACGGCTCTCATAGTCAGGAAGTTCTTCCTCATGTTCAGATGGAATCTCCTCTCTTATAGTTTGAAGCCATTGTTCCGCGTCCTAGTCTCCAAGGAAGCAGAAAACAAGCTTGCTCCCTGTGGTTTCCTCTCACATATTTATACATGGCTATCATGTCTCCTCTCAGCCTTCTCTTCTTCAGGCTAAACATGCCCAGCTCCTTAAGCCGCTCCTCATAGGGCTTGTACTCCAGACCTTTGATCATTTTAGTCGCCCTCCTCTGGACACATTCCAGCTTATCAATAAGGAACATGTAGTTTACCCTTCGTAATTCAGAACAACATATGTACTATCATGTGATCAGTCACGTTAACTCACATAATGTCCTTTTAGAGAGATTTAAATGGCTTTTCTTTTGTCCATGTAGATAAACTCCTTCAGCAGTTCATAAAGCATGAGCACACTCTAAACTCTGTCTCTCTCTGCTTCTCTCTCTGCATCGTAGGCATGGTTAGGTTCGGTTGGAATCTTCGTAATTCGGAATAAATTTGGAAATATTTTGCTTTTTGAAGCGATTTCGAAGTTTTTAAAGAAACCGGAAGTCCTTTTGCCCTTCTGAAGCTTTTTCCGCCATTTCTGTTACGAAGCAGTAAGTGAGTCGGAAATGATTCAGCGTTTCCCAGCTTCTGGTCCCTGGCCTTGCCTCAAGCCTGGGAAGCCATTTTAAACCAGAGTGGATGCATTTCTGCCCTCTCCTCTCCCCTTGCTTTTGTCTCGAGCCTGGGAAGCATTTTAAAACAGAGTGGATGAATTTCTGCCCTCTCCTTTCCCCTCACTTCTGTCTTGAGCCTGGGAAGCATTTTAAACCAGAGTGGATGAATTTCTGCCCTCTCCTCTCCCCTCACTTCTGTCTTGAGCCTGGGAAGCATTTTAAAATGGAGTGGATGAATTTTCTCCCTTTGCTTCCCCCCATCCCCCCCCCCCCACTTCTGGAGTAAAACCACTACCTTAAAAGTCAAGACCACCCACTGTTACAGGAAATAACATTTTCAAACTATTAAGGAAGGATTCAGAAGTCTCAGAAGTTTCAAAAGGTTTTGAACATTTTTTCTGTGAAAATCCAATTGACTTTAGAATCAAGCCACCAGCACCCCCTACATCCGAAATGAGTTTGAACCATTTCTTTTGGATCAAACAAGGCTACTGCCTAGCTCAAGCGTGAACAAAAATGTAATAGTAATCAAAAGTCTCAGGCTCAGCCCGACAAATCAGTTTCATCCATCTTATTTTACAGTTCAGATACGCATTCACTGATTCCTTGTATGCTCCAACAAAGCCCTGGTCAATAAGTAGAGCCAGGCATGTAGCTGGGGGGGGGGGGGGGGGGGCTTGAGGGGCTTCAGCCCCCCCCCCCCGAAATTCTCATGGTGGTTCGCGAAAAAGCCTTACTGGTGCATTATTTAAACTGTTAAGTTTATTCATATCATGATCTGATCACCATACTCAATATATCCCATATGCATGGGGGTATTGGGGTAATGATACAAAGGGTTTGCTAGGCTAGACCCTCTTTCACTCAGACTCAGCCCCCCCTGAAACTCAGCCCCCCCGAAACCCCCCCTGAAAAAAATTCACCCCCCCCCCCCGAAATGAAATCCTGGCTACGAGCCTGAGTAGAGCTGAAATCTAACCAAGGCTATTGGTTACTCCAAGACGTCATATATGAACATAAACCAATAGATTTTCATTTACAAAAAAAGGGATTCTAATTAAATTTTACAAAGTACATACTGGCTGTGAGAGCATAACAAAATGCCTGAGAATCTACAGCCTTCAATGCATAGTGGAAAATTGGGGGCAAAGAGGTAGAGTTTGTTCCCCCAAGAAGAGGAACATTAACAGGAACAGACACCAATGCCACACCAGTCCTTCCATCTCTAAACTTCAGGGCTGCAACAAAATCTTTATTAAACAGTGACGTTAATTTTTTAACAGCTGTATGGCAGATGTAGGAAGAAAAATACATTTCCAACCCCTTTCCTTAGGCTTTAGTATCTCTACCCCCATCCCTTGTTACAAGTATTAAGTACAAGGCATTTGCCTCCCCCTTCTTCTGCCCAAGCGTACAGCTATAATATGGTTTTTGTGAGGATTAGAAAAATAAACAGAACATAACCAGCACTGTCCTAATGTGCTAAATTACCGAAAAAGACATAACAGATTAGCAGCCTGGCTCAGGCTGGGTGGAAAGTGGCCCGAGCTCCCAATCTCTGGGAGTTATTTAGTTAAGGGTCGGTTTTGCTTTCTCTGCCTCTCAGGATGGATGTCAGCCTTCATCTCAACTGGTGGGAGGTTCTCTGAGTTCAGGGACAAGAATTTCTAGGAAAGGTGGGGTGCGGGGAGATACACAGAGGCTTGGTTTTGAGAAGCGTTGACCACAGAGTAAGGTAGACTTTGCAGCAACACTAACAAACAACAACAACAACACTTTATTTGTATTCCGCCTTATCTCCCCAAGGAGATTCAGAGTGGATTCCAGCATCTACAGACACAAATAGGGCTGGGCAACCACGGAAAAATTTGTTTCTAAATTCGATTCGTTTTTAGGAGGTTTTTGCGTTTCGTTTTTTAAAAGAATTCCAAAATTTTTCTTTTAAGAAGTTCGATATTTACGGAATTTCGGAAATTACGAAACAATTTCGAAACAATAACAAATCGATTCGTTAATGGCGGACGCGATTGCGCAATACGCTAAAAAACCCTCCAAATGGGACAGGGGGAACTTCTGAAGCTTCCCTCTCCCTTTGTTGTTGACTGTTAGTGTGATAATTTATTTTTTTATCACTGATAAAACAAACAATGACTATAAAACTTGCACCAGACATACGGAAATAATAACGAAATAATAACGAAACAATTACGAAACAATTACGAAACGAATTGGAAAAAATCGTTTCGTTTTTTAGTTGCTCCTGAATGGTTCAATATCGCTTCGTTATAAAAAAAATAATGAATTAATAACGAATTACGAAATTAACGAATGAAACCGCCCAGCCCTAGACACAAAGGCAAACATTCAACGCCTAAAAATGAAGTCGAACTAGACTTTAGGGGGGTCAATTCCAAGGAGAGATGACCCTTAGTTCCCACCAAAGAGGGAACGCTACCTTGGCAAGCCTTCAGGGAAGCCTGATTCCAGCAATTTTATTGATATTAATAATTGAAATGAGACTCTTGCCAAGGCGAAGAAGTGGCACCGAGGTTTATTAGCGATTCAGCTGAAGCGGATGCAATTGCAGTGATCATTCACATGCAAGCATACCAATACATTGATCAGAAGCATATTTATAGCAAAATACAGGTTTGAAAGTTTCAAAACTCCCTCCCTCTTTGGCTCTTTAGCAAATCAGGACGGAAGAGGGGCATTGTGTCCATTCTACTGTCCTGTGCCCGAGGGATCAGCCATCCATCCAAGGAAACCAGTTTTTTTTGTTCTTGTGATGGATCAGTGATTTAGGGATAACCATTTGAGTCAGGTTTTCCCTTCCAGGATCAGATAAGGTGTGTTGGTTTTGATGGGTTTTTGGATGAAACAAACAGAGCCGGGCAAGAAGACCCCTGGGGCCAGTCTCGCCCCTTTGTGATTAAATTAAAATGTGACCGGAGAAATTCCCTGTTTACCAGGCCAACTCAGAAAAATAAACAAAGAATTTCCAGTTGCTATTGTCCATGCAAATGTCTGTGATAAGGTTGGTTTCGAGGGAACAACAGCCCCCTCGGGCACTGAGTGGTTTTCCCTGGTCGCCTTTTTTGGGGCAAAGGGCAAGGGCAAAAGGTATTTCATAGCAAGATACATACATTCAAATCATAAGCATTTCATAGCAACAAAACCCCATCTTTGTTCCACATCCCAAGTATATTTAATAAGAGGATTAATTTTCATGAAGAAGCCTGAAGTCCAATGTTTTAAAAGGTCTTTGAGGAAAGTTCATGAGGGAGATAGTATGTACTGAAGTCCAAGACATGCAGGGAGAGTCCATGATCATTGGGAAGGCTGGCAGATGAAACCCCAGCTGTGCTGCAACTGATTCACACTTTGGTCCTTGGGAAACTACAACTCTCACGAAGAGCAGAAGTCCCAAGAGCCAGCCGTTTCCCAAAAGCCTCGTGGGGTCCTTGTTGTTGTCAGTGCCTTGGCAATGTGACCAAGACTTAACCCCTATTGTGCAGTCTGGTACCTTTATCCTTTGCAGAACTATAAGTCACCATCCCTTGTTGGGGGGGGGGGCATGCTCGACGTCAGAAACAACAAAACACAGATACACAGATAAATAATAATAATAATAATGCTGGGAGGCTGCTTGCCTCCAAACGCTGACTCACTTCCAACTCACTTCTTGAGTCGTATCAAAAATGGCAAGGGAAGCTTCGAAAGGGCAAAGGGACTTCCTGTTTTTAAAATAACTTCAAAATCGCTTCAAAAAGATAACTTTTCTGACTTTATTCTGAATTACAAATATTCTTACTGTTCTGTCGCACGCTGGGCCTGTAAATAATTGTCTTTAGTACAGGATGTGTAACCTTTGCCCGGCTGGAGCTAGGTGTGAATGTTTCAACTGATCACCTTCATTAGCATTTGAAGGCTTGCCTGAGCCTGGGAAAATCTTTTGTTAAGAGGTGTTAAGATGTGCCTGGTTGTTTCCTCTCTGCTGTTTCTCTGCAAAGAGCAGGGAAGAGCTCTTTGCCCCACCCCAGCCATTCCACAGATATATAAACCCATTGACCTAATTCCAACAGACCTCACTACCTCTGAGGATGCTTGCCATAGATGCAGGCGAAACCTCAGGAGAAATGCCTCTAGAACATGGCCCTATAGCCCGAAAAAAACCCACAAGAACCTAGTGATTCCAGCCATGAAAGCCTTTGACAAAATTGGAGCTCCTGGTACAGCTGTACCAGAACACCGACGATACCTAATAATACCTTGTGTGTGTGTGTGTGTATGGAATGGAAGAAGGAAGAAATGTGTCACAAAGACTGCTGACATGGAGACATTGTGGGGTAGGCTTTCTCAGAGCAGAAGAAGGGAGAAAGTAGGTAGGCAATGGTCCCAATGACACCTGAGCAATGCCAGGTATACACACCAGTGAAAGAATAAGCTAGAACATGAGAAAATCTCCACAGAGCATGCTTTCTGATCAACAGATGTTCTAGTGCTAAAATTTAGGGGTCTTTGCCAGGAGGCAGAGACCAATTAGACTCATCAAAGAGTTCTTTTTTCCCTGGCGAGACAGAGAAGCATCCCATATTTTTCCCTGATTTCCCAATGAAAAGTCTCACCAGTTGAAGAAAAGCCATCGAGGTTTAATGCGATTCAGCTGAAACAGATGCAAAGATGCAATCATTTGCCAAAGCTAAGCATGAGGAGATTACACCAATGCAGTCATATTTATAGTAAATTCAAATTTGCAGAATTCAAACTCCCCGCCCCGGCTTCCCTGTTGTTCACTGCTGTGATTGGGTGATGGGCGGACACCTGGGAGGCGGTCCTCCCACCCCCGGCGCCTCTGGACAAATCAGGAAGCTCCAGTGGTCCGTAGGATCCAATGGGAAGACCTTTGCCACCTGGTGGCGACAGCCAATCAGGAGAGATGGAGGCGGGATGATGGAACACAAAGGAATCTGGGAAGGAATCTTTAAACAAAGGAAATGCCATGTGCTCTGTGAGACAAAGAGCCCATACAGGGCTGCTTTGAGTGTTGTGAATCAACATGTGCCCTTCTGGCTGTGAGACAGGGGAACAATGCCTGGGGTTAATGGTATCAATGGGAAGTAAACAAAAAGCAGAGGGGAAGGTTTCCCCTTATCTTACAGAAACTTTTGTCAAACAATTGCAGCGCTGGGATGGAAGCTGGTCCCATGGTCCTTGGAAAACTACAGCTCGAGAGAGAGAGGCAGAGACCCCAAGGTCTAGCCATTCCCAAAGTTTCATGGGGTCCTCATTGTTGTTGAGGCCTTGACAAATTGACCAAGACTTAACCCCTATTTGTGCAGTCTGGTACCTTTGTCCTTTGCAGAACTATAAGTCACCATCCCTTGTTAGGTTGGGGGGGGGGTCATGCTCGGCTTCACAGAGACAGTGGCAACGTGGAGACGACAGATCGATCTACTTTGCAATGTTTCCTCCAAATCTCAGATAACCTCTGTCATCTGTGCACAGTCGTGCAAAACTGTGTAATCCAAAGTGGGGGACTTGTACTGCTGGTTGTGCTGTTCAAATGAGCCTCCCAGATGGTCTTTATTAAATGGCTATTCCAACCTTTCCATCACAGGGCTACAAACCTGAGCCAAGAATGCTGCGTTTCTGGCTCTTCTTGACTTAACTTTACCTTCCTTTGGGACTGTCAGTTTATAAATGACCCAGGTACCTCCTGGTACATGAGATTAAAATGCATCTGTTTCCCAGACTCTGAGGAAGTTTGTCTGCAGCCCTGCATTCACCGTAGTCAAAAGTCGACATGCGGGAATTTGCCATCGACAGAAGTCTTACATGTCAGATAGCTTAAAAGCCCAAAGAAAGAAATTGAACCACAGAGTATTGAATTTCCAAAAGTATCATTGAGAAGATGAGGGTATGATCTAAGAAATCTAAGAATGTGAGTTGTAGAGATATACACAAGTGCATTCTGAGCATCAGGAACATCAGGTGTGAAGATGAAGGGAAAGAGGATATTTTATCATAGTTCTAATGTCATATCAAGATACCTTTCTCCTTAGAATCATAGAATCAAAGAGTTGGAAGAGACCTCATGGGCCATCCAGTCCAACCCCCTGCCAAGAAGCAGGAATATTGCATTCAAATCACCCCCGACAGATGGCCATCCAGCCTCTGTTTAAAAGCCTCCAAAGAAGGAGCCTCCACCACACTCTGGGGCAGAGAGTTCCACTGCTGAACAGCTCTCACAGTCAGGAAGTTCTTTCTAATGTTCAGATGGAATCTCCTCTCTTGTAGTTTGAAGCCATTGTTCCACTGCGTCCTAGTCTCCAGGGCAGCAGAAAACAAGCTTGCTTCCTCCTCCCTATGACTTCATCTCCCATATTTATACATGGCTATCATGTCTCCTCTCAGCCTTCTCTTCTTCGGGCTAAATATGCCCAGCTCTTTAAGCCCCTCCTCATAGGGCTTGTTCCCCAGACCCTTGATCATTTTAGTCGCCCTCCTCTGTACACATTCCAGCTTGTCAATATCTCTTTTCAATTGTGGTGCCCAGAATTGGACACAATATTCCAGGTGTGGTCTAACCAAAGCGGAATAGAGGGGTAGCATTACTTCCCTAGATCTAGACCAGGGGTCAGGAACCTTCGGCCCTCCAGGTGTAGTGGACTTCAACTCCCACAATTCCTTGGGCCAAGGTAAGCCTTTGGGGCGAATGCCGAGCCTCAAGGAATTGTGGGAGTTGAAGTCCACCACACCTGGAGGGCCGAAGGTTCCCCATGCCTGATCTAGACACTATACTCCTATTGATGCAGGCCAAAATCCCTTTGGCTTTTTTTGCCGCCACATCACATTGTTGGCTCATGTTTAACTTGTTGTCCACGAGGATTCCAAGATCTTTTTCACACGTACTGCTCTCAAGCCAGGCATTGTCCCCCATTCTGTATCTTTGCATTTTGTTTTTTTCTGCCTAAGTGGAGTCCCTTGCATTTGTCCCTGTTGAACTTCATTTTGTTAGTTTTGGTCCATCTCTCTAATCTGTCAAGATGGTTTTGAATTCTGCTCCAGTCCTCTGCAGTATTGGCTATCCCTCCCAATTTGGTGTCATCTGCAAACTTGATGATCCCGCCTTCTAACCCTTCATCTAAGTCATTATTAAATATGTTGAACAGGACCGGGCCCAGGACGGAACCCTGCGGCACTCCACTTGTCACTTGTTTCCAGGCTGAAGAGGAAGCATTGGTGAGCACCCTCTGGGTTCGTCCATTTAACCAATTACAGATCCACCTCACCGTAGTTTTGCCTAGCCCACATTGGACTAGATTCCTTGCCAGAAGGTCATGGGGGACCTTGTCAAAGGCCTTACTGAAATCCAGGTACGCCACATCCACGGCATTCCCTGCATCTACCCAGCTTGTAACTCTATCGAAAAAAGAGATCAGATTAGTCTGGCATGACTTGTTTTTGATAAATCCATGTTGACTATTAGCGATGACCGCATTTGTTTCTAAGTGTTTGCAGACCACTTCCTTAACAATCTTTTCCAGAATCTTGCCTGGTACTGACATGAGGCTGACCAGATGGTAATTTATATTTTATTGTATCATAAATCCTTTCTATCCTATCTGTACGTTTCATCAGACGTTTCTCTCGGAATAGCATTGGAGTAAATGACGTTCCCTAACATGCATGTTGTCGTGTACAGCTTTGGCACCAACAATTGCATCCTAACATTGACAGAAATGTAAGGATGTCGTAATCTGCATATTTGCCTGAAAAAATGTGAATTGTGTACAACTTACATATACAATGAAAAACTGGCCTAAAAACAGCCTTACAGTCATCTATAGATCACTGATAACAGAAAACACAACAGGGAGGAGACCATTTTAATTGCTCAATAAAAATGCTGCTGAAAGTTGGTGATACACCCAATTGACGTCAATCGTGGTTCTGTCCAAGGAATGAATAGAGATTTTTAAAGGCTCTGTGTAAAGTAAGAGTAGCAGTCTTAAAAAATGTGGATCCCAAGGCAAAGGAGGTAAGTAAATATAACACATTGTATTGTCGAAGGCTTTCATGGCCGGAATCACTGGGTTGTTGTAAGTTTTTTTGGGCTATATGGCCATGTTCTAGAGGCATTCTCTCCTGACGTTTCGCCTGCATCTATGGCAAGCGTCCTCAGAGGTAGTGAGGTCTCTTGGAACTAGGAAAATGGGTTATATATTGTCCCACCTTGGTCATTCCACAGATATATAAACACATTTTACTAGTTCCAACATAGATATTTTCTATTTCCTATTCCTGGACTGCAACTCCCAGCAATTCTCTAGACAGATAAGATGTATAGATTAGACAGAGATAGATAGTAGGTAGACAGATCAATCAGGAGGACTGCTGGGAGTTACAGTCCAAGAATAGGCAGAGAAGGAAGAAAGGAGAGAAAGAAAAAGGGAGGAGAAGGAAGGAAAGAGGTAGAGAAGGAAGGAAAGAAAAAAGGGAAGGAAGGCGAGAAAGAAAGAAGGAGAGAAAGAGGGAGAGAAGGTTGGCCACAGCAATGCGTGGTGGGTACAGTTATTTATTTATTATTTATTTATTTAGAACTTTTATATACCGGTTTTCTAGACCTCCGGAGAGGGACTCAGGCCGGTTTACAACAAAGATTCATAAACAATAGTTTAAAACATCACACCCCATAACACCCTAATACATAAAATATATTAAAAGCAATCATATAATTACATAAGGCCAAGTCGTCAAAATGAAATCACAATTCATCACCATCCATCTGTGTGGTCAAGAGTTATTGACTCACTCATCCAATGCTAAATTCCAGAGCCAAGTTTTCACCAGCTTTCTAAAAGTCAGGAGAGAAGGGGCAGTTCTAATCTCCAGTGGGAGAGAATTCCAGAGCCGAGAGGCCACCACCGAGAAGGTCCTGTCCCTTGTCCCCACCAGACGCAATTGCGAGGGTGGTGGGAACGAGAGCAGGGCCCCTCCAGAAGATCTTAACAACCTTGATGGTTCATAAGGGAGAATCCGTTTGGACAGGTAAAGTGGGCCGGAGTTGTTTAGAGATTTATAGTAATGTATAGTAATGTATAAATATTAAAATTAATATGGTGTCCCTACTTAATGAATTTTCACTTATTGCGGGTGGTCCTGGAATGGAACCTCTGCAACAAATGAGCGAACACTGTATGAACAAGTTCTTGGTACAGACCACCTGACGACTATCTTTCCCCACTATTTAAAGTACGTTAAACATTTCCTAGATTTAAAAATATACATATTGACAAGTTGGAATGTGTCCAGAGGAAGGCGACTAAAATGATCAAGGGTCTGGAGAACAAGCCCTATGAGGAGCGGCTTAAGGAGCTGGGCATGTTTAGCCTGAAGAAGAGAAGGCTAAGAGGAGATATGATAGCCATGTATAAATATGTGAGAGGAAGCCACAGAGAGAAGGGAGCAAGCTTGTTTTCTGCTTCCTTGGAGACTAGGACGCGGAACAATGGCTTCAAACTACAAGAGAGGAAATTCCATCTGAACATGAGAAAGAACTTCCTGACTGTGAGAGCCGTTCAGCAGTGGAACTCTCTGCCCCGGAGTGTGGTGGAGGCTCCTGCTTTGGAAGCTTTTAAACAGGGGCTGGATGGCCATCTGTCAGGGGTGATTTGAATGCAATATTCCTGCTTCTTGGCAGGGGGTTGGACTGGATGGCCCATGAGGTCTCTTCCAACTCTTTGAGTCTATGATTCTATATAAATTGACAATTTCAAATTAAACTAATATATTTTGACCTCATTCTACTGAAGCACTTCTTTTGAAGGAAAGGACAACACAAAAGTGGCCCACTACGTCCCAATGCCAGAATGTAAGAGAACTGTATCCAAAAGCAACATAATCTCTTGCCCTTTTTCCTACTTGCATCAGGCAAGACGGTTTTGTTCAGCAGGGCTGAATGTAAAATACATTTATTTGCAGAACGGCAGAAGATGAAATAAATCATAGGGAGGAGGGATGAAACAGCTTAGATAAAACCTTGAGAACGATAAATCAGCAGGGAACAGAAAAGAGATAAAACCTCTGAAACGGATGTTAAAAATGTGAAGCTCTTGCCAAATTCCAGCAAAGGATCCCCCACCTCTGTGTAAGGAGTTTGGAAAGCTTAACTTGTTTTTGAAGCAACACAGAGCCTTTCCTGGAACAGATCATCCCATACTTAACATTTTAGACTTTTAAGGAGATTTTCAGCCATTGCTCCACTATTGGGAACTTGGTGGAAAGTGGTAGAAGTTTCTTGATGTCCTACAGATCTTTGCGCTCTGTTTAAAGTGCCGTAATTTTGCTTACGAGTTCAGACAACTTGTTGTTGCCTCAGATAAAGCTCTGCAGTTCTTTTCCCAAGTGATACATAGGGACAGCCCAAGATATTTCAGTATTTCAAGAAACTGCATTGTGCAATCAGAAAGAATTAACTCCTTGGCTAACTAAAGAGATACACTATATTCTGGAGGTTACTTATGAAAACTTATCATAGAATCAAAGAGTTGGAAGGGACCTCATGGGTCATCCAGTCCAACCTCCTGGCAAGAAGCAGGAAAATTGCATTCAAATCACCCCTGACAGATGGCCATCCAGCCTCTCATAGAATCATAGAATCATAGAATCATAGAATCATAGAATCATAGAATCATAGAATCATAGAATCATAGAATCATAGAATCATAGAATCATAGAATCAAAGAATCAAAGAGTTGGAAGAGACCTCATGGGCCATCCAGTCCAACCCCACTCTGCCAAGAAGCAGGAATATTGCATTCAAAGCACCCCTGACCAGGCCCGTAGCCAGGATTTCGTTTCGGGGGGGGGGGGGGGGGGCTAAAAATTTTTCAGGGGGGGGGGTTTCGGGGGGGGGGCTGAGTTTCGGGGGGGGGGCTGAGTCTGAGTGAAAGAGGGTGTAGCCTAGCAAACCTTTTGTATCATTACCCCAATACCCCCATACATATGGGATATATTGAGAATGGTGATCAAATCATGATATTAATAAACATAACAGTTTAAATAATGCACCAGTAAGGCCTTTTCGCGAACCACCATGAGAATTTCGGGGGGGGGGGGGGCTGAAGCCCCCCGAGCCCCCCCCCCCCCCCCGGCTACATGCCTGCCCCTGACAGATGGCCATCCAGCCTCTGTTTAAAAGCTTCCAAAGAAGGAGCCTCCACCACACTCTGGGGCAGAAAGTTCAACTGTTGAACGGCTCTCACAGTCAGGAAGTTCTTCCTCATGTTCAGATGGAATCTCCTTTCTTGTAGTTTGAAGCCATTGTTTCGCGTCCTAGTCTCCAAGGAAGCAGAAAACAAGCTTGCTTCCTCCTCCCTATGACTTCATCTCCCATATTTATACATGGCTATCATGTCTCCTCTCAGCCTTCTCTTCTTCAGGCTAAATATGCCCAGCTCTTTAAGCCACTCCACATAGGGCTTGTTCTCCAGACCCTTGATCATTTTAGTCGCCCTCCTCTGGACTGGACACATTCCAGCTTGTCAATATCTCTCTTGAATTGTGGTGCCCAGAATTGGACACAATATTCCAGGTGTGGTCTAACCAAAGCGGAATAGAGGGGTAGCATTACTTCCCTAGATCTAGACACTATGCTCCTCTTGAGGCAGGCCAAAATCCAATTGGCTTTTTTTGCCACCACATCACATTGTTGGCTCATGTTTAACTAGTTGTCCACGAGGACTCCAAGATCTTTTTCACACGTACTGCTCTCGAGCCAGGCATTGTCCCCAATTCTGTATCTTTGCATTTCGTTTTTCCAGCCAAAGTGGAGTATCTTGCATTTGTCATTGTTGAACTTCATTTTGTTAGTTTTGACCCATCTCTCCAATCTGTCAAGATCGTTGTTGTTGTTTCTCTGCTCAGTAAAATGCTATAACCCACATTAGGGCAACTTAGGTTCTACAAACATCAATGGAGATCAGAATAAATGAGCTGTTGTTAATAATTCCTATAACGTTGACTTCAATCAATGGGGAGTCTATAAATGAGAAACCTCCAAGCCACCCTATTCTTAACAGCCCTATTCAGGTCTTGAGATCTTCAACTGTAGCTTCCATGATTGTTGTTGTCAGGCGATCCCTCATTATCCGAGTATGATGGTCTTCCAAGTATAGTCTCTTGTCGGTAACTGTGGAGCCCTATTCTTGATCTGCATGTTCTTCCACAGTGAGGGCATTGGTTTCCAGGTGGAAGGCAGTCCTGGTCAGCCTCTTCAAATTCCCCAGCACTGCTGGTCACAGCTGACCTCCAGTTAGAATGCTCAAGGGCCAGGGCTTCTGAGTTCTCAGTATCTATGCCACAATTTTTAAGGTTAGTTTTAAGCCCATCTTCAAATCTCTTTTCCTGTCCACCAACATTCAATTTTCTGTTCTTGAGTTGAGAGTATAGTAACTGCTTTGGGAGACGGTGATTGGGCTTTTGGACAATGTGGCATTCAGTCTAGCAAAGTTGATGGCGTAGGAGCATTGCTTCAGTGCTGGTGGTCTTTGCTTCGTCCACCATGCTGACATTTGTCTTCCCAAGAGATTTGCAGGATTTTTGGAGGCAACACTGATGGAATCGTTCCAGGAGTTGAGTGTGACTTGTTCTGGGACAGCCGCACTAGGAGCTCCAGCTTATCTTGCTATTTGTTGATTGCTGCATGCATTTTTAAGTTCTATGCCTTTGCAGTTAGATGGCTTTCTTTACTTTGCAGTTATTGGGTCAATTGCTTGTCAATTATTATTAGGTTCCCTAGTCCCACCCCCTTTTTGAGCTTTGGAGGGAAGTGAGCCATTTTGTTAGTCTCAGCCAGGGAAGCCAATGTATAGGATGTGTGTAACTTCCCCTGTACAAAGGCTTCAACCTTTAAGAATCTCCAGGGGAGGACAGCTTTAAGAATCTCCAGGGAAAGAACGCCAAGGAAGCATGCCCACAGCCTTAAGCAATCCAGGGGAGAACAGCTTTAAGAACTCCAGGAAAACAGCCTTAAAGACTAAAGAACTCCAGCTGGAGAACATCCACTGCCTTGCTGGTAGGTCCACTCAGTGTCCAAGAAGCAGTTCGGCCCAGTAGCGGAGCATGCATCAGCGAGGGTTGGATTTTAGTCAGCCTGGGAGAAGTTAAAAGGGGGAATTTTCCTTTAAAGAAAACGTTATTGAAGATAGTGCCTGTCCCCTGTAGACAAGATTGAGAGAATCAATACTTTATCAAGAAAGCCTTGTAGTTCCTGTTTCATTAATAAAAGACTTTGTTGTATTTCTCAAGCCATCTGAAGATTCTTTTGTAGAGGAAGCCCCTGAGAACTTTTCCTTGGGCCCCTGACTTCCTGCTGGGCAAAGGTTACACATCCTATTTTAAAGCCAACCAGATACAGGCCCAGCGGCGACAGTACAGACTTCTGTAGACAGTCCGTGATTGGTAGTTTACCTACATGCGTTGCAGTCTTCCTATTTTCCCTATTGCCTTCCACATTGCCAAGCATTATTGTCTTTCCTAGTGAAACATGTCTTCTTATGAAGGATGGCAGTCTCTTTTTAGTCATCATGGCTTTTGAGAAAGACCTCCAGCTTGATTTACTCTTGGACTCATTTATTTGTCTTTTTGGTTGTCTAGGGTATTCACAGAAACTCTCCTCCAGAAACACATTCCCTTCTTTTCATCTTTCTTCACTGTGCAGCTTTCAGGTTCTTACATAACAATCAGAAATGTGATGCCATGGACAGCCAAGACTGCGGTACTCTATGATAGATCCTTGTCATTGGACTATTGAGTAGAATCCCAATTTAACCCCTCTATGCTTTCAGTGAATGTGTAAAATGGGCTGTATTCAGACAATAATAACTTGTTGGTGTCTGTCTGAGAATATTTATCTGCAGTACATCCTGAAACTCAATAGCAAAAAAGGGGGAAATACTCCAAATACCATTTTATGAAAGTTTGCTTTAGCAGTGCTTTGAGTTCCAGGTGAAGGATATTGGGTCCAGCACAGTGTACATACACAACATATTCCAGACAAACATGGAGATTTTAAAAATATTTTTTATACTAGACTACCTCTACCCACCACATGTTGATGTGGCAAACCTTTCCTCCCTCTTTCTCTTTCTTTTTCTCCTTCCTTGCTTCTCTCTTTCTTCCTTTCTTCCTTTGTGCTGTCGCACGCTGGGCCTGTGCATATGACTGTAGACAGGACATAAATTCTGTGTGCCCAACGGGATGCCGGGGCTGCCTCAGATTAAAGGCCCTTAGATTCCCCCAAACAGAGTCTTTAGATTGCTTAAAGTAAATCCAACAAAATTCTTTATTGATGAAAAACAAAAAGGTATTTTAAAGCATTCTTAACAGTCTATTGGCTCTTGCAATCTTGTTCACTGGGAACAGGCACTATCTTCTTAACTGTAATTAACTAATGGGGAAATCCTTAACTTCCAATGTGGGCAGTCTGTACTTGCCTCTGTTGGCGTGGAGCCCCTGCACCCGGTACCAACTGCATCTGGCTTCTGCGAGCGACCCTTACCAAGCAGAGCTTTGTAGACTTCCAGGGGGAAAGGAGCTGAAAGGCTGTATAATCCTTGGCCAAGCTGTGGGCTGTATATCTCCCTGGCCAAGCTGTAGAAGACGAAGCTTTCTACAGGAGCTCTTCTTTTATGTCCTGTGCGAAAGGCTTCTCTGTGAGAACTGAACTCAAAATGGCTCCTATTCCCACTAAAACTCAAAAAGGGGCGGGACCAGGGAACCTAACTATAATTGACAGGTGGCTTGCCCTATGATTGCAAACTATAACAGGAAGCCACCATGCTGCAAAATCCCAAGCCGGGGATTGCAAACAAACATTTAATGCAAAGCAAACAGAATTGGAGCTCCTGGTACAGCTGTACCAGCACATCCTTCCTTCCTTCCTCCCTCCCTCCCTCCCTCCCTCCCTCCCTTCCCTCCTTCCTTCCTTTCCTTCTTTCCTTCTTTCTTTCTTTTTTTCTTTCTTTCTTTCTCTCCTTCCTTCCTTCTCTTCTTCTTGCCTCCCCCCCTTTTCTTTCCCTTCTCTTTCTCCCCGTTCTTCCTTCTCTACCTCTTCTTGGACTGCAACTCCCAGCAGTCCTCCTGATTGATCTATCTATCTATCTATCTATCTATCTATCTATCTATCTATCTATCTATCTATCTCTATCTAATCTATCTATCTGGAGAATTGCTGGGAGTTGCAGTCCAGGAATAGGAAATGGGAAATATGCAGGATTGGGATGCTCGCAAAGAAATCCAAGGAGAAGAAAGCTTGCATCTTGGAAGCAGTGCATTTGGATCATCCTCCTCTCCTAAAGGGCCTGGTCTAGGGTATGCTGGGAGCTGTAGTCTGGAAGAGAGTGTGGATATGCTATTGTGTGTTTTGTTTGCCAGGGGGAGTCATTTTTGCACATGCACTGTAGCATCTTTTTGCTTGTTTGACTTTTTAAGTCCCTTCTGCTGTGTTTTTCATGAATGATGATCACTCGTTGGCCTGGTAGGTGTATTGTATCCAAATTTGGTGTCAATTCATCCAGTGGTTTTTGAGTTATGTTAATCCCATAAACTAACATTACATTTTTATTTATATAGACTAGCTGCCCCCTGGCACGCTTTGCTGTGGTCCAGTATTGTGACCTGGAAAATAGTGTTGGCTTGTGGGTAAACAATATTTCTTGTCAGTGTTGATGTAGAGATGGTCTGGTTTGCTTAATCTGGAACATGCAACATATCATTGTCCTTCTTTAGAGGTCCCTTTGAAATCTATGATACTATATCTGGCATATATGTGTGTGAACCATATCTATTTATCTATATCTAGGCTGGATGGCTCTTTATCAGGAGGGCTTTGATTATGTGTTCTTGCCTTGGTGAGGGGAGTTGGACTGGCTGGCCTTTAGGCAGCATTTCTCAACCTGGGGGTCGGGACCCCTGGGGGGTTGTGAGGGGGTATCAGAAGGATCTCAGAAGACCACCAGAAATCACAGTATTTTCTGTTGGTCATGGGGGTTCTGTATGCAAAGTTTGGCCCAATTCTTTCATCAGTGGGGTTCAGAATGCTCTTTGATTGTAGGTTAACTATAAATCCCAGCAAATACAACTCTCAAATATCAAGATCTATTTTCCTCAAACTCCACCAGTGTTTATACTTGAGTATTCATGCCAAGTTTGATCAAGATCCATCATTGTTTGAGTCCATAGTGCGGTCTGGATGTAGGTGAACTATAAATCCAAAACTCCAGGTCAAGCCCACCAAACCCTTCCAGTATTTTCTGTTGGTTGTGGGAGTTCTGTGTGCCAAGTTTGGTTCTACTCCATCGTTGGTGGAGTTCAGAGTGCTCTTTGATTATAGGTGTACTATAAATCCCAGCAACTACAACTCCCAAATGACAAAATCAATTTTTTTTGAGTGATGGTCACTTGTTGGCCTGATATGCGTATTATGTCCAAATTTGGTGTCAATTTGCCCAGTGGTTTTTGAGTTATGTTAATCCCACAAACGAACATTACATTTTTATTTATATAGATTTGTGTCTAGTAACTTGCCGATGGCAGTATTTTCATCAGCATAATATTCCCAGCATTATTCAAACTGCCCAGAGATGAAGCCAAAAGATGCAGTTAGAATGGAATTTCAGTCAGGTCCAGCAAGCCTAAAGACTTTAGCAGTAGGGCTGAAATCTGAAGCTAACCTAGGGTTTGGGTTTCACAAAAGAAGGATCAAGCCAAAAGCCAGCGGAGGCTAAAGTGTAAGGAGCTCGACCGCCCTCTGCATTAAAAATACAGTCAACAGGAGGAGGGAAACCCTGTCCATGCAACAGCTGCTCCCAGCTGAGGAAAGGCAAATGAAATAATCTCCTCAAGTGTCTGATAAAAAGAAAGACAGATTTCAGGGAAACCACATGCCGGTTGGATTACTGCAACACGCTCTACGTGGGGTTGCCTTTGAAGACTGCTCGGAAACTTCAACTAGTCCAATGAGAGGCAGCCAGATTGCTCACCGGGGCGGCATTCAGGGAGCATACCACCCCCCTGTTATGTCAGCTCCACTGGCTGCCGATCCAATTCCGAGCACAATTCAAAGTGCTGGTTTTGACCTACAAAACCCTATACGGTTCTGGCCCAGTGTATTTGTCCGAACGGATCTCCCTCTACGTCCCACCTCGGAGTTTAAGATCTTCTGGGGAGGCCCTGCTCTCGACCCCGCCGCTATCACAAGTGAAGCTGGTGGGGACGAGGAGCAGGGCCTTCTCGGTGGTGGCCCCTCACCTGTGGAACTCACTCCCCGGGAGATTAGATCGGCGACTTCCCTTTTGTCGTTCAGAAAAACGTTGAAGACCTGGATATGGGACCAAGCTTTTGGACACTCTGGCAGCTAAAGGAAAGACCCGACGATAAACAGGAATTGACGGAATGGAATGGATGTACGGAACTCTGAACACTGAGCATGAGATTATTTACTATGTATTGATGTTTTTAATCTGTGAACTGTTTAAATTGTTCTTATGTATGTTTGTATAACTGATATAGGCATTGTATTGTGCCTCGTCTGTAAGCCACCCTGAGTCCCCCCTCGGGGGTGAGAAGGGCGGGGTAGAAGCAACTGAAATAAATAAATAAATAAATAAATAAATAAATAAATAAGATCTCAGTCCAGCTGTTTTTCTTTTTTTGGACATTACACTTCAGTGTCCAGGACCAACATGATCAGAAGGAAAAAATTAAGAACGGCGAAGGAAGGTGGATGAAGTCAATCCAGACAAAGCAGAGGTTCTCCTGGTTTGTCTGGGCTGATTGGTTTGGATCTTGTGGTCCCATCTGGTAAGTTAGCTTGCTTCAATTTTGGTGTCATACTGGCATGAGAAACCACTGAAAATGGTCAGCTGTTCCTTCTAGTTTTTCCATACTCAAATCACATGGACTCCATGACATGATTTAAGACAGTGGTTCTCAACCTGTGGGTCCCCAGATGTTTTGGCCTTCAACTCTCAGAAAACCTAACAGCTGGTAAACTGGCTGGGATTTCTGGGAGTTGTAGGCCAAAACACCTGGGGACCCACAGGTTGAGAACCACTGATTTAAGACTGTTCTGTCACGCGCTGGGCCTGTAATAATTGTCTTTAGTATAGGACGTATACTTTATGCCCAGCGGGAAGCCAGGGCGCCTCAAAGAGAGGTTCTCAGGGATTTTTCTGAAGTGATGGTCTTTAGAGTCTTTAATGATACAACAAAGTCTTTATTATGGAACAAATAACAAATCTTCAATGGTTCAAACAACACTTCAAGGCTTTCTTAGTCTAGTCCTCAAGGGACTGGTACCCGACTTTGATTAACTGTACTTTCTCTGTAAGAAAAAAACCCTTTTTAACCTCTCCTAGGCTGTCTATTATCTAGGCCTTGTAGATGTGGATCCTATTACCGATTCCAAATGCATCTGGGCATCGAGTAGACCTACCAGCCAAGGCTTGTAGATACTTCAGCTGGAGTTCCGTGGATCTGTAATGCTGTTCACCCTTTGAGAATTCTTAGAAAAATTCAGGGCTGTTTCCCTCTGATGCTGTGAGGCTGAGAGGCTGTGAGCTCTCAGCCAGAGCCTTTGGGGCCTTTCTCCTGGAATTTCTGTTTATGTATCTCCTGATGTTCTTGAGAAAGGAAGCTTTTCTACGGGACGAGCTGGTCTACGTCCTATAGCTTAGCTACCTTGTGTGAGACTGCCCAAAATGGCTCCTTTCCCTCCCAGAGCCCTGAACAAGGGGCGGAACCCAAGCTTAATTATGATGGACAGGTGGCCTGCCCTATGATTGCAAACTTTAACAGAAAGAAAATAAAGTTGGAGCTCCTGGTACAGCTGTTCCAGCACAAAGACCTTAACACAACAGTTTCTGAAAGCAGGTTTTGAGATTGCAACTTCATCTTTGCAGAGACTTGGAAGATACCTGAATAGCCACTCTCCTCATTGCAATGTTTGCTAAAAGCATTTTGAAAAAAGCTGGTTGTGTTTTCAGCTTATCACACCAGCTCAAGTTAACTCCTCTCAACCATTGCTATGTTCAACCATGCCCATCCTAAAATATTTTTTCCCTGGAAGTATTGCATAATTGCACAATTTCGCAATCTCATGACAATCTCTCATTTCATGAAGTTGTGTACAGTTGCACAGAGACACCCTTCTGGATTTCTGTTTGGCATAGGTGCATCTTCTGAACTCCATTACCCAGTAGCCATGGCTCTTGCCACTGTAATCTTTCTTGTGCTGCAATTGTTCTCTGTTCATTCAGAGAATGAGAAGCAGTGAAGGATTAGGAGGGAAAGAATACTCATAGCAATGTCACAGATCAGATACTTTAACACTTCAAAAGGAAGTTTTTGGAGAATGTTGACAGTACAGGCAAGTGGTTTGCGGACCTGCATTGCCATGCTACAACACAACATCCTTGTGTCATGAATGACTTTTCAATAACTTTGAAGCATAGGTTCTTTTTATTGCAATTTCCAGCGTGAGAGGGTACATCAGATAACATTTAGATAAAGAATGGCATTGGACATACAGACATACAGATTCTATGCAACTACATTGGATTAACAATTTCATGGCTAACAAACAAGCAAAGGAGAATTACAATTTCACTCAACATTCACACCACATGTACACAAATTCATCCGCAGGCATTAAAATATTACCATATCATTTTCTCCCTCCTTGGAGAGGCACCTGTTAGACCAGACCCTGCTTTCCTGCAGCCTGCCAATGCATAGTTCCATAACTTACATAACGCCAAAACTTCAAAACGCTGAAATGCCAAAATTTCTTTCCCTAAGCACAATGCCAAGGACCAGATGTCTGTTTTCCATACAGCAGAACCTGACTCCCAGCACAAAATCGAAGACTCCAAAAGCACACTTCTTCCTCTTCCCTTGAGAAAGAAGCCCCAAAGTGACCAGACTACTCCCTTGCAAATCTGCCACTGTTCTGTCGCGCGCTGGGCTTGAAACGAATTGTTTTTAAAAACAGGACGTGCAACTTTAGCCCAGCGGGAAGCCAGGGGGCCCGAAGAGAAATTCGTAAGGATTTTCACCATAAATAGTCTTTGGAGGGCTTGTGAAATATAACAAAGTCTTTATTGGTGAACAATCAACAGAATCTTCTTTTGTCTTCAAAAGGTTAAACAAATACTTCCAGGCTTTTGTGCAACTGGTGGCTTTTAACTGTTACTTTACTCTAAAGGAAAATCCCTTTCCAAACTTCTCCCTGGCTAACTGTGAACCTAAACCTAACTGATGTGGGCGCCACTACCGGGTTGAACTGTGTCTCAAAGCACCGAGTGGACCTACCAGTAGGCCTGTAGTCACTTCAGCTGGAGGTCTTTGATATTCAAAACTGTTTTTCCCTCCGAAATTCCTCAGAGCTTTAGGGCTGTTTCCCTGGGAATCTTTGGGAATCCTTTTGCTCTTAAGACTGTTCTCCTCCGGGAAGTCTTAAGGGTTGAAGCCTTTGT
Organism: Anolis sagrei; assembly: GCF_037176765.1. Lineage (NCBI taxonomy): Eukaryota > Metazoa > Chordata > Lepidosauria > Squamata > Anolidae > Anolis > Anolis sagrei. The sequence goes on from NC_090027.1 coordinate 18,900,721, forward strand.
ACAGGAGAAAGTCTGTACACGTCCTGTACATTGACTTTCCTTGCTGAGACTGACTGAAAATGGCTCCCTTCCTTTCTCAGGGGGCGGAACCAAACTTAACGATGATGGATAGGGGGCTTCCCCTATAACTGCAAACTTTAACAGGAAGCCACCCTTCTGCAGAATCCCAAGCCTTGGGCTGCAAGCAAACACTTAATGCAAGGCAAATAAAGTGGGAGCTTCTGGTACAGCTGCACCAGCACAGCCACTATCCATAGGTATACTATCTCTCTCCTTCCCATGGAGCAGAGCATAGCGGGTGAACCAGACTCCTCAGGTCGGTCACACTTTGAGCATTATTAGACTGAGTCTTTTATAGGAATATTCTGCTGATGTCGTTGTAAATTAATGATAGATGTCTTCCATCCTGGATCCATCTCACTTTCCTGGCCAGATGTCGATCTTCTTGATTTGTGTTGACAAACACAAGGCTTGTGTTAACTTCCTTCTTAACATAAGGAATGTTGCAAACATTTCTGTTATCACTGTCCCAGTTCTTATCAGAGTTTACTTTTCATTTCTCATTAGCAATTTTTAATTATAGTCCAACAAGCAGGTTTAGTCATTGCAGGCCTCAATATTTTACTGGTGTTTCCAATATTTTTAACTCCATCCATACATCCTTCCATTCTTCCACTCATTCCCACACATCATATCAAATCCACATTTATAAAACCTGCACATTAAATTTTTGTGACACTTGGATAGCAGTCCTCTGCCTTTTATCCAGATTTTAGGCTTCAGCTCTTCGGTGAACCTGTTTGGCCCCCTGAAAGACATCTTATGAGCATGAAGATTCATGTCGGATGAAGAGGTGAAGACAGTAGTAGGAACACTTTGCTTTTGCACAGAAGGGCATTTTGTTATTTGAAGATACTACCATGAAGACCCAGAGGTTTGTGTTCCTTTCTAAAGCCTTCAAGGAGCGTACATAATTTCAGCCTCAGAAAAGGCAGAAACGTAGTGCCAGGAGGCTCCCACGTTTGCTCCGTGGAGGATTCTGGAATGAGGTGGGGCCGCTTGTTGATAAAACTGTAAAGCTGTCAGTGCTACTGTAATTTGTCAGATTTAGCTGGTGCTAAATCACTCAGATTCAAGTCATTCTGTTTGAGCAGATCTTCCATCTTCTTTTTTGCTGGAGGACATTCCCCCCTCTGGCTTGTGCAATTAAGGAGTCTATTAAGTCCTTCAAAGGCCCATTCCAGGGCTTCCATTCTACCACCCATCAGGGAATGACATAACATGTCCTTCAGCGGAATTCATCACAGGAAAAACACGTGTGTTTGGAGACACTGACTAGGTCCAGCTTGCAACATAAATTTCAGGTGTCTCTTTGTTTGAAACACTCCAGAGATATCTATGTTCTGCAACTTTCAGCAGGCAAAAAGAGGAGGGAAAGGAGAAGGTGGTGCAAGAAAACAGCTCTGAAGCTGAGAGTCTGTGACTTTTCCCAGGTGTAGTGCTATCACTATGGGTGATAGGAACCCCCGGTGGCGCAGTAGGTTAAACCCATGTGCCAGCAGGACTGAACACTGACAGGTTGCAGGTTCGAATCTGGGGAAAGCACGGATGAGCTTCCTCTGTCAGCTCCAGCTCCTCATGCGGGGACATGAGAGAAGCCTCCCACAAGGATGGTAACACATCAAAACATCTGGATGTCCCCTGGGCAACGTCCTTGCAGATGGCCAATTCTCTCACACCAGAAGCAACTTGCAGTTTCTCAAAGTCATTCCTGACATGACCAAATAAACCCATAAAACCAAACAAACTATGGGGGATGTGTACAGTGAAAACTGCACTGGGTGACACTAACCCAGTTATGTAGCTGGGGGTGGGTGGGGGGCTTGAGGGACTTCAGCTCCCCCCCCCCGAAATTCCCAGGGTGGTCCGCGAGAAGGCCTTACTGGTACATTATTTAAACTATGAGGGATATTTTTAAAGTAAGTTCCGTTTGAACACAACGAAAGTTTATTTCAAAAAAGTAAATTTATTTTCAGAAAGTACATACTTCACTCTATTTTTCGACATAGTTGCCAAGTTTGTTCAAACACTTATCATACCTCTGAACCAATTTTAAAATACCCTCTTCATAAAAACTTGCCGCCTGCTCCGATAACCAAGAGTTCACTGTAATCAAAGAAGGGCGACCGGAGCGGTCCTCATCATGGACGTTGTCACGGCCATCTTTGAATTGTCATACCCACTTAACACTTTGCTTTCACTCATAACAGTATCACCGTACACTTCACAAATCTGTCGATGAATTTCTGCAGCAGGCAGGTTCCTTGCTGACAAAAACCATATCACTGAGCAAACCTCACATGCGGAGGGTGAGTTGATAGTCTTAAACATTTTTAAAGCACAGAACAGAACTGTACAGGTTAGCTACAGAGCGGAAACTGAGCACCGTTGTTCCCGAGGCATGCCGGTACACGACACATGCGCTCGTTGAGGTATGCGCGTGAACTACTAGTGTCTACAACAAAACGGACCTTACTTTAAAAATACCCCTCGTATTATGTTTATTCATATGCTCTGATCACCATGCTCAATATATCCCATATGCATGGGGCTATTGGGATAATGATACAAAAGGTTTGCTAGGGTAGATCCTCACCCCCCCCCCCGTTGAATCAAACTCACCGCCCCCCAAATCAAACTCAGCACCCCCCGAATCAAAATCCTGGCTATGGGCCTGCACTAACCCCATTGATGTTGAGCTTTCTACATTGAGAAAACATACATGCATTTTAAATACAGCAGAGTCTCTCTTATCCAACATAAACGGGTTAGCAGAACGTTGGATAAGCAAAAATGTTGGATAATAAGGAGGGATTAAGGAAAAGCTTTGTTGTTGTTCATTCGTTCAGTCGTCTCCGACTCTTCGTGACCTCATGGACCAGCCAACGCCAGAGCTCCCTGTCGGCCGTTACCACCCCCAGCTCCCTCAAGGTCAGTCCAGTCACTTCAAGGATGCCATCCATCCATCTTGCCCTTGGTCGGCCCCTCTTCCTTTTGCCTTCCACTTTCCCCAGCATAATTGTCTTCTCTAGGCTTTCCTGTCTCCTCATGATGTGGCCAAAGTACTTCAACTTTGTTTCTAGTATCTTTCCCTCCAGTGAGCAGTCGGGCTTTATTTCCTGGAGGATGGACTGGTTGGATCTTCTCGCAGTCCAAGGCACTCTCAGCACTTTCCTCCAACACCACAGCTCAAAAGCGTCTATCTTCCTTCGCTCAGCCTTCCCTGAGGTCCAGCTCTCACATCCGTAGGTTACTACAGGGAATACCATGGCTTTGACTAGGCGGATCTTTGTTGCCAGTCTGATGTCTCTACTCTTTACTATTTTATCGAGACTGGACATTGCTCTCCTCCCAAGAAGTAAGCGTCTCCTGATTCCCTGGCTGCAGTCTGCATCTGCAGTAATCTTGGCACCTAGAAATACAAAATCTGTCACGGCCTCCACGGTTTCTCCCTCTATTTTCCAGTTGTCAATCATTCTTGTTGCCATAATCTTGGTTTTTTTGACGTTTAGCTGCAACCCGGCTTTTGCGCTTTCTTCTTTCACTTTGATTAGAAGGCTCCTCAACTCCTCCTCGCTTTCGGCCATCAGAGTGGTGTCATCTGCATATCTGAGGTTGTTAATGTTTCTTCCAGCAATTTTCACCCCAGCTTTGCATTCATCCAGCCCCGCACATCGCATGATGTGTTCTGCATACAAGTTAAAAAGGTTGGGTGAGAGGATGCAGCCTTGCCGTACGCCTTTCCCAATCTTGAACCAGTCTGTTGTTCCGTGGTCAGTTCTGACTGTTGCTACTTGGTCCTTGTACAGATTCCTCAGGAGAGAGACAAGGGGGCTTGGGATGCCCATCCCACTAAGAACTTGCCACAATTTATTATAATCCACACAGTCAAAGGCTTTAGAATAGTCAATGAAGCAGAAGTAGATGTTTTTCTGAAACTCCCTGCCTTTCTCCATTATCCAGCGGATATTGGCAATTTGGTCTCTCGTTCCTCTACCTTTTCTAAACCCAGCTTGAACATCTGGCAACTCTCGCTCCATGTATTGCTGGAGTCTTCCTTGCAGGATCTTGAGCATTACCTTACTGGCATGAGAAATAAGGGCCACTGTACGGAAGTTTGAGCAGTCTTTTGCATTTCCCTTTTTTGGTATGGGGATATAAGTTGATTTTTTCCAGTCTGATAGCCATTCTTGTGTTTTCCATATTTGCTTAGTAAAGGTAAATGTTTTCCCCTGACATTAAGTCCAGTCGTGTCCAACTCTGGGGGTTGGTGCTCATCTCCATTTCTAAGCCGAAGAGCCGGTGTTGTCCATAGACATCTCCAAGGTCATGTGGCCGGCATGACTGCATGGAGCACCATTACGTTCCCACCGGAGCAGTACCTATTGATGTACTCACATTTTCATGTTTTTGAATTTCTAGGTTGGCAGAAGTTGGGGCTGACAGCGGGAGCTCACCCCACTCCTCGGATTCGAACCGGGAACCTTTTGATCAGCAAGTTCAGTGCTTTAACCCACTGCACTACCAGGGGCATAAGGAAAAGCCTATTAAACATCAAATTACGATATGATTTTTTTTTAAAAAAATTAATTTGAAAAAAAATACAGTTATATATACATGTACTATACATTTCCCTCTCTTTTATTTATATTCACCCCTGTATTCCCCTTCTCCAGAGCCATCTTTTCTTCTAAAGTCCCACCAAAAGTTCAGTTCTTTATTGGAGGTAAATTCCCATCTCCTTTTTCCAATGCTTTTTCTAGAAATTTTCTGCAAACACTTTCAAAGTCATTTTTAAACATTTTTTTTCCTTTCTTTACTTTTAAGTTTGATGTTAGCTTATCGTTCAGTGCCATTTTCCAGACTTCTTTATACCATTCATTAATCTGTATTTTCATTTCCGCTTTCCAATATTTTGCAATTCCAAATCTAGCTGCTGTTAATAGCATGTCTATTAAAATTTCCCCCTCTTATCTTTCCCATCTTTTTTTTAAAATTAAAAGTAATATTTCTTCTGGATTACTCCTAATTTTTATATTAATAGTATTTTCTGTTTCCATTATAACCAATTCCCAAAAATATTTTACATATTTACAATCCCACCACATGTGCATGTAGGATCCAATTTCTTGGCACCCTCGCCAACATTTTCCATTATTGTTCTTATTTATAACTAGCCGTCCCCTGCCACATGTTGCTGTGGCCCAGTCTGTGTATATGTGTTTTGTGTGTGTATATATGTGTATATGTGTGTATTTATATATTTTTGTATATGTGTATTTATGTGGTTATGCGCATGCGTTGTAATGTATTTTTTTTTGGCTTTTTATGTCTCTTCCGCTGTGTTTTTCAGTGTTTTTATGAGTGACTGTGGCCAAACCTTTCCTCCCTCTTTCTTTCCTATCTTTCTTTTCTTCCTTCCCTCTTTTTCTTTTCCTTCTTCTTTCCCTTTTTCTTTCTTCCTTCTCTTCCTGTTTCTTTCCTCTCTTCCTTTGCTCTTTGGTTCCTTCCTTCCTTCCTTCCTTCTTTCTTTCTTTCTTTCTTTCTTTCTTTCTTTCCTCCCTCCCTCCCTCCTTCTTTCTTTCTTTCTTTCTTTCTTTCTTTTCCTTCTCTTCTTCCTTCCTTCTCTCTTTCCTTCCTTCTTTCCCTTTTTTATTCCCTTCTCTCCTTCTTTCCCTCTTTCTATCCCTTCTTCCTCCCTCCCTCTTTCTTTCTTTCTTTTCCTCCTCTTCTTCCTTCCCTCTCTCTTTCCTTCCTTCTTTCCCTTTTTTATTCCCTTCTCTCCTTCTTTCCCTCTTTCTATCCCTTCTTCCTCCCTCCCTCCCTCTTTCTTTCTTTCTTTCTTTCTTTTCCTTCTCTCCTTCCTTCCCTTTCTCTTTCCTTCCTTCTTTCACTTTTTTATTCCTTTCTCTCCTTCTTTCCCTCTTTCTATCCCTTCTTCCTCCCTCCCTCCCTCTTTCTTTCTTTCTTTCTTTCTTTTCCTTCTCTCCTTCTTTCCCTATCTATTTCCTTTCTTCTTTCACTTTTTTATTTCCTTCTCTCCTCCTTTCCCTCTTTCTATCCCTTCTTCTCTCCTTCCTTCCTTCCTTCCTTCCTTCCTTCCTTCCCCCTTTCTGTGGATATGTGTTTTGTGTGTGTATGTATGCATATATATGTGTATATATATTTGTGTATGTGTGTGTATATTAGGGCTGGGCAATTCGTTTCGTTAATTCGTAATTCGTTAAAAAATTTGTTAATTTTGAATTACAAAACGATTACAAAACTTATTTTTAAACCTGGAAGTGTTTTTAAATATCGAAACGGCAGGCACCAAAAAATTTTGTATTTCCGTCCATTTCGGAAATACGTAAGATGGCCACCTGGCTTGCTGGGAGCTCTCCTCTCTTGGCGCCGGCTGAGCAAGCGAGCGAGAGGGCGAGCGAGAGGGCGAGCGGCGAGCGAGAGGGCGAGGCCGAGTGGCGAGCGAGAGGGCGAGGGCGAGCGGCGAGCGAGAGGGCGAGGGCGAGTGGCGAGCGAGAGGGCGAGGGCGAGCGGCGAGTGAGAGGGCGAGCGAGAGGGCGAGGGCGAGCGGCGAGCGAGAGGGCGAGTGAGAGGGCGAGCGAGAGGGCGAGAGGGAGGTCTCCTTCTCTTTCTTTCCTTTTCTCTTCTTTCTCTCTCTCTCACCTTTCGCAGGGGGGTTCTGAGCTCTCTTCCAAAGAAGGCTCACTTGCTTCCTCTTCTCTCTCTCTCTCTCTCTCTCTCAATTCGAGGCAGGAAACCCCTCCATCCTGCAGCCATCTACACTGCAGCCTGGATGAGGTTTGGCACCACATTGGCTCAATGCTGTAGCATCCTGGGAGTTGTAGTTTGGCAGCCTGGGAAAAAGAGCCCCTCCTGGAAGGAACCCATCCTAGCGAGAGGGCGAGAGGGCGAGCGAGAGGGCGAGCGGCGAGCGAGCGGCGAGCAAGAGGGCCCGCCAGAGTGAGTGCCTGCCTTCCCTCAATAATAATTTCTCCTCCCTATTCTACTAAATTAATAATTAAATTTAAGAAATATTTAAAAAATATTGGAAAAAAAGGGCGCCATCTTTACAAAATGTTTTGTAAATATTTACAAAATTTCGTAAATACCGAACTTTTTTTTTGGAAAATTTTGTAATTATTTTAAATATCGAAACAAAAAAACACCCCAATTACAAATCGATTTTAGAAACAAATTTTTGCGTTGTTACCCAGGCCTAGTGTATATATATGTGATTTTGCGCATGGATTGTAATGGGGTTTTTTTGGTTTTGGCTTTTTAATCTCTTCTGCTGTGTTTTTCAATGTTTTTATGAGTGATGGACACTCGTTGGCCCGATAGGTGTGTTGTGTCCAAATTTGGTGTCAATTCGTACAGAGGTTTTTGAGTTATGTTAATCCCACAAACGAACATTACATTTTTATTTATTTACTAGCCGTCCCCTGCCACGTGTTGCTGTGGTCCAGTCTGTTGATCTGGAAAATGAAGTAATGAGAAGGTGTTGATTTCTAATATCTGTAATGTCTTTCTGCTTGTGAGTAAACACTATTTCTTGCTGTTTCTTTGTCAGTGTTGATGTGGAGATTGTCTGGTTTGCCTACTCAGAAACATGCGACATATAATTGTCCTTCTTTAGGGGTCCCTTACAAATCTATGATACTATATCTCTCTCTGTGTGAGAATCACATATAACTATCTATATCTATGGCTGGATGGCTCGTTGTCAGGAGGGCTTTGATTACATTTTCTTGCCCTGGTGAAGAGAGTTGGACTGGATGGCCTTAAGTATTTTCTGCTGGTCATCAAGGTTCTGTGTGGGAAGTTTGCCCCAATTCTGTCATTGGTGGGGTTCAAAATGGTCTTTGATTGTAGGTGAACTATAAATCTGAGTAATTATAACTCCCAAATGTCAGGGTCTATTTCCCCCAAACTCCATCTGTGTTGATATTTGGGTATATGGAATATTCGGGCCAAATTTGGTCCAGATCCATCATTGTTTGAGTCCACCGTGCTCTCTGGATGTAGGTGAACTACAACTCCCAAACTCAAGGTCAATGCCAACCAAACCCTTCTGGTGTTTTCTGTTGGTCATGGGAGTCCTTTGTGCCAAGTTTGGTCCAATTTCATCATTGGTGCTTAGAATGCTCTTTGATTGTAGGTGAACTATAAATCACAGCAACTACAACTCCCAAATGACAAAATCATTTTTTTTAGTGAAGGACATACATTAGGTTGTTAGGTGTCTTGCGTCCAAATTTGGTGTCAATTCCCCCAGTAGTTTTTGAGTTCTGTGAATCCCACAAACGAACATTACATTTTTATGTATATAGATTTAAAACTTTTATATCCCAATCTTCTCAACCTCCGTAGAGGGACTCAGACTGGCTTATTTATATTTTATTTATATAGATGTTTAACGTTATGATTTTAAGCACCAAAACATCATGTTTTACAACAAATCGACAGAAAAAGAAGTTTAATACACGGTAACATTATGTATTAATTACGGTGGGTTGTTGTAAGTTTTTTCGGGCTATATGGCCATGGTCTAGAGACATTCTCTCCTGACGTTTTGCCTGCATCTATGGCAAGCATCCTCAGAGATAGAGGTACCTCACTACCTCTGACGACGCTTGCTATAGATGTAGGCGAAATGTCAGGAGAGAATGCCTCTAAACCCATGATGGCGAACCTATGACACGTGTGTCAGCACTGACACGCGTAGCCGTTTTCAATGACACACAGCCGCATGAGGCCGCATACAGAGAAGATGGGGCCGCATCCCAAGAAGGACATTTCATCCTCAGCTCCTACACCAGCATTTTTCTGTAATGCCGAGATATATGGCATTATAGAAAAGGCACTTAACTTTAATAACTTAAATAGTTTTTGGTTTATTAAATACAGTTATATATTACAATAATATATTTTTGTTATTAAACTATAAATATCATGAAATTATGGGTTTTTCTCGAAGTGACACCCTACTCGAGTTATGCTCGGTTTTTTGGCAAGTATTGACACACCAAACTCAAAAGGTTGCCCATCATTGCTCTAAACCATGGTCATATAGCCCGAAAAAACCTACAACAACCCAGTGATTCCAGCCATGAAAGCCTTCGACAATACAGTAATTACTGTATTTACAAATTTAGTACCAAAACATTGCAATGTATTGAAACAGCTGTGGATCCGGGTGAGAGGCACACTGCATTGGATAATACAGAACATTGGGTGAGCGAAGGTTGGATAAGCGAGACTCTACTATAGACTGTTGTAAATGGAAATTATATGGGTTTCCTGATGCCCTTCCTCCAATGATACAACTGTCTGTGAATTGCTTCTAGCAAAGGGGTATGCACCACTGGAATTATTTGAGCCTTGTAAAATGAGTAACTCATTCCCGATTAAGAGACCGCTTATCCAAAACGTCTTTTCTCTCCACTCTGCTCAAGAATGCTTTTTACAGCAGACCCTAAAAGTGTTTCTTATAAACTGGGCACCTGTGCCAAAAAAATGACCTCAGACTGTATTTCTGAGAGCTTACTATTTAAAATAGGACTGTGTCTGTATAAAATGGCTACCTGGGCTTCTCTTCCAGTAAGTGAAGAAAAATACCCATTTGTGTATACATGGCATCTCATGTGGTCATCGCGCATTTAGAAGCACTTGCTATCTGGCTTTCCAAACACACAAGAAGAACAGAGCTGGGCCCTTTTTTTTTTTTCCACCGGAGAGGGGGCATTTTTCAACCCAGCTCAATGCAGTCCTGTAACAGAGCCAAGTCTACATGAAAATTTCTAGCCTCCATAAAAGGAGAGGCATGGAGCTTTCTGAGGGGTTAAAGAGCCTGAAAATGGAATTGGCTGCTGCTAATTCTCACTTTCAACAGTTGGTTATTATGTGTGGGCTTCCACTTCACCTTGGATCTTGACCAACGAAAGCACAAACTCTCAAAGTGTTGCTTACAGAACCATAGATCATTAAAGAAGGTGAACACTTTGCTGCACCGAGATTCCATGAAGCCGGCTCTTTATGAGGAGTGAGCTGGATATTCCCTTGCTGTCCTCCTCCTTTTTGGCTCTCGGTGCCGTTAAGCACAGACACACGTTGGTAGACGGATTGACAGTTGCACATGCAGGGTGAACTGATATGGCTTTATAAAGATGGGGAGGGGGTGGAGTAATAGTATGCACAACAGCTGCTCTTCCCCTTGTAGCTACAACAGCCCACAAGACTTGAGACAACATCAGGGTGTAGTAGAGACCGATTCACTGTTAGCTCTGGAGCAGGGAAGCTTTCTAGCCCTGGCAAGGAGCCAGTAAGATAAAGGTACCTTGCCTGGGAAAATTGACATCATAGGAAAACAGTTCAGTAAATTAGACTTATGGCCTCATCACATTGAGAGGGGAAAAAATGGGCGACCGTCCCTTTAAGAGTAGAGAATCGCCCCTCTTATATTAGTAGTCCCATTTTGAGTTCTGTCACCCCACCCCACTCATGTATTGAAACTTAAGAGCTGACAATTCATTCATCTTACATTCATCACAAGGTCAATATAATATTATAATGTAATACAATATAATACTAGTAATAATTAGGGCTGGACAACCACGGAAAAAATTGTTTCTAAACTCGATTCGTTTTTTGGGGTTTTTTGCGTTTCGATATTTACAAGAATTCCGAAATTTTTCTTTAAAAAAGTTCGATATTTACGAAATTTCGTAAAATTACGAAACGAATACGAAACGAATACGAATCGATTCGTTAATGGCGGCCACGGCTGCGCAATACGCTAAAAAACCTCCATATGGGACAGGGGGAACTTCTGAAGCTTCCCTCTCCCTCTGTTGTTGACTGTTGGTGTGATATTTATATTTTTTTTCACTGATTAAACAAACAACAGCTATAAAACTTGCCCCAGACATGCGGAAATAATAACGAAACGATTTCGAAACGAATACAAAACGAATACGAAGTAATTACGAAACGAATTGAAAAATTTGTTTCGTTTTTTAGATGCTCCTGAATGGTTCGTTATCGCTTCGTAACAAAAAAAAATAACGAATTTTTAACGAATTATGAAATTAAGAAACGAAACCGCCCAGCCCTAGTAATAATAATACAATATTATCATTATAATTATATATTTACATTACATGTAATGTTACTAATAATATTACAATATAATGGTATAGTGCAATCTAGATATATAAAATCTAAACGGGTGTCGTTAGGGACCGCAAAACGCGAAAAACCCCGGACGAAAACTCACCAAACTTGCTGTACGCATGCCTCAAACCACATGGTATGCACAGCAATCATCACAATTCAAAACAACATTACAACAAACTCACAATCACAGAAAAAACAGAGCATGCGCAGAGCCGTCCCAGTGCGAGCCGCCCGGCATGCGCACATGGCCGGACCACACGCCCTCCGCGGAAGCCACGCCCCTCCCTTCGCCGCCCCGCCCCTACCCGCCCATACGGGAAGGTGTATGAAAAAAGGAAGGAAGGAGAAGTTGGGAAAGTATATGAGGGAAGAAAGGTAGGAAAGAAAGAAGAAAGAGAGAGTAGGAGCATGGGAAAGAAGGGAGAAAGGAAGGAAGGAAAAAGAAAGGAGCGGAAGGGAAGGTGTAGGAATGAAGGAAAGGAAGGAAGAAAGGACAGAAGAAAAGGGAAGGGAGGAAAGACGCAGCAAAGGAAAAAGAGAAAGAAGGAGAGAAAGACGCAGGGAAGGAAAGAAATAAGGAGAAGGAAGGATGAAAGCAAACAGCTAAGGAAGGAAGTAAACAGGTAGAGAAGGAAGAAAGGAAAGAAGAAAACAGAATGAAGGAAGGAGTGAAAGAAGCAGAGAAAGAGGGAGAGAAGGCAGGCCACAGCGACGTGTGGCGGGTAAAGCTAGTATCTATATAAATAAAAATGTAATGTTCGTTTGTGGGATTAACATAACTCAAAAACCACTGGATGAATTGCCACCAAATTTGGCTTCAAGACACCTACTAACCCAAGGAGTGCCAATCACTCAAAAAATTGATTTTGTCATTTGGGAGTTGTAGTTGCTGGGCTTCATAGTTCACCTACATTCAAAGAGCATTCTGAACTCTACCAACGATGGAATTGAACCAGACTCAGCACACAGAACTCCCATGACCAACAAAAAATACTAGAAAGGTTTGGTGGACATTGACCTTGAGTTTTGGAGCTGTAGTTCAGCTACACCCAGAAAGCACTGTGAACTCAAACAATAATGGATCTGGACCAAACTTGGCATGAATCCTCAATATGCCCAAATGTAAACACTGGTGGAGTTTGAGGAAAATAAACCTTGACATTTGGGAGTTGTGGTTGCTGGGATTTATAGTCCACCTACATTCAAAGAGCAGTCTGAACCCCACCAATGATACAATTGGGCCAAACTTCCCACACAGAACCCCCATGTCCAACACAAAATACTGTGTTTTCTGGTGGTCCTTGGCGACCCCTCTGACACCCCCTCATGACCTCTCCAGGAGTCCCGACCCATAGATTGAGAAACACTGATCTATGGAATCCCCCTCCATGGATTCAATGGCCCTTTGAAGGTAACCATAAGGCTGATGTGGACCTAGATGAAAATTAGTTTGGCACTCTTGCCTTATGAAGAGCATCCATGGATCTTGCTCGCTGGATTTCTGATAATAATAAATTAAAAATACTCTTGTCCTCCTATTTCCTTATGTTGCATTACTGGATCTCATTCACTGGTTTAAAGGTGGTTTCCCATGTGGAAATAATATTTTCAGAAATAAATATGTTTTCTATGTAGGTAAACGACATGTGTTTTGGGGCTTAGCAATTTATTTATTTACTAGCTGTGCCCTGCCACGCGTTGCTGTGGCCTATAGTAAAACTTATCAAAGTTGAGGTAGATATCTGGACTATTATGAAAGAGAGGTCCCTACCTCTTCCTTCCCCCTTTTCCTCCCCCTTTCTCTCCTTTCTTCCTTCTCTCCCTCTTTCTTTCTTTCCTTCTTTCACTACTTGGTTTCATCCTTCTCTCTTTCCTTCATTCCCTCCCCCTTTCTTCCTTTGCCTTTCTTCCCTCCCTGTTTGCTTCCTTCTTTCACTTTTTATTTCCTTTTATTTCACCACCATCATAACAATAACAATAATGCAATGCATTGCCTCCGGGACCTGACACCTCTCCCATTCCCCCTAAAAGGGTCTCACAGGAATAATAATAGCATAATAATAATAATAGAAATAACAACCTTTACCCGCCACGTGTTGCTGTGGCCAAACTTCCCTCTTTCTCTCCTTCTTTCCCTCCCTCCCTCCTTCCTTCCTTCCTTCCTTCCCATCTTTCCTTCTCCTCTTCTTTCTCTACCTCTATACTTCCTTCCCCCTTTTTCTTTCTCTTCTGCTGTCTCTCTTTTCTTTCCTTCCATCTTTCCTTTTCTTTCCTTTTCTTCTTCCTCTAACTTTCCTTCCTTCCCCCTTTTTCTTTACCTCCCTTTCTCTTTCTTCCTTCTTTCCTTCCTTCCTGTCTTTCCTAGATTTTGACAGGGCGGGAAGGGGCGGGGTGGGGTTTGGAGGTGGCGTGAAGTAAAAGGAGGTAAGATTGGGGCAGGGGAGTGATGGAGCGTGGGGTTGTGTGTGTGTGTGCGGCAGCGGGGGAGTGATGGAGTGTGGGGTTGCGTGTGTGTGTGCGGCAGCGGGGGGAGTGATGGAGCGTGGGGTTGCGTGTGTGTGTGCGGCGGCGGGGGGAGTGGGGTTGCGTGTGTGTGCGGCGGTGGGGGGAGTGATGGAGCGTGGGGTTGCGTGTGTGTGTGTGGCGGCAGGGGGAGTGGGGTTGCGTGTGTGTATGCGGCGGCGGGGGGAGTGATGGAGTGTGGGGTTGCGTGTGTGTGCGCGGCAGGGGGTGTGTGTGTGCGGGAAGCGGCACGGTGGGGCTTGGAGTGGGCATGGTTTCCGCAGAGGAAACGTTGGCCGGAAGGCCATGTGCGCGCGCCAGGGAACTTGCGGCTGGGCGCCAATGCGCATGCTCAGTTGTTTTGCTGTTTTGTGAGTGTGTTGTTGTGTTGTTTTTCATTTTGAGTAGATATGTTTGTATCTTGTGGGTTGTGTTATGGGCACGGGGATTTTAGTTAAGTTTCGTTGGGGGATTTTTGAGTTTTGTTGTTTTGCCGTTTTGTGAGTGTGTTGTGTTGTTTTTCATTTTGAGTAGATATGTTTGTACCTTGTGGGTTGTGTTATGGGCACGGGGATTTTGGTTAAGTTTTGTTGGGGGATTTTTGAGTTTTGTTGTTTTGCCGTTTTGTGAGTGTGTTGTTGTGTTGTTTTTCATTTTGAGTAGATATGTTTGTACCTTGTGGGTTGTGTTATGGGCACGGGGATTTTAGTTAAGTTTCGTTGGGGGATTTTTGAGTTTTGTTGTTTTGCCGTTTTGTGAGTGTGTTGTTGTGTTGTTTTTCATTTTGAGTAGGTATGTTTGTACCTTGTGGGTTGTGTTATGGGCACGGGGATTTTGGTTAGGTTTCGTTGGGGGATTTTTGAGTTTTGTTGTTTTGCCGTTTTGTGAGTGTGTTGTTGTGTTGTTTTTCATTTTGAGTAGGTATGTTTGTACCTTGTGGGTTGTGTTATGGGCATGGGAATTTTGGTTAAGTTTTGTTGGGGGGTTTTTGAGTTTTGTTTCCTCGTTGGATGCCCCTAACAAATTTATATATATAGATTTATTTCGAGTATTTCTACCCCGCCCTTCTCAATCCCCGGAGGGGGACTCAGGGCGGCTTACAAAAGGCACAATTCGATGCCTACACAATAATACAGATAACGTCGAAGGCTTTCATGGCTGGAATCACTAGGTTCTTGTGGGTTTTTTCAGGCTATATGGCCATGTTCTAGAGGCATTTTTTCACGTTTCGCCTGCATCTATAGCAAGCATCCTCAGAGGTAGTCACTACCTCTGAGGATGCTTGCCATTGATGCAGGCGAAACGTCAGGAGAAAATGCCTCTAGAACATGGCCATATAGCCCGAAAAAACCCCACAAGAACCTAATACAGATAATGTTTAAAACAGCAATTAAAACAGTTAAAACAATCGACATATAAAATAATCATAAAACTAATCTCATGCTCAGCGTTCTCCATTCAGAGTCCATAATCTCATTCCACTTTGCCTCTTCTTATCAATCATCGTAGTCCTTTATTTATCTGCCAGATTGTCCAAATTCCTGGTCCCAAATCCATGTCTTTAGTTTCTTCCTAAAGGAAAGGAGGGATGTCGCTGATCTAATTTCCCCGGGGAGTGAATTCCATAGGTGGGGGGCCACCACTGAGAAGGCCCTGCTCCTTGTCCCCGCCAATCTCACTTGTGATCGAGGCGGGGCTGAGAGCAGGGCCTCCCCAGAAGATCTTAAACTCCGAGGTGGGACGTAGAGGGAGATCCGTTCGGACAGATACACTGGGCCGGAACCGTATAGGGTTTTGTAGGTCAAAACCAGCACCTTAAATTGTGCTCGGAATTGGATCGGCAGCCAGTGGAGCTGACATAACAGGGAGGTGGTATGCTTCCTGTATGACACTCCTGTAAGTACTCTGGCTGCCTCCCGCTGGACAAGTTGGAGTTTCCGAACAGTCTTCAAAGGCAACCGCACGTAGAGTGCGTTGCAGTAATCTAATTGGGATGTAACAAGAGCGTGGACCACCGTGGCCAGATCCGACTTCCCAAGGTACGGGCGCAGCTGGCGCACAAGTTTTAATTGTGCAAAAGCTCTCCCAGCCACCGCTGAGACCTGGGTTTCCAGGCTCAGCGATGAGTCCAGGATCACTCCCTAGCTGCGAACCTGCGCCTTCAGGGGGAGTGTAATCCCATCTAACACAGGCTGTAACCCTATGCCCTGTTCGGCCTTACGACTAACCAGGAGTACCTCTGTCTTGTCTGGATTCAGTTTCAATTTGCTTGCCCTCATCCAGACCGTCACAGCGGCCAAGCACCGGTTCAGGACCTCGACAGCCTCCTTAGTAGCAGGTGGGAAGGAGTGACAGAGTTGGACATCATCCGCGTACAGATGACATCGCACTCCGAAACTCCGGATGATCTCTCCCAGCGGCTTCATGTATATGTTAAACAACATGGGAGGCAGTATTGAGCCCTGAGGAACCCCACGAGACAAAGGTTGTGAGATTGAACAGGAGTCTCCCAGTAACACCTTCTGAGACCGACCCTCAAGGAATGACCGGAGCCACTGTAAAACAGTACCTCCAAGACCCATCCTCAGTGCAAAAAGATACCATTTTGCACTGAGAATAAACATCTTAACAATTATTTTCTACATCCATATTTTTGTATGCATCTTCCTATTCATTAAAACTTGTTTTTGTATAATTTTCACACCTATAGGTTGATTTGTGTGTGCAAAACTGCATTTTTTTTCAAAAAATAAGGTCTGTATGTAGATGTCAGTGAAGAAACAGCTTCTCAGTGATGAGAAGATGAAAAATAAACAGGATACTTTAGCTAATATATGCAGGAACCACAGATGGAAACTAGGGCTGGGTGGTTTCGTTTCGTTAATTCGTAATTCGTTAATAATTCGTTAATTTTTCCAATTACAAAACGATAACGAACCATTCTGGAGCAATTTTTTTAAAAAATGAATTTTTAAATAGTTTTGTAAATGCTTCGTATTTCGTTATTGTATTCGTTTCGTTATTGTTTTGAGGTCGTTTCGTTATTATTTCCGCATGTCTGGGGCAAGTTTTATGGTTGTTTTTTGTTTAATTAGTGAAAAAAATTTATAATATCACACCAACAGTCAACAACAGAGGGAGAGGGAAGCTTCAGAAGTTTTTGGAGGTTTTTTAGCGTATTTCGCGGTCGCGTCCGCCATTAACGAATCGATTCGTTATTGTTTCGGAAATCGATTCGTTAATGTTTTGTAATTTTTTTTGCATTTACGAAATTTTGTAAATATCGAACTTTTTTAAAGGAAAATTTTGTAATTATTTTAAATAACAAAACGCAAAAAACCCCAAAAAACGAATCGATTTTAGAAACAAATTTTTCCGTTGTTACCCAGGCCTAATGTGAACAATCTGTGAAATAAATGGGCCAATGGCAATGCTTTTCCACCCATGGTCCAATCATGATGGATTTGGTTGGGAGGCTAAATCAATGCATTGAAGTACAATACAGTGTATACCAACTAAATGTTTCAAGAAAGATAATGATATAACAATCTGTTTAAAATCAGGTGGGTGTTTTTCCCTTAAAAAAATAAATATCAGATTCCCATGATTCCGCTTTAAAAACCCATTGTCTTAGTCACAAATAAATACCTCCCCTTCGTACCCTAAACCACAAACCCTTTGAGATGAAAGAAAAAGCCTCGCCCTCTCCAAATTAGAAAATAAATCTCGCCTACAATTTTTGTTGGAATGGATTTTTACAAGTGCCTGAGATTTTTTTTTGAACTGCTTTCTCTCCCTAGTCTCCTTCACATATTTCTTTTTATTAACGTGGCATCTTTCCCAGGGTGTTTTATGTTGCCGGCTGTGTTTTCACTTATTGCATCGATTGGGGTTTGATAGTTTCTGTCTCCACCCTGCTCACCGCCCCATCCAATTCCTGGTAATATTATTAAAAGTTTGGGGTTTTCAAATGTGTTATTCACTTAAGGGAAAGTGTCTTTGGCTATTTTTGCCCTGATTTTCACCAAGGCTGCATTCAGAAAAACCACATTCTTTCACTTCATTTAAGCACTGATCATGAAAATAGCTGAGGACCCTTCCACACAGCCCTAATACCCAGAATATCAAGGCATAAAATCCCACAATATCTGCTTTGCACTGGGTTATCTGACTCCACACCCAGATAATGTTGGATTTTCCGCCTTAATATTCTGGGATATAGGGCTGTGTGGAAGGGCCCTGAGTCTCATTTCAAACTGGGTTATTGCTTGACAGTCCCCCTCGATGGACTTACTTTACTTAGGCGATCCCTCGCTTTCCGACGATGATTGTCTTCCAGTGTTCTTGTGGGTCCGTATGTGGCTGTGGAGCACTATTCTTGCTCTGCATCTTCTTCCGCAGTGAGGGCATTGGTTTCCAGGTGGAAGGCGGTCTCGGTAGGGGTTGGCTTGACGCGCCTTCCTCTTGGCACGCTTCTCCCTTTCGCCCTCCATTCATGCCTCTTCAAATTCTGCAGCACTGCTGGTCACAGCTGACCTCCAGCAGGAGCGGTCAAGGGCCAGGGCTTCCCAGTTCTCAGTGTCTATGCCAGAGTTTTTAAGGTTGGCTTTGAGCCCATCTTTCAATCTCTTAAATCTCTTTTCCTGTCCACCAACATTCCATTTTCTGTTCTTGAGTTCAGAGTAGAGCAACTGCTTTGGGAGACGGTGGTCGGGCATCCGGACAACGTGGCCGGTCCAGCGGAGTTCATGGCAGAGGACCATTGCTTCAATGCTGGTGGTCTTTGCTTCTTCCAGCACGCTGACGTTTGTCCGCTTGTCTTCCCAAGAGATTTGCAGGACTTTCCGGAGACAGCGCTGATGGAATCGTTCCAGGAGTTGCATGTGATGCCTGTAGACAGTCCACGTTTCGCAGGCATAGAGCAGGGTTAGGAGGACAATAGCTTTGTAGACAAGCACCTTGGTATCCCTACGGATGTCCTGGTCCTCAAACACTCTCTGCTTCATTCGGGAAAATGCGGCACTCACAGAGCTCAGGCAGTGTTGTATTTCGGTGTCAATGTTGACTTTGGTGGAGAGGTGGCTGCCAAGGTAGCGGAAATGGTCAACATTTTCTAATGTTACACCATCAAGCTGTATCTCTGGCATTGGGGAGGGGATGGCTGGTGACTGCTGGAACAGCACTTTGGTTTTCTCGATGTTCAGTGACAGGCCAAGCTTCGTGTATGCTTCTGCGAAGCTGTTTAGAGTGGCTTGTAGATCTTCTTCTAAATGCACACAGACGACATTGTCATCAGCATACTGGAGTTCTATAACAGATGTTGTTGTAACCTTGGTTTTGGCTTTCAGTCTGCTGAGGTTAAATAGCTTGCAATTTGTCCGATAGATGACAGGGATATAGGGCTGTGTGGAAGGGATATAGGGCTGTGTGGAAGGGATATAGGGCTGTGTGGAAGGGCCCTGAGTCTCATTTCAAACTGGGTTATTGCTTGACAGTCCCCCTTGATGGACTGTAACCTTGTCATAGTGAGGGGGTTTGCGTGTTCCAGTGAACCTCTGGGCACAATGACTGGAGTTGTGCACTCCCAGGAGTGGCTACTGGGGGGGGAGGGGGGGGGGTTCCAGACCAAACACAGTCTGAAGACTCAAAGACCTCAACGGCAGAGCAGGCGGAGGATAACATGGTACATGTTACAATGGCTGTGAAGGCGGAAGAAGGTTGCAAC
Organism: Anolis sagrei; assembly: GCF_037176765.1. NCBI lineage: Eukaryota > Metazoa > Chordata > Lepidosauria > Squamata > Anolidae > Anolis > Anolis sagrei. The sequence continues at coordinate 18,920,186 of NC_090027.1, forward strand.
AGATTGAAAAGCCATGGTCGTTGTGTTAACTATGCCAGCAGTGGAACTTCACTCTGTGAAGACTGCGTGTTGATCAGCTGTGCACTGACCTTCATACATTAAAAAAACTCACGCACAGGCGTCTTCCAAGAAAAAATAAAAACAAAACAACTTTTCCTAGTGCCAACAGATCTCACAACCTCTGAGGATGCTTGCCATAGATGCAGGCGAAACATCAGGAGAGAATGCCTCTAGAACATGGCCATATAGCCTGAAAAAACCTACAACAACCCAGTGATTCCGGCCATGAAAGACTCTACATTAAACCAACAAAAGTCCCATGGCGATCAGCGAGTGGTCATGGGGGCAGGACTGTGAAATCTGAAAGCCCCTAGCCACAGACTGGCACATGGGAAGGAAAATGTCAGTGTGCTGGAAGAAGCAAAGACCACCAGCATTGAAGCGATGGTCCTCCGCCATCATCTCCGCTGGATCGGCCACATTGTCTGAATGCCCAACCACCGTCTCCCAAAGCAGTTACTATACTCCTAACTCAAGAATGGAAAACGGAATGTTGGTGGGAAGGAAAAGAGATGTAAAGATGGGTTCAAAGCCAACCTTAAAAACTCTGGCATAGACACTGAGAACTGGGAAGCCCTGGCCCTTGAGTACTCCAGCTGGAAGTCAGCTGTGACCAGTAGTGCTGTAGAATTTGAAGAGGCACAGATGGAGGGCAAAAGAGAGAAATGTGCCAAGAGGAATATGCATCAAGCCAACCCTGACCAGGACCGCCTTCCACCTGGAAACCGATGCCCTCACTACAGGAGAACATGCAGGTCAAGAATAGGGCTTCACAGTATCCTACGGACCCACCGCCAGTACAGCGATCTTGGTAGACAATCCTTCTTGGCCAATGAGGGATCGCCTAAGTAAGTAACTGCTTTTTCCAATTCAAAACAATAGGTATGGAGGAGGAGGATCAGGATTGAGGCCACAGAACCAGGAAGAGAGTTCAACATTTATAACTTCAAACAATAATAGTCCTTTTTGAATCACTTACTGTAAAGGAGGGTAAAATTACTGCCACCAAATTTGTGAGGAAAGCCGGGCAATGATCAATATCAGCTTATGAGCTGGTTTATAAAGGGACTATTATTTACAGAAGGCTTTATTCATTTGATAGCGTAGCGTTTACTGTCCCTGGTTTGACTTTACTTCTTATGCAGGCTGTTTGACTTAGGAGAAACTGTATCAGGCAAGGCTTGAGGAGAACAGTAACAAGTTTATTGGAACAAGCAAGGTATAACAGATTCGATGTTTCTTCTCTAGAGGCACAAATCTTGATAGGTTACATTAGTAAGGTTTCATGAGTAACTTTAGGTACAGACTTTAAGAGATTTCTTTGAGTAGATTTATCTTTCTTCAACAAGCGTTCTTTTACTACAAATAAGCCACCTGATTTATCTAACAATATTGGCTCACAGCCAAACCCTGATTCTTAATATTAAAGAACCAGTCTTCCCTATAGTTCTCTAACTATAGTATTCCTTATGGTTTTCCACACACCACAGGATCAGCTACCATCTCCTGTAACTCTTTGGTCACAGACTAGTTCCCTGAATCCCCACCTAGAGATTTCAGTCTTCCCTGTAACTCTACCGGTCACAGACTGCCACTTTCAAACAGCTGCGCCGTGAAGTGACAGTTGGCTCCGCCCCCGTTGCTATGGCAACTCAGCTCAAGCCAAACCTGCCACCATCTCTAACAAAATATAATCCTACATACTTACCATTTATTAACTACTGTTTAAACAACACATAACCATACGAATAAAAATACACATCGTTACACTTACTAATTCCAGGTACGATTGGCCTATTGTGGCCAATTGGAGTTTCCCTGCAAAGTGGAAAGAATGATGAATCTGCCATGCCCTGTCTGTGTTCAAAGTGGTTTGCAGAAATGAGGCTTACATAGCTATAAGGATGGCCTTCTTCATCCTTCATGAGTGGACCCCATGTTTATTACTAGTTTGAAGTGCTTACAGGAAGGAGAGCATGATAAACAAACATTTTCCATCATCTTAAAGCCAGGTGCTATAAAAAAATATGGCATGCATCAGCGGATTTGGCTTTCCCATTGCTTAGTGTAGAATTATGCCCCAAATCAACCACATTGAGATGTCAAACATCTGTATTATTCTCTGATACCCTGGCAAGTAGTTCTAATGCATGCTGGAACTGCTTCTATCATTATTCCAGGAAACCTTTCACAAAGAGATGCTAAAGCAGGAGGGAAAACATTCACGACAGCCTGCAGTCTCGTAACCACATTCCCCACCTTCCACCTTCCCCCATTTCCAAAACAACAGGTGAGGAAATATGCTAGAAATGATAGTGGTAGATTCTCCCTGCCCTTGCAGTGTGAAGACTGAAGACGCTGGAATTTCCCCATGTCAAGAGGTCAAGGAGCAGTTCCAAAGGCAGCTGAGCTGTTATAACTCTTGTCAGGTCCCACACATCTGGCTTCCACATGAACCTCCTTGTTGCAGCGCCAGCTCCTGCCTTCCAGATGGGAGAAAGAATGAGAAAGGCTGCACATTTATTTTAGAAACTTCCTTAAAGGTCAGAGTTGCATGACTCATGATCACAGGAAAAGGAGAGTGAGGGAATAACACATTTTCCATGGAACTCATCTGCTTATAGTATTCTTATGCGATATTGCACAGCTAGTTTGTGACAATCACAATAGCAAGTTTTGATATCTCTTATCTGAAATGGTTGGGACCAGAAGTGTTTTGGATTTTGGAAAAAAAAAAGGATTTTGGAATGCCTGTTTTTGCATATACATACATAATGATAGAGCTCAGAGGTGTCCAAACACAAAATTCAATAATAATAATAATAATAATAATAATAATAATAACAATAATAATGTCGCAATCGGAAGTCCCTTTGCCTTTCTGAAGCTTCTTTTGCCATTTTTCTTCTGACACAGCCAATAAGGGAAGAAGTTCTACCTACCTGCATGACCGCATCTCCATCCCACGCGTTCACTTCGGTCATCTGGAGAGGCCCTGCTCGTGATCCCGCATGCGTCGCAAGCACGTTTGGTGGGGACACGAGACAGGGCCTTTTCTGTGGTGGCCCCCTGACTCTGGAACACCCTCCCCAAAGATCTTAGACAGGCCCCTACATTGGCAGTCTTCAGAAAGAACTTGAAGACCTGGCTGTTCCGATGTGCCTTCCCAGATTAGGAAATCTCCAATACCAAGTCCCAGAAGCACTTTACTAGAATTAAGATTGCTGCACACCACACACTGCACTTGCCCTATAATCCTACATACCTCCTGTCACATCAGCACTTTTAATCCTGTACCCATTACTCTGGCCCAGCCCAGTTTTATTGTGTCTTAGTGTATTGTTTATTGCTTGTTGTTTATATTGCTTTAATTGTTTTTAATTTGCCTTACGTTTTGTATTGTTATATTGTGTGTTGAGGCCTTGGCCTTTGTAAGCCGCATCGAGTCCTTCGGGAGATGCTAGCGGGGTACAAATAAAGTTTAATAATAATAATAATAATAATAATAATAATAATAAAAAGTTTTGGGGAGGGGAGGGGCACCATTTCGGCACGGCAGCCATTGTGCTATATAAAGGGCAGCACATGGCTCAGAAGCTCATTGTGAGCCCGGGAATGGAAGGGAGAAGGGAAAGGGAAAGAGAGAGGGAAGTTGAAGGGAGGTTGGAAGAAGAGCGGTTGGAAGAAGAGCAGGGCAGGGCAAGGAGAGAAAGGCAGGGGAAGGATTGTTGCCTGACTGGCTGGCCAACTGTGTGTTTTTGTGTGTCCAAACGTATCTCCTTCTACGTCCCACCTCGTAGTTTAAGATCCTCTGGGGAGGCCCTGCTCTCGGCCCCACCTTTATCACAAGTGAGACTGGTGGGGACGAGGGACAGGACCTTCTCGGTGGTGGCCCCTCACCTGTGGAATTCACTCCCTGGGGAAATTAGGTCATCAACATCCCTCCTCTCTTTCAGAAGGAAGTTAAAAACTTGGATATGGGACCAGGCCTTTGGGTAAGCTGGCAGATGGATAAAGGACAATGATGACCAGAGTAGGAAAGGACTATGATAATGCTGGATGGACTATGGATTTATGAATTGGCGAACGTTGACCACAAGATGATTTTATTGCTGCTAGTGCTATTGTACTAATTGGATTGTTTTAACTAGTTATAGTTGTTGTTGGTATATTGTATTTTGTGAACGGTTATGCATCGAATAGTGCCTTTTGTAAGTCCCCCTGAGTCCCCCTAGGGGGTTGAGAAGGGCGGGGTATAAGCGCTCGAAATAGTAATAATAATTTTTGCTGCTGGGGTTTGGAATGGGGGGGGGGGTGACACATGGATGGGTAATATTGGGGTGTGAAGGTGCAGTTTGTTTCCTAAGTTTGCCTCGTGTTGCCAAATAGTCAAAATATTATCCTTGTGAAATGAACTTCAAAAAGCCAAAAAGTCCTCTCCCTGCTGTTTGTGTCCTTAGTTGCTTTGTGTTGCCACTGAGACACTAGAAATCCCATATAGTCAAAATATTATCCTTCCTAAAGGTGCGCAATCGCGTCTGCCATTAATGAAGCAATTTGGAAATTTTGGAAAGTTCAAAAAAAATTTTTGGAAAAATTTGGAATTCAATTCTGAATCGAACCACCTGTGCCCCCGGCATCTGAAACGAGTTTTGAACCATTTTTTAAAATCAACCAAGCCTAATGTAGATCTACTTCCAGTGGGGCACCATGCCACAAGTGAAAAGGGAGCATCATAAGCCGCCATGGCTTCCCATGTTGCATAGGCAACAATGGGGAGGATCCAGGCAGTGGATGATTAGCCCTGTGGGATGGAGGGAGGGGGAAGCCCGGTGATGTGGGGCAATAATAATAATAATAATAATAATAAACCTTTATTTATACCCCGCTAACATCTCCCGAAGGACTCGGTGCGGCTTACAAGAGGCCGAGGCCGAACACATCAATAAAACGACAGCATAACAAATACAACAATAAATAAACTCATAAACTCATAAAACAAAACAATAAACATTAAAAGACTAGCAGTGAACATTAGACAATAACACCACGACTGTTGCATCTCAGACCAAGAAACGAGACCATAAGATTAAATCCACCACACTGGACTGTAGGAAAAACAATCCTTTTTTATTGATGAAAAATTGGTTACAAAAGAAAGTTAAATGCAAAGTCAAAAAGCCACCATGAAAACACAGCAGTCAGGAAAATCTCCGAACTTGAGCAAAAGTCCAAAAAACACAAGACAAGAACCAGGAACCTGTTAGCCTCTCGCTAACCATGTACTTGAAAAACTAGAAGCCTCTGGGATTATCAGCCGTGGAACACAGGAATTCTGCCAAGGCCCAGCCACAGTCCCAAACGTTGCTTGATCTAAGGAGGCACCCAGCAGGCGGCCCCTTATACCAAAGAAACTATTCCTTGAAACGCCCCTTGACTTTGAAGCCTGAGCCTGTGTCTCCTGTAATCTATTTGACCTTCGTAGGAACTGTGAATCACTCCTGTCTCTCATTATCTGTTCCCTTCAGTCCTCATTAAAAAACCCAGGTGGAGAGCTATCACGGCTGGATTCCAAAACATTTTCATCCAGCTGTTCAGTTTAGTTTTCCCCGCCACTGAACTCAGCATCAACACCAGTTTCCACATTGTCAGGGAAAACTACATGTTCAGTGGCTTGCTCAGTTGGAAATACTATCAGAGAATCAGGTTCACAAAGGTCAGGTTCACACAGATCAGGCTGAACCCCAACAATGACACATTTAAAACTAAGGCCGGGCCAAATGTAATGATTAATTTTTTTAAAAAAATGCTGGGCATGACAGGTGAAATGGATAGGTTTTTGGAGATAGGTGCGGAGTGCAGACAATCTTAAATCTCTAGTAAGGTGCATTTGGGACATGATGCTTGGAGTTTCCTATTCTGGGAAGGCGCACTTCAAGTTCTTCCTAAAGACTGCCAACATTGGGGCTTGTCTGATGTCCTTGGGGAGAGCGTTCCAGAGTCAGGGGGCCACCATGGAGAAGGCCCTGTCCCTCGTTCCCACCAATCTTGCTTGCGACGCAGGTGGGATCATGAGCAGGGCCTCTCCAGATGATCGGAGGGATCATGTGGGTTCGTATACGTAGATGCGGTCACGCAGGTAGGCGGGTTCCAATTATCAAGTCTGTAGTAAAACTGTGTTTTGGTGTTTCAAATTCCTTTTCTGTCAATATTGTTATTTAAAATGGATAGAGAATTAATGGTATGGTAATACTTGAGTGAAGTGTTACCAAATTCAATGTCTTTAAGAGAAGTTCTACAGAAGTGGATAGTCCATTACATATACTATATACCTACTAGGGCTGGTAAATTCGTTTCGTTAATTCGTAATTCGTTAAAAAATTCGTTAATTTTTGAATTACGAAACGATTACAAAACATTTTTTTTAACCTGGAAGTGTTTTTAAATATCGAAACGGCAGGCGCCAAAAAATTTTGTATTTCCGTCCATTTCGGAAATACGTAAGATGGCCGCCTGCCGATGCTTGCTGGGAGCTTTCTCCTGACTTTTCGCCTGCATCTATGGCGAGCGAGAGGGGCGAGCGAGCGGCGAGCGAGAGGGGCGAGCGAGGCATTCTCTCCTGATGTTTTGCCTGCATCTATGGCAAGCATCCTCAGAGGTAGTGAGGTCTGTTGGAAGTAGGAAAAAGGGTTTATATATTTATGTGGAATAATGACCAGGGTGGGACAAAGGACTCTTGTCTGCTGGAGCGAGGTGTGAATGTTTCAACTGACCACCTTGATTAGCATTTGATGGCTTGGCAGTGCCTGGAGCAATCTTTTGTTGAGAGGTGATTAGATGTCCCTGATTGGGTTGTTGTAGGTTTTTTCAGGCTATATGGCCATGGCCTAGAGGCATTTTCTCCTGACTTTTCGCCTGCATCTATGGCGAGCGAGAGGCGAGCGAGCGGGGCGAGCGAGAGGGGCGAGCGAGCGGCGAGCTAGAGGGGCGAGCGAGGCATTCTCTCCTGACGTTTTGCCTGCATCTATGGCAAGCATCCTCAGAGGTAGTGAAGTCTGTTGGAAGTAGGAAAAAGGGTTTATATTTATGTGGAATAATGACCAGGGTGGGACAAAGGACTCTTGTCTGCTGGAGCGAGGTGTGAATGTTTCAACTGACCACCTTGATTAGAGGGCCCGCCAGAGTGAGTGCCTGCCTTCCCTCCTTAATAATAATTTTAATTTCTCCTCCCTATTCTACTAAATTAATAATTAAATTTAAAAAATACTTAAAAAATATTGAAAAAAAAGGGCGCCATCTTTACAAAATGTTTTGTAAATATTAACGAAATTTCGTAAATACCAAACTTTTTTTTTGGAAAATTTTGTAATTATTTTAAATATCGAAACAAAAATACCCCCAATTACAAATCGATTTTAGAAACAAATTTTTGCGTTGTTACCCAGGCCTAATACCTACCTTTCTCTTCTTGGCCTCCCAAACCGTTTAGGGCTTTGTAGGTAAGTACCTGCACCTTTTATTGGGCTCGGAAAATGAACGGCAGCCAATGGAGCTCCTTAAACAGGAGTGATGACCTCTCCCTGTAAGGAGCACCAGTTAACAACCTGGCCGCTGCCCGTTGGACCAGTTGGAATTTCCAGGCCGTTTTCAAGGGCAGCCCCATGTAGAGTGCATTACAGTAGTCCAAGCTGGAGGTGACCAAGGCATGGACCACCCTGGCCAGATCCGCAATGAGTTCCCCCTGCAGGATTCACCACAATGCAAGGCAAATCCCGGACTTAATGTGATGAGGTCCAGAGTGGGTTTAAACAAGGACAAATAGCATCATCTGACAAAACACTGGGTGATTTCTGAAGTACAGGGCTTCATCTGAAATATGCTATTGATACAGTCCAAAACCACATTCCATTGGGCAGGGCAGGGAATAGGTTTCCAGGACCTCCAGTTGAAAGCATTCTTCAAATAATCAACGTCAGGCTGAATTTTCTGGCCAGGGTTTCTGAAAAATTCTTTTTTGTTCTCTCCTTCTTCTCTCCCTCGATGTTTCATTTAAGAAGATTGTGTCAGCTACACTCCCTGCTGAAAGAACACCAGTCTTCATCTCCTGGCCTTGCACTCATTCCTTCTCTTATCTTGAGATGTAAAATGAATACAGAACTCCAAATTTTGTACAGACTTCCTCCAAGTGAAATTTTCAACTCTCCAAATTCCTGCAATGCAGTTATATAGGGAAGCAAATACTCCAATTAGGAAAGTATTACAGTGTGATTTTACAAGCTGACCTACAAGAGCATCAATTAGTATGGGTTCTGGATACATCTTGAGAACAGAGATACATTAATTTGGAAGAGACCACAAAGGCCATCCAGTCCAAATCCCTGCCATGGTGGGCACAAAAAGATTGTGTGCGTTGTGTGTGCATGTGCCCATATGTACCCTCAAGTCGTGTGTCAATTCCAGTAGAAATCTGTTATTCCTTTGTAAATAGCAGATGGAGGGAAGTAAACAATCTAGAACAGGGATGGGCAAACTTTCTAACTTGGGGGCTGCATCCTAGCACTAGGCGAACTGGCTGCCTGGTGATGGAAGGAAGGAAGGGAAGGAGGAAGGGAAGAGAGAAGGAAGGAAGAGCAAAAGGGAGGGAGGGAAGGATGGATGGAAGGAAGGAGAAAGCTGGAGATAGGGAAGGAGGAAGGAAGGCAGGCAGGCGGGCAGGCAAGGATAAAGGAAAGAAAGAAGGAAAGACAAAAGGGAAGAAAGGAAGGAAGGAGAAAGAGGGAGAGAGGGAAGCAAGGAAGGAAGAATGGAAGGGTGGAAGGGAAGGATGGAAGGAAAAAGAGGGAGGGAGGGAAGGGAGGGGGGAAGGGGGAAGGAAAGACAAAAAGGAGTGAAGGAGAGAAGGAAGGAAGGAGAGGGAGAGAGGGAAAGAAGGAAGGATGAAAGGGAGGGAGGGATGGAAGGAGAAAGCTGGAGAGAGGGAAGGAAGGGAGGGAGGCAGGCAGGCAAGGATAAAGGAAAGAAAGAAGGAAAGACAAAAAGGAAGGAAGGAAGGAAGGAAGGAAGGAAGGAAAGAAGGAAAGAAGGAAGGAAGGAAGGAAGGAAGGAAGGAAGGAAGGAGAAAGAGGGAGAGAGGGAAGCAAAGAAGGAAGAATGAAAGGGTGGAAGGGAAGGATGGAAGGAAAAAGAGGGAGGGAGGGAAGGGGGAAGGAAAGAGAGAAGGAAGGAAAGACAAAAGGGTGGGAAGGAGGGAAGGAAGGAAGGAGAAAGCTGGAGAGAGGGAAAGAAGGAAAGATGAAAGGGAGGGAGGGATGGAAGGAGAAAGCTGGAGAGAGGGAAAGAAGGAAAGATGAAAGAGAGGGAGGGATGGAAAAAGAAAGCTGGAGAGAGGGAAAGAGGAAGGAAGGAAGGAAGGAAGGAAGGAAGGAAGGAGGGAGGAAAGGAAGGCAAGGATAAAGGAAAGAAAGAAGGAAAGAAAGAAGGGAAGGAAGGAAGGAGAAAGAGGGAGAGAGGGAGGGAGGAAAGGGGGAAGGAAAGAGAGAATGGAGGAAAGACAAAAGGGAGGGAAGGAGGGAAGGAAGGAGAAAGAGGGAGAGAGAGAAAGAAGGAAGGATGAAAGGGAGAGAGGGATGGAAGGAGAAGGCGGGAGAGAGGGAAGGAGGGAGGAAGGAAGGAGGGAAGGAGGGAAGGAAGGAAGGAGGAAGAAAGGCAAGGATAAAGGAAAGAAAGAAGGAAAGAAAAAAAAGGGAAGGACGGAAGTAAGGAGAAAGAGGGAGAGAGGGAAGGAAGGAAGAATGAAAGGGTAGAAAGGAAAGATGGAAGGAAAAAGAGGGAGAGAGAAGGAGAGAAGGAAGGAAAGACAAAAGGGGGGAGGGAGGGAAGGAAGGAAGGAGAAAGAGGGAGAGAAGGAAAGAAGGAAGGATGAAAGGGAAGGGAGAGAGAAAGAAGGAGGGAGGGAAGGAAGGAGGAAGGACAAAAAGGTGGAAGGAGAAAGAGGGAGGGAAGGAGGAAGGAAAGAGAGAAGTAAGGAAGGTTAAGAAGGCGAGAGAGGGGAGGGCCTGAGAAAAGAGCCCAAGGGGCCGCATCCGGCCCCCAGGCCTCGGTTTGCCCATACCTGATCTAGAGCCTGCATAAACCTTGATGCACTCACAAATAGGGAAGGAATGCAACATCTTAAGTGTTGCATTTTATTGCAAGCACTTCAATTTGTGCAACCTGAGAATGTGGACATGGATCTTTGGAGAAGTGAGACCTACTACATTTCTATTGGGGCCTTGCCCCTCTTGGCTTCTGAAAGCAGTGAGAAGGAGACTGGCCAAGTGGATAAAGAGAGTGGTGAGTATTATTACAGCAAAGGAAGTTTCCATTCTACCTAAATGTGGTGGAGGTGAGACCATTACTAAAAAGTTAAAGTGAGACAAATGACAGGTATGTAGAAAGACAACTCAATATACGGTTAAGTGACTTTCATGGCTTGGGACCCGCCTAACTGCGTGACCGCATCTCCGTCTACGAACCCACACGACCGGAGAGGCCCTTCTCTCGCTCCCGCCCACATCGCAAGTGCGACTTGTGGGGACGAGAGAGAGGGCCTTCTCTGTGGTGGCCCCCCGGCTCTGGAACTCACTCCCCAGAGATCTTAGACAAGCCCCCACGCTGGCAATCTTCAGGAGGAACCTGAAAACCTGGTTATTCCAATGTGCCTTCAATGATCGAATGTAGGACACTCCCCGACCAAAATGACCTCAGAAGCACTTTTTTTATGGTTCGTGCAATTAAATCCTTCCTCATCCCCGATTTCCCCTTCATGACAATTTTATATTGCCTATCTCCCAGTGTTTTTAATAATTTTAATTTTTTTACTCTTGAATTGGCCCTGCCAGTGAAATTCCTTGTGTTTTGATGTTTGATTTTATATTGCTATGTTGTCTATTATATTGGTTTTTGCATTTTATGTTTTTGTGTAATATTGTGTTTATTGTATTGATGGGCATGGCCTTATGTAAGCCGCCCCAAGTCCCCCTGGGGGAGATGGAGCGGGGTATAAATAAAGTTATTATCACTTACGCTTGATCCTCAGGCGTCGGCAGTGGCCGGGAGGGCCTTTGCACAATTGAGACTCATGCGCCAACTGCGACTATACCTCATGAAGGCAGTTCTGGCCAGGGTAGTCCATGCCTTAGTCACCTCCAGATTGGACTCCAGATTGGACTACTGTAACACACTCTATGTGGGGCTGCCCTTGAAAACGGCCTGGAAATTTCAGTTGGTTCAGGTTGTTAACTGATGCTCCTTACAGAGAGAGGTCAACCCTCCTGTTCAAGGAGCTCCATTGGCTGCCGTTCATTTTCCAGACTCAATTCAAGGTGCAGGTGCTTACCTACAAAGCCCTAAATGGTTTGGGACCCACCTACCTGCGTGACCGCATCTCCGTATCTCTTTGTTCATCTGGAGAGGCCCTGCTCACGATCCCACCGGCATCGCAAGCGTGATTGGTGGGGACGAGGGACAGGGCCTTCTCGGTGGTGGCCCCACAACTCTGGAACTCCCTCCCCAAGGACATCAGGCACTCCCCAACACTGGCAGTCTTCAGAAGGAGCTTGAAAACATGGATGTTCCAGTGTGCCTTCCCAGATTAAGGAATCCCAAGCAATGTCCCTAATGCACTTTATGAGAGAGCTAGAATTTTCTGCACACCCTTCTATTCCCAAAATATCCATTCTACCTCACCTGGACATGCCCAGCATTTTTAGAATTTTAACCATTACATTTGGCCCTGCCACAGGTTTTTAACAGTGTTGTGTTTTTGTTATTGTTCTGCTTTGTTATGAGTTATTTATTGTTGCATTGTATTGTTGTTGTTGTGTTTTTGCTAATGATGTACTTTGGGCTCAGCCTCTTGTAAGCCGCACCGAATCCTGCGGAAGATGGTAGCGGGGTACAAATAAAAGATTATTATTATTATTATTATTATTATGGCAATTGATTGATATACTTGTTCTGGGTTGTAGTCTGATCTTTGTTGTTGTTGTTCATTCGTTCAGTCATCTCCGACTCTTCGTGACCTCATGGACGAGCCCACGCCAGAGCTCCCTGACGGCTGTCACCACCCCCAGCTCCTTCAAGGTCAGTCCAGTCACTTCAAGGATGCCATCCATCCATCCATCTTGCCCATCCATCTTTAAGGGACTTAAAGATCAAGTATGTTTCAGATAACTTCAGACCCTTGGACTGCACATTTGATTGTAGTCAGGGGCGGCTCGTCCATTACGCGAAGTAAGCGGTCGCAGAACACTTTCTTTTGCCAGGGGCGCAGAGGCGCTTCTGTAAATGTCCCTCGACCGCCACTTGAGGAGTGCCCCCTCAGCTCACAACAGCCCTAGCAGTCCGGGGGGAGCCTCGGCTTTCTTGCCTCACTGCCGGGCAATCCTCTTGAGCCTCGCCTAGCCCCTCTCGTTCCTGCTCCACCTGGCCACCGGGTGTGCGAGCAGAGCCGGTGCTCAGTCGTTCTCTGCGTTCGATCCCTTCCCCATGACCGGCTCCCTTTCCCGATCCCCTGGCGCTCCACCTGCCTCCTCTCCCCAATCTGTGGGTGGGCCAAGGGGCGGAGCCACCGCGCCTGGCCCACTTTGGGTCCGGAGGCGTGTCTGAAGACCCCAGCGGGCGCACCAAAAGTCGCCTCTTCTCCTGACTTTCTCTTCCGCCATTGGGACCGGGAGAGAGAGAGAGAGAGAGAGAGAGAGAGCCCCTCCGGCTGGAGGTATCTCCCACCTCCGCTCCCTCCTTTGTTTTTGCGCCTACCTACAGGAAAGGTGGGCATCTCCACCTCTCTCTCTCTCTCTCTCTCTCTCTCTCTCGGTCCCAATGGCTGAGGAGAAAGTCAGGAGAAGAGGTGACTTTTGGTGCACACGCCGGGATCTTCAGGCATGCCTCTGGACCCAAAGCAGGCCAGGCAAGGGAGTAAGTGCGGCAAGTGTAGTTACTGGGATGTATAGTTCACCTACAATCAAAGAACATTCTGAACTCCATCAATGATGGAATTGAACCAAACATGGCACACAGAACTCCCACGACAAACAGAAAATATATATCAATGATTGGTTGGGGGGGGGGGTGTCAAAATACTGTTTGCTTACCGTTGAAAATTACCTAGGGCCACCTCTGATTGTAGTAGTAGTAACTGATTAATGGTTAGAGTATGTTACCTTTAAGGCTCATACTAAAACACTGAGCAGATTGACTAGCCACGATTGGACTCTTTCCCATATCAAGCTCTTTCCCATATACAGAAAACAACCTATCACATCTCTCATTGCCCTTTCTTTGCTGAACAAAGAATGTATTCGGAAAGTCGGGCAAAAATTCCCGAAATCTATTTTAAAGCTGTATACATTTGACCATACTTTTTTGTTCCTGGTTGTGTACTTTATATATATTTTCTGCTGCCTTATAAAGTTAAAATAAATCATTTTTCCACTTTAAAATGTCTATATGTATATCCCAAAATGATGGCAAAGTCAGGCGAGGTGCCTTTTATGGCAGACTGCTGTGGAAAATATATTTCTAAGCAAGCAAGCAAACTTTTTTAAAATATTAGAATGCAGGCATTTCGAACGTACTGCCGCTGAATGAGTAGGCAATGCAAACGAATGTTATGTTTCTGCAAACCTAAGGTGGTGTAGATTAGGTAAGAATAATATTTTGGATTTTTTTAAAAAAACACACATTTACCCTTCAATGTCCAAGGAAATCAGTCATCACTGATCTACAATGCTTCCATTTTGCTACACATTGGCCGAGCTTCATTGGGAAGGACGAAAAAGAAATGCCTCAAAAGGATTTGTGCAGCATCAGCAGAAATGCCAGACAAGGAAACCAGTGGTGTTTTCACACATCCCTAATCTTGTGATAGATAAGATAAATATGCAACACTTTAGACTTTGTATCTGAGGACTAGAACCACAGTATTTATTTATCGTGTCAGAAGCGAATTGAGAATAGAGTTATAATGTATAGAAAAACCACAAACAAAGGTGAAAACTTGTGCATTATACTAAATGTCCTTTGACCAGAAGCTGGCCACTTGGAGTGCCTCTCGTGTTGCTGTAAGAAGATCCTCCATAGTGCACGTGGCAGGGCTCAGGATGCATTGTAGTCAGTGGTCTGTGGTTTGCTCTCCTCCACACTTATATGTTGCAGACCCTACTTTGTAGACCCATTTCTTAAGGTTAGTTCTGCATCTCGGGGTGCCAGTGAACAGCCTGTTCAGCGCCTTCCAAGTCACCCAGTCTTCTGTGTGCCCAGGAGGGAATGGATTTTCCCTCCTGGATTTTCACCTACCACTTTTGGACTCTTGCTTGCTGAGATGTTCTTGCAAGTATCTCAGTAGATCTTCAGAAGCTCTGTAGATCTCCAGAAGCTATTAATTTATTTATTTATTTTATTTACGGCATTTATATGCCGCCCTTCTCACCCCGAAGGAGACTCAGAGCGGCTTACAATATATATTTTTATTTGTTGTTCATTCGTTCAGTCATCTCCGACTCTTCGTGACCTCATGGACCAGCCCACACCAGAGCTCCCTGTCGGCCGTCACCACCCCCAGCTCCTTCAAGGTCAGTCCAGTCACTATATTTTCATACAATATATTATATTATTAGCATAGTACAATATCAGTATATATTACTATATTGCACTACACCATTATATTGCAATATTATTAGTAATATTACATGTAATTAAATATATAATTTCTTTATTTAAGGCATTGTCTTCCTGGCTGATATCTGAACAGAGTATGGTCTGGAGATATCAATGCCTTCGTCCTTTCATTACTGGCTGCTACTTCCTGATGAATGTTAGGTATGGGAATACCGGCTAAACAGTATAATTTCTCCAGTAGTGTTGGGCGTAGACATCCTGTGATGTCTCATTAAGAGCCACATCCACTGTATTAACATGGTGAAACATGTTCCACACTGGGCATGCAAAGTGCAAGGGCAGATGTCCTCACTGTGTCTGGTTGTGATATTGAGCAAGAATTTAGGGGTCTTTGCCAGGAGGCTGAGATCAGCCAGACCCATCAAAGAGAGTCCTTTCAGTCCTGGTGAAAGAAGAAGCACCAGCTCGTGATTCCGCCTGTGTTGCAGGCACGTTTGGTGGGGACGCGAGACAGGGCCTTTTCTGTGGTGGCCCCCCGACTCTGGAACACCCTCCCCAAAGATCTTAGACAAGCCCCTACATTGGCAGTCTTTAGAAAGAACCTGGCTGTTCCGATGTGCCTTTCCAGAATAGGAAAACTCCAATAACAAGTCCCAGAAGCACTTTATTAGAATTAAGACCACTGCACACTGCACTTACCCTATAATCCTTACATATCACCTGTCACATCAGCACTTTTAATTCTGTACCCATTACTCTGGCCTGGCCCAGTTTTATTGTGTCTTGGTGTATTGTTTATTGCTTGTTGTTTTAATATTGCTTTAATTGTTTTTAATTTGCTTTAGGTTTTGTATTGTTATGTTGTGTTTTGAGGCCTTGGCCTTTGTAAGCCGCATCGAGTGGGATTAGCATAACTCAAAAACCATTGGATGAATTGACACAAAATTTGGACACAATACACGTATCAGGCCAACGAGTAACCATCACTCATATAAACCTTGAAAAACACAGCAGAAGAAACAAAAATACATTACAATGCATGTGCAAAACCACACACACACAAACACACTCATATATATATATATATATATATATATATATATATATATATATTAGGGCTGGGCAACCACGGAAAAATTTGTTTCTAAAATCGATTCGTTTTTAGGGGTTTTTTGCGTTTTGATTTTTAAAAGAATTCTGAAATTTTTCTTTAAAAAAGTTCGATATTTACGAAATTTCGGAAATTACGAAACAATTACGAATCGATTACGAATCAATTACGAATCGATTCGTTAATGGCAGACGCGACCGTGCAATACGCTAAAAAACCTCCAAATGGGACAGGGGGAACTTCTGAAGCTTCCCTCTCCCTCTGTTGTTGACTGTTGGTGTGATATTTACAATTTTTTTTCACTGATTAAACCAACAACAACTATAAAACTTGCCCCAGACATGCGGAAATAATAACGAAACGAATACGAAGCAATTACGAAACAATTACGAAACGAATTGAAAAATTCGTTTCGATTTTTAGTTGCTCCTGAATGGTTCGTTATCGCTTTGTTATAAAAAAACCCGAATTTTTAACGAATTACGAAATTAACGAACGAAACCGCCCAGCCCTAATATATATATATGCAAACACACATATACACACATATATACACACACAAAACACATATACACAGACTGGGCCACAGCAACGTGTGGCAGGGGACGGCTAGTCAGAAATATATGTTTTCTGATGGTCTTTGGCAACCCCTCTGAAACCCTCTTGTGACCCCCCCCCCAGGGGGTCCGATACCCAGGTTGAGAAACACTGATATAAGAGTTCAAAAATGTTTCTCTGAATCCCACAGGTATTCTGCCATGTTTATATTCCTGAATGAGGGTTGTATCCCCTGTTCATCCTCTTACAACTTCCTCGTCTTCAAAACTGAAATGGCAAGAGGCCACTTTCCATTTGCTTTGGAAATATTCAATATTTTGCAGAATAACAAGCAAAATTGAGGCTGAAAAAAATATATGAAAATGGCAGATTTTGAGGTCCACAATGAAATGCCGTCTACATTGGCGAAATGTGTCCATAAATACCTCCTTCACCTCACTTCTCATTTGGTCTGTGCGGAAAATCACAACCGCTCTGATCTGCCCCAGGTGTTCTGCCGAGACTGTTTATGTATTAAAACGTGCCTTTCCCCTTCTGCAGCTGTCCTTACTTAGGAAACCGCCCGCTCCTTTTCATTTTTCCCTCTGCACCTTTCCTGGGGCTGACACCACTGCTGGCTTATTACTCTTTCTCTTTGAAAACCAACAGTTTTCAACGAGAAGGTGATCGTGGCGTTTGTGGAAGGGCATACGAACAGATCTAAAAAATGTAAACTGCTTTGGAGAACAAAGTGCTATGGAATCAATTATTCCAGGAAGGCACACTGGAACAACCACGTCTTCAAGCTCCTCCTAAAGACTGCCAAAGTTGGGGCCTGTCTGATGTCTTTAGGAAGTGAGTTCCAGAGTCGAGGGGCCACCACCGAAAAGGCCCTCTCTCTCGTCCCCACCAATCGCGCCTGCGATGCTGGCGGGATCGAGAGCAGGTCCTCTCCGGATGATCGAAGGGATCGTGAGGGTTCGTATACAGAGATGCGGTCACGCAGGTAGGCGGGTCCCAAACCGTTCAGGGCATTGTAGGTAAGAACCTGCACCTTGAATTGGGATCAGAAGGTAAACGGCAGCCAATGGAGCTCCTTAAACAGGAGGGTTGACCTCTCTCTGTAAGGAGCACCAGTTAACATCCTGGCCGCCACCCGTTGGACCAGTTGGAATTTCCGAGCCGTTTTCAAGGGCAGCCCCATGTAGAGCGCATTACAGTAATCCAATCTAGAGGTGACCAAGGTATGGACCACCTTGGCCAGAGTCATTTCAGTGACTCAGGGCAGCATACAGACCGGCAACAATTAGATGCCGTATATATCTACATATTTCAGTTAAAATGCAAATTAAATATAATCATAATCACATATAAAATCCATAAAACTATAAAAGTTTATATAAAAAGCAGTGTCTTCCAGTCCAATTCCTCATCTGTTTACATCTTTATAAAGATATCGCACCACTGTACCACCAATTATGAGGCACCTGGGGAAAACTATATCAGTCGATTGCCACTAATTCTAAGGAACTAAGCAAGGAAAGGAACAGGGGATTTTAAAATAGTGAATCCCACAAGCTGCCAACCAAATTATAGCGGTACAGGTGGATTTTGAAAAAAGGAGAGAGAGAGACAATTTATTTATTTATTTATTTGCTATACTTGTATACCGCTGTTTCTCAGCCTAGCTGGCGACTCAACGCGGTTTACAACAAAATATAACAATCAACAGTATACAGTTTAAAACCATAAAAGCATAATACACAATTCACATATCAATAACAATCCAATGCATCTCCTTACTAAAATCGTGATCCAGTTTCGTCGTCCATATTGCCGATCCTTTAATCATTACCTTCATTGCACTGAGTTAACCAAATGCCTGTTCGAACATCCAGGTTTTTAATCTTCTTCGGAATACCATCAGCGAGGGGGCTGATCTTACCTCCATGGGAAGGGTGTTCCATAGCCGAGGGGCCACCACAGAAAAGGCCCTGTCTCTCGTCCCCGCCAGCCGCACCTGTGAAGCAGGAGGGAGCAGGGCCTCCCCAGAAGATCTTAGGGTCCTGGTGGGCTGATAGGCCGAGATACGTTCGGATAGGTAAGTTGGGCCAGAACCGTTTAGGGCTTTAAAGGCCAACGCCAGCACTTTGAATTGAGCCCGGTAGCAGATCGGCAGCCAGTGGAGCTGGTGCAGCAGAGGAGTTGTATGCTCCCTGCGCTCCGCTCCTGTTAGTATCATGGCTGCCGAACGTTGGACTAATTGGAGCTTCCAGGCCGTCTTCAAAGGCAACCCCACGTAGAGAGCGTTGCAGTAGTCTAAACGGGATGTAACCAGAGCGTGGACTACCGTGGCCAAGTCAGACTTCCCAAGGTACGGGCGCAGTTGGCGCACGAGTTTTAACTGTGCGAATGCTCCCCTGGTCACCGCCAAAACCTGGGGTTCCAGGCTCAGCGATGAGTCCAGGATCACACCCAAACTGCGAACCTGCGTCTTCAGGGGGAGTGCGACCCCATCCAACACAGGCTGTAACCCTATACCCTGTTCGGCCTTACGACTGACCAGGAGTACCTCTCTCTTGTCTGGATTCAATTTCAATTTGTTCGCCCCCATCCAGACCGTCACAGCGGCCAAGCACCGGTTCAGGACCTCGACAGCCTCCTTAGTAGCAGGTGGAAAGGAGTGACAGAGTTGGACATCATCCGCGTACAGATGACATCGCACTCCGAAACTCCGGATGATCTCACCCAGCGGCTTCATGTAGATGTTAAACAACATGGGAGACAATATTGAACCCTGAGGAACCCCACAAGACAAAAGTTGTGGGGTTGAACAGGAGTCTCCCAGTAACACCTTCTGAGACCGACCCTCAAAAAATGAGCGGAGCCACTGTAAAACAGTCCCTCCAAGACAATTTTATATATATTTGAATTAAGCCGAAACTGGGAGGTTTTGAAACTATTTCTTTAATTGTTTTCACTGCCAACATAACATTAAAGTATAAAACATGTAAACATATAAGCAATATACACAAAACATAAAAAAGAGCAGTAGACCAAACATAATGACAGTGAGTGGGCAGCATGTACATAAAATGATTTAGTTCCCATTAGCAGTTGACCAAATGATAATTCAGTTTGCAGTTTGGGATGGATTCGGCATGCTTTCTCTTTCTCCTTCTCTCTTTTCCAGTATATGTGCATTTTTTTGTTTTCTGTTTTTCCTCCCCTGAAAGGAAGTGACTCACCCTTCCCAGTTGGGAGCCACAGAAATTAGACACTTCCCGTCCAAAAGGCCTCCATCTTCTTATGTGCTTCAGGAGACTCTGTAGCAGCTGCACCCCTATATAAGACTCTTGTGGGAAAAGGGGAAGAATGTGCATTCTAAACGGAGATCTCTTCGCCCTGTTAAATCTATGCACTTGGAGTGAAATTCTTCCTTCTCCTTCCTCTTCTTTAAAATGCATGCAATTAAACACCCCAAAGTAGAGAGCTGGAGCTTGAAAAAACTTTATTTTTGAATCAGCGCCGTCCCAGCTGCCTCTTTGCACATTCATGGCAGCTTATTATGACACATCTGGAAGACTGTTGTGAGAGCTGGCTATGCTGTGACCAAGCGAGGCAGACGGACAGCCAGACAGACAGGCACAGAGGTCTTTGGAATGCCCTCTAGCGGCAGCTCTTTACAGGGTTCACGTTTCCAAGTCCAGGAAATACCTGTCACATCATATAAGTCCGAATTCTTGGGATGGGAAGTTAGGTATACCTTTGTGGGAAAGAGAGCAAAAATGAAGCCAGATGTGTGACTAGACGCATCAGCGTTGGCACTGAGCTTTGATAAATATGTATGCAGGGGTGGAAATTTTTTCAGATTTTCGAGAAAAGTACCCATTTAGCATCTCCTCGGGCTTGTTTTCATACAAAGTACACACCTTGCAAAATACCAAAAGGATGGTATATCACGAGGCCAAGTAGCCAATAATATTTGACTGCACACTGCCGTCCCTCAGTGCAATGTAAACCACTTCCTACAAGGAGAGGATGACTGAAAATGTTCACAAAAATATTCATGAGTAAAATATCCATATTGGGATCAGCTCTACTGAAATACTAAACTGTAGCACCTGGGTTAAAGCGCTGCTAAACTTATTGATTGAAAGGTTGAATTCCGGGGAATGGCGTGAGCCTCCGCTGTCAGCCCCAGCTTCTGCAAACCTAGCAGTTGAAAAACATGCAAATGTGAGTAGATCAATAGGTACCGCTCCGGCAGGAAGGAAACGGCACTCCATGCAGTCATATTCCACATGACCTTGGAGGTGTTTACAGACAACGCTGGCTCTTCGGCTTAGAAATGGAGATGAGCACCACTCCCCAGAGTCGGACACTGAAGTCAAACATGACCCCCCCCCCCCCCCATAAGAGATAGTAACTTATAGTTTTGCTAAGGGCAAGGACGCCAGGCTGGATAATAAGGGTTAAGCCTTGGTCAGTTTGGTGTGTATCATTTAATCAAGGCTTTATGCTCTATTTTCATATGTTTACAGCAGAAAGTAACCAATTTATTACTGAAAATCATGCCACAAAAGTATTTGAATTTTCCCATCTGAGGCACACCCGGGCTCCTGATGGTCCCCCATCTCACAAACAAGGGACTCTCTTTCCCCCTCATGGATATTTCCCTTTATGGACCTTCCTATGAATAATATGAACTATGGACACTTGGGGAAGGTAGTTGGGTTTACTCTCTGTATTATGATTTCTATATTTTCCTATTTTCTCCTGTATTTCTATATTTTCCCTCATGTTTCCTGACCTTGCCCTGAACCCTTTGCCCCTTCCCCTCTCCTTGGGGGAAATCTACAAGGAAGCTGCCCTGCCTCTGGAAAAGCAATCTGCGATCATGAAAAGACCCTTATTTTTGGACATTCTTTGCATGGACAATAGTAAAGGAAATCCTTTTGTCTTCGGAGTTGGGCCACCATTAGGATTTCTGCTTGGCAGACTTTTTAATCATATAACAATGGGGGGGAATATGACCTTAGGAAAGTCCTCTTTTCCTCCAAGCCGTTTTTCTTTCAATCTTCTCCACAAAGAACTTCCACCTAAGTCTTCCCCTTTGTGTCATATCTGATAGCGACAGGAAAACTCGGACTTCTTTAACATATGTTTATTGCCTTCACTCATGAACACAATAGAATGGCTTGGCTGGCAGACCCCCCACCCGGATCTCGCTAAGCCTCAGGGACAATCTTGTCATAATCCACTCCAGAATGCATTGTCTCCCTTCATCCCGCCTCCCTCCCTTCTGATTTGCTGGAGCGTCGAGGCAGCAGGAGCCTCCTGATAGGCTGTGACGCCCTGTGAAAGCCCTGTGATTGGCCCTGATGCATGGGGGACGGCCAAGCCTCCTCCCAGCTGTTTGTGCGTCAGCCAATCTCCTTCGAGCTGGGCGGGAGCGGGGAGTGGGAATTTTGAAACTCACAACTCTGTATTTTCTATAAAAATGGCCTTTACTTCTGTAACCACATGCTCTGCTTGGCGAATGACTGCTGCTCTGTATCCTTTTCAGCTGAATCGCTAATAAACCTCGGTGGCACTTCCTTCAACTTGGTGAGACCTTTTATTGGGAAAAATCAGGGATTGGGTGCTTCTCTGTCTCGCCAGGGAAAAAGAACTCTTTGATGAGTCTAATTGATCTCTGCCTCCTGGAAAAGACCCTTAAATTCCTGCTCTATAACAACATGACTGGACTTAATGTCAGGGGAAAACCTTTACTTTACCTTTACTAGCTCCACATTTAGTGGTGATGTGCTGAAAAGGGGGAAGGGTTATGTATTGTTCCTCCTCATAACTTAGTCATATTTCTTCATCCATTCAATCACTCAGTGATTTATGGAACCAATTGTACAAATGCATATGGAAATAATATACTTGATTTGCAATTCTAAGGGATGAGGCTTTGTTTGACACTGAAGTTGGACTGCCTGGCTTATGAGACTCAAAATATACTTCCCAAGAGGTTGACACAGAGCTCATCTATAAGGGGCTAATAAGCCATTGTTTTCCAGATTCAGAACAACTGTGCAGCCTTACTAATGTAACACTGCTGAAGTAGTTTCGACTTTTCGTTTATACTCCTGAGAAATAATAATAATGACGGCTCTGTGTAAATTATTGGAAATCAATTTTAGAAATGTGGCTGTATTTATTTATTGTGTCAGAAGCAAGTCGAGGGTACAGTGAAAATGCATTTAAAAACACAACATGTTAAAAGAACTTGGCATTATGCTAAATATCCTTTGACCAAAATTTGGCCACTTGGAGTGCCTCAGGTGTTGCTGTGAGAAGGTCCTCCATGGTGCATATGGCAGGACTCAGGTTGCATTGTAATAATAATAATAATAATAATAATAATAATAATAATAATAATCTTTATTTATACCCCACCACCATCGCCCCAATGGGGACTCAGGGCAGCTTACATGAGGCCAAGCCCAAACAACAAATTACAGCAAAATAAAACCGAAAACGAAAATGCAAACAATAAACATATGAATGCATAACGATATAAAATTACATACAATAAACATAATTACAGTGACAATGGCAGGGCTACATGTAATGATTAAAAGAAAAACTAATTAAAAACTGATTAAAAATTCGGGTGAGATAAAGGAGAAGCAGGTTGGGTTGTTGTAGGTTTTTTCAGGTTGTATGGCCATCTTCTAGAGGCATTCTCTCCTGACGTTTTGCCTGCATCTATGGCAAGCATCCTCAGAGGTAGTGAGGTCTGTTGGAAATAGGACAATGGGTTTATATATCTGTGGAATGGCTGGGGTGAGACAAAGAACTTTTGTCTGTTGGAGCTAGGTGTGAATGTTTCAACTGACCACCTTGATTAGCATTTGATGGCCTGGCAGTGCCTGGAGCAATCTTTTGTTGAGGGATGATTAGATGTCCCTGATTGTTTTCCCTCTGCTGTTTTTCTGTTTTAATTTTAGAGGTTTTTAATACTGGCAGTTCAAAAACATGCAAATGTGAGTAGATAAATAGGTACCGCTCCGGCGGGAAGGTGACGGCGCTCCATGCAATCATGTCGGCCACATGACCTTGGAGGTGTCTACGGACAACGCTGGCTCTTCTGCTTAGAAATGGAGATGAGCACCACACCCCAGAGTCAGACATGACTGGACTTAATGTCAGGGCACTACCTTTACCTTTAATGCTGGTAGCCAGATTTTTTTCATTTTCATGGTTTCCTCCTTTCTGTTGAAATTGTCCTCATGCTTGTGGATTTTAATGGCTTCTCTGTGTAGTCTGACATGGTGGTTGTGAGAGTGGGCCAGCATTTCTGTGTTCTCAAATAATACGCTGTGTCCAGGTTGGTTCATCAGGTGTTCTGCTATGCCTGACTTCTCTGGTTGAAGGAGTCTGCAGTGCCTTTCATGTTCCTTGATTCATGTTTGGGCATTGCTGCATTTGGTGGTCCCTATGTAGACTTGTCCACAGTTGCATGGTGTACGGTAGACTCTTGCAGAAGTGAGAGGATCCCTCCGCAGGTTATTTGCGGAGGGGGGCTCATTAAAACGGGGGTTGTGGAATCAAACTTTCCCACAAGGGGAGGAGGGAATGTATACTCCAATGACAACACGTTGAGGCTAAGCAATAGTGTGAGGTTGTATACCTACTCACCAAAGGTGCAGCAGAGGAGCCAGGTTTTAAGGTTCTTTTTAAAGGTTTCTAGGGTAGGGGCTTTCCTAATCTCTCCAGATAATGAGTTCCAGAGTCGGGGGGCCACAGAGGAAAAAGCTTTCTCCCTTGTGCTTACAAGGTGAGCTTGTGAAACTGGCAGGGATGAGAGAAGGGCCTCCCCAGAAGATCGGCGGGCCCGAGCTGGTTCATGGAGGGAGAGGTGGTCTGTGGTTTGCTCTTCTCTGCACTCGAATGTCATGGACTCCACTTTCTAGCCCCATTTATTTAGGTTAGCTCTGCATCTCGTGGTGTCAGAGCACTGTCTGTTCAGTACCTTCCAGGTTGTCCACTCTTCTGTTTTCCCAGGAGGCAGTTTCTCATCCGGTCTCACCCACTGTTTGAGGTGCTGGGTTTTTGCCTGCCACTTTTTGACTCTCACTTGCTGAGGTGTTCCTGTAAGTGTCTCTGTAGATCTTAGAAAGCTATTTCTTGATTTAAGGCATTGACATGTTGGTTGATATCTGAACAGAGGATGGGCTGAAGATGTCAATGCCTTGGTTCTTTCATTGCTGGCTGCTATTTTCCAACAGATATCAGGTGGTGCGATACTGGTAAACAGTGTAATTTCTCCAGTGGTGCGGGGGGTAGACATCCTGGGATAATGCATCATATCTCATTAAGAACCACATCCACTGTTTTAATGTAGTGAGATGTTTTCCACATCAGGCATGCGTACTCAGCAGGAGAGTAGCAAAGCGCAAGGGCAGTTGTCTTCACTGTGTCTGGTTGTGATCCCCAGGTTGTACCAATCAGCTTTTGTATGAGGGTTGAATGAAAAGTATTGCCTCCACCTTCATACCTCCTCAACCGATGGCAGTACTGGTATGCAGAAGGTACTGGCTTGTTCAGTAGACTCTCCTCTACAGTTCCATTTTGGCGGGAAGCCTTTGCATTGAATGGTTGTGTTGTTAAAGTGCAAAGTATGGAACCCTGCGCAGATGGTCGGTCATTGTGCAGTCATTGAATTATTGACAACAGAAGGTGTCACCCCAAAGGAGATTCATCAGAGAATGCAAGCTGTTAATGGTGATTGTGTTGATGTGAGTACTGTGCATCGTTGGGCAAATAAGTTTAAATATGTTGAGGAGGGAACACCTGACTTGAGTGACAAATAAAGAATTGGACGTCCTGTGACAGCAACCACCGAGTTTCACAAGCAGAAGGTTTTGACAGATTGATTCAGGATGATTGTCGTATCACTCAGAGAGAAATTTCAAGCATAATTGGCATTTCACAAGAACGTGTGGGTCACATTATTGCTTTGCGTGGCTATCAGAAGATCTGTGCATGATGGGTTGTGGAGTGTCGACTTCTTCCATGAGGGCTTCAGAAAACTTATTCATTGTTGGCAGAAATGTATCCAATTGTCCGGTGATTATATGGAAAAGTGAATAGTGGTAGTTAAAGAGCACATTCTGAGGATTATTTCTGCATTTGATTTATTAAAATCCCATCCAAACCCAAGTAACGAAGGTGGAGGCATTACTTTTCATTCAACCCTCGTATGTTATTATTTCCACACCCACTTTTTGCTTGCTTCCAGCAGTAGAACTCTCTGCCCTGGAATGCGGTAGAGGCTCCGTCTTTGGAAGCTTGCTTCTTGTAAGTCAGAGCATGGTCCAGAGAGATTTCCAGGTATTTGGGCATGCTGCAATGCTCCATTGGGATTCCTTCCTAGGTAATACTCAGACTAAAGAATCTAGATGTAAAACACGAAATCTAGATGAGATGGGGAGGAGGAATAACACAAGGTGGGGAGGGGAGCTTGGATGCAAACCTGGGAATATGCTGCTAAAATCAAAACATAAAACATTGGAGAGTTTTGATACTTCCAAAAACTTTTCTTTTTTTGGATAAGCCCTAACATTCTTCTGCTTGTACACCAGACGCCAATGTTGATAGATGCCTGGCAAGGCATTCCTATAGAAACCTCTCTGCTGGACAGGAATGCTGACTGGTTGATGAGGGAAGAGGTTTACATAGTTTCTGTTCTCATGGAGATCTTAGATCAGAGTAAATTTCTCAAACAGACTTTGATATTAACCAGAACCCTATAGCTTGGTTGTAGCAGATACTTTCAGGGCTGTATTACCAAGAGGAATGAGGGGGACTATGTATCCCACACAGTCAATAACATGTTAATCCCAACTGAGATGCGGATAGAATTGCCATTCTCTTAAATCGCAAGGAGAATCAAAGAGTCATAATAATTCTAAGAGCCTTCTTCATACTGATCTCCAGGGGAGAATTGTCTTTTCCATTCCCCTATGTTGTAGAAATAGATTTATTAGGTAAATCCCTCTCCAATGCCAGAAATACAGCTTAATGGTGTAATATTAGAAAATGTTGACCATTTCCGCTACCTTGGCAGCCACCTTTCCACAAAAGTCAACATTGACACTGAAATTCAACACCACTTGAGCTCTGTGAGTGCAGCTTTTTTTCTGAATGAAGCAGAGAGTGTTTGAGGACCGGGACATCCGTAGGGATACCAAGGTGCTTGTTTATAAAGCTATTGTCCTCCCAACTCTGCTATATGCTTGCGAGACGTGGACAATCTACAGACGTCACATGCAACTCCTGGAACGATTCCATCAGCGTTGCCTCCGGAAAATCCTGCAAATCTCTTGGGAAGACAAGCGGACAAATGTCAGCGTGCTGGAAGAAGCAAAGACCACCAGCATTGAAGCGATAGTCCTCCACCATCAGCTCCGCTGGACCAGCCACGTTGTCTGGATGCCCGACCACCGTCTCCCAAAGCAGTTGCTCTACTCCGAACTCAAGAATGGAAAACGGAATGTTGGTGGACAGGAAAAGAGATTGAAAGATGGGCTCAAAGCCAATCTTAAAAACTCTGGCATAGACAGTGAGAACTGGGAAGCCCTGGCCCTTGAGCGCTCCAGCTGGAGGTCAGCTGTGACCCGCAGTGCTGTAGAATTTGAAGAGGCACGAATGGAGGGCGAAAGAGATCGCCTCCCACAAGGATGGTCAAACATCAAACATCCGGGTGTCCTCTGGGCACCGTCCTTGCAGACAGCCAATTCTCTCACACCAGAAGTGACTTGCAGTTTCTCAAGTCACTCCTAACACACACACACACACAAACACACAAAAATAGGCAATTCCAACATTCATGTATGCAGACAAAGGTCAGCATGCTGGAAGAAGCAAAGACCACCAGCACTGAAGCGATGGTCCGCCGTTATAAACTCTGCAGGATTGGCCACGTTGTCTGAATGCCCGACCACCGTCTCCCAAAGCAGTTGCTCTACTCTGAGCTCAAGAACGGAAAATGGAATGTTGGTGGGCAGGAAAAACCCAGCCTTAAAAACTGGCATAGACACTGAAAACTGGGAACCCCTGGCCCTTGAACGCTCCAGCTGGAGGTCAGCTGTGACCAGCAGTGCTGTAGAATTTGAAGAGGCTTGAACGGAGGGCGAAAGAGAGAAATGTGCCAAGACGAAGGCGCATCAAGCCAACCCCGATTGGGACCGCCTTCCACCTGGAAACTGATGCCCTCACTGTGGGAGAAGATGCAGATCAAGAATTGGGCTCCACAGTCACCTATGGACCCACCAACAGAACACCAACCCGGGACCAAAGACTGGAAGACCTCGGTACACTCCTTCTATACCTAGGATGTCGTCCTCTTCCACCGAGTGTGCAGCTTCGGGAGGGACGCACATGGAGCCGTGAGGGAGGAAGGGGACACCTGCCTAGCCAGCCAGATCAGCCACATCAACCCTGGTGATCAATGGGTGACAGATGTCGCAGCCAGAACACCAACCTTGGAGGACCATCATCCTCGGACTACGAGGGATCGCCTAAGTAAGTAAGTAAGTTATTAGGTAAACTTGGGTGTTCTCATCTCAAGGACTCCTTCCACAGAAAGGAAGAAAAAAATATGGCAAATGGAGGAGTATGATGAGAATGTGGAGACTGGTAGTCTCCCCAATGGAAAAGAAGCTCTCCCTTCTTCTAGACCTGTCTGATTTCTTTAGCGACTCTTGAGCACAGGGCTAAAATCCCAAGACTTTGGGTCATGCGCAGATCTGGCAACCACTCCTGACTTGGGAAAAATCAGTGCTCAATGGTGATGGCTTATCTCAGCATGTGAAAAGTCAGCGCTCTGTTCTGCACCAAGTGGAGGACCTCTTGACAGCCAAGTAAATGGTTGTCGGGCTGAGTTTACACAGTGCAAAAACAGCAGCACTTCAGTCTGTTTATCATTTCCTTCCCACTGAGCAGAGAAAGCGCCACTGAACTGCAGGGGAGGCTCTCTCCACTTCACAGACAGAAATGCTCAGTCCCTTCTGACAGCCATTTCCCCCTCCTTTGGCGCAACCCATGATGAGGATTAGATCATCCCAGTTTCAGAGGCAAGGTTCAGGGAAGTCATTTTGATGCTACTTCAACACATACAATTCAACAAGGCCACTTAAGGAATTGATAACTAAAGCTGTAGTAAATAGGCTTGGGCGGTTTCGTTCGTTAATTTCGTAATTCGTTATTAATTCGTATTTAAATTAGCTTACAATCCAATATTGAGCCATGCAACACTACTGTGAGGAGTAATTAAAAATCGAAACAATTTTTCCAATTTATTTCGTATTGTTTCGTAATTGTTTCGTAATTGGTTCAAAATTGTTTCGAAATTGTTTCGTAATTGTTTTGTAATTATTTCCGTATGTCTGGTGCAAGTTTTAGAGTTGTTGTTTGTTTTATCAGTGATAAAAAATAAATTATCACACCAACAGTCAACAACAGAGGGAGAGGGAAGCTTCAGAAGTTCCCCCTGTCCCATTTGGAGGGCTTTTTAGCATGTTGCGCAATCGCGTCCGCCATCAACGAATCGATTCCTAATTTTAGGAAATTTCGTATATTTTGAACTTTTTTAAAGGAAATTTTCGGAATTCCTTAAAAAAACGAAATGCAAGGGCCCCCCTAAAAACGAAACGAGTTTAGAACCAATTTTTTCTGTGGTTACCCAAGCCTAGTAGTAAACCTTGAAATGAGGGAGATGAAGTACTAGAACTTGTGTATTGAAGGTACATGCCACATACCCACAAAATACAAACATGGTCATTTTGGAATAAAGTAGGTTACAACTTTATTAAGATTAACACTTTTTTTTCATGTCAGAAGTGACTTCAGAAACTGGGAGCATACATGAAACATACCACCTCTCTGTTATGTCAGCTCCACTGGCTGCCGGTCCAATTCCGAG
Source organism: Anolis sagrei (assembly GCF_037176765.1). Taxonomy (NCBI): domain Eukaryota; kingdom Metazoa; phylum Chordata; class Lepidosauria; order Squamata; family Anolidae; genus Anolis; species Anolis sagrei. Next base: position 18,949,531 of record NC_090027.1, read on the forward strand.
CACAATTCAAAGTGCTGGTTTTGACCTATAAAGCTCTATACTAGGCCTGGGTAACAACGGAAAAATTTGTTTCTAAAATCGATTCGTTTTTTGGGGGTTTTTGCGTTTCGATTTTTAAAAGAATTCCGAAATTTTTCTTTTAAAAAGTTCGATATTTACGAAATTTCGTAAATTACAAAACAATTACGAAACAATTACGAATCGATTTGTTAATGGTGGACGCGACCGCGCAATACGCTAAAAAAACCTCCAAATGGGACAGGGGGAACTTCTGAAGCTTCCCTCTCCCTCTGTTGTTGACTGTTGGTGTGATATTTATAATTTTTTTTCACTGATTAAACAAACAACAACTATAAAACTTGCCCCAGACATGCGGAAATAATAACGAAACGATTTCAAAACAATAACGAAACGAATAGAAAACGAATCCGAAGCAATTACGAAACGAATTTAAAAATTCGTTTCATTTTTAAGATGCTCCTGAATGGTTCGTTATCGCTTCGTTATAAAAAAAATAACGAATTTTTAACGAATTACGAAATTACAAAACGAAACCGTCCAGCCCTACTCTATACGGCTCTGGCCCAGCTTACCAGTCTGAACGTATCTCCCTCTACATTCCGTGCGAAGTTTAAGATCTTCTGGGAAGATCCAGCTCTTGGCCCAGCCTTTGGCGCAAACATGCTTGTTTGCGCCAAACAAAATAGTTACATGTATACAGTCTTGCGAGCCCTCAGTGGCACAGTAAGTTAATTTTTGTTATTATGTGTCTATTCGTTATGTTCAGACATTTAATGTTTGCCTTTTTTGTGATTGGAATCTGCCCCGAGTCCCTTCAGGGAGGAAGGGTGGAATATAAATAAATTCTTCTTCTTCTTCTTCTTCTTCTTCTTCTTCTTCTTCTTCTTCTTCTTCTTCTTATTATTATTATTATTATAAACACAACAAGGTGAGTGTACAGCAAACAAGATCACTCTGCTGGCGGTTGTATTGGATCACACGTCAGATACTTCCCAAGTGTCTAGGACTGTGTGATGTATCGGCGAATGATGTGTGCAGATCCCAGTAAGGTGGCCTTCTGCAGCTGGCAGATTTTGTCTGGTAATTTTGTCATCGCTGATTGTGTTTAAGTGCAGGCCAAGGTCTTTAGGCACTGCACCCAGTGTGCCGATCACCACTGGGACCATCTTGACTGGCTTGTGTCACAGTCTTTGCAGTTCGATCTTTAAATCCTCATATTATGTCAGCTTTTCCAGTTGTTTCCCATCAATCCTGCTATCGCCTGATATTGCAACATCGACAATCCATATTTTGTTTTTTAACACGATCGTGAGGTCAGGAGTATTGTGCTCCAAAACTCTGTCTGTCTGAATTTGGAAGTCCCAAAGTAGTTTGACATGTTCATTTTCTGTAACTATTTCAGGCTTGTGATCCCACCAGTTCTTTGTTGCAGGCAGATGGTATTTGTGGCACAAGTTCCAATGAATCATCTAAGCAACAGTGTTATGCCTCTGCTTGTAGTCTGTCTGCGCGATCTTCTTGCAGCAGCTGAGGATGTGTGATAATAATATTTATTTATTTGACCAGTGATATGACCATTTCAAAATAGAACACGAGTAAAAAAACAAGGCAAAAAGGTGAGAACAGCAGCTGACCTTCTATTTATAGTCAGAATCTTATTTTCCTGGTTCTTCTTTCAGGAAAACTGCTCTTTTCTTAATAGCTTTCAGAATAAAAAGGCTTACTCTGATTATGCTGGATCTTTCCTGCAAGGTTGGTGGTTCGAATCCGGGAAGTGGGGTGAGCTCCTGCTTTTAGCCCCAGCTTCTGCTAACCTAGCCATCTGAAAACATGTGAATGTGATTAGATCAATAAGTACCGCTTCTGCAGAAAGGTAATGGCACCCCATGCAGTCATGATCTTGGAGGTGTCTACAGACAACACCAGCTCTTCAGCTTAGAAATAGAGATGAACACCACCCCCCAGAGTCGGACACATCTAGACTTAACTTCAAGGGGAAATCTTTACTTTTATACAGTCTTGCAATTACGAACGTTCCTTTGAAGGCAGCCATAAAGCTGATTTGGCCTTTGGTGCAAATGGGTTTGACATGCCTGGTTTAAGGGGACCTTTCCCCAAAACCAGACGCTACTAGGAGTTTACTTATGGTTTCCTTGATCCCTGTGGCCTAAAAAATGGCAGGGAGGGAAGATCCAGTGTGCCTGCCTGGAATAATGACCCCATAACACTTTGTCCTCCAAAGCACTTTACATTTCTTTAAGTCTGCTCGTATGCCCTTCCACAAACACCACTATCACTTTCCATTCATGTCCCAGCATTATTTCCAATTTTAACTCTAAATTTGGCCTTCCCACTGTTTTTAATTATGTGTTGCTTTATTGATAATGTTGTGTATTTTATTGTCTATGTTGTTTTTTAATTGCTTGTACTGCCATTATTATTGCTTGTATTGTTGTGTTTGGGCTCGGCCTCATGTAAGCCGCACCGAGTCCCTTGGGGGAGATGGTAGCGGGGTATATATATTTATATTTATCGTGTCATCAGCAACCATACCATTGTATTACATTTCTAACAGAACAAAACAAACAAACAAACAGATTAAAAACAAACAAACAAAAAAACCCCACAGATTTTGCAGACTTGGTAGTTGATTAAATGTCCTTTGACCAGTATCTGGCCACTTGGAGTGCCTCTGGTGTTGCCGCAAGAAGGTCCTCCATGGTGCATGTGGCAGGGCTCAGGGTGCATTGCAGCAGGTGGTCAGTGGTTTGTTCTTCTCCGCACTCGCATGCCGTGGATTCCACCCTGTAGCCCCATTTCTTGAGGTTGGCTCTGCATCTCGTGGTGCCAGAGCGCAGTCTGTTCAGCGCCTTCCAAGTCGCCCAGTACTCTGTGTGCCCAGGGGGGAGTCTCTCATTTGGTATCACCCACGGATTGAGGTGCTGGGTTTGGGCCTGCCACTTTTGGACTCTCGCTTGCTGAGGTGTTCCAGCAAGTGTCTTGCAGCATGCAAGCAAGCAAGCAAAACAACCAATGGCAGTGGGGTACAAATAAAGTGTTGTTGGTGTTGTTGTTATTGTTATTATTATTATTATAGAATCATAGAATCATAGAATCAAAGAGTTGGAAGAGACCTCATGGGCCATCCAGTCCAACCCCCTGCCAAGAAGCAGGAATATTGCATTCAAATCACCCCTGACAGATGGCCATCCAGCCTCTGTTTAAAAGCTTCCAAAGAAGGAGCCTCCACCACACTCCGGGGCAGAGAGTTCCACTGCTGAACGGCTCTCACAGTCAGGAAGTTCTTCCTAATGTTCAGATGGAATCTCCTCTCTTGTAGTTTGAAGCCATTGTTCCGCGTCCTAGTCTCCAGGGAAGCAGAAAACAAGCTTGCTCCCTCCTCCCTGTGGCTTCCTCTCACATATTTATACATGGCTATCATATCCTCTCTCAGCCTTCTCTTCTTCAGGCTAAACATGCCCAGCTCCTTAAGCCGCTCCTCATAGGGCTTGTTCTCCAGACCTTTTATCATTTTAGTCGCTCTCCTCTGGACACATTCCAGCTTGTCAATATCTCTCTTGAATTGTGGTGCCCAGAACTGGACACAATATTCCAGATGTGGTCTAACCAAAACAAAATAGAGGGGTAGCATTACTTCCCTAGATCTTATTATTATTATAAGATCAAAATATTTACTTGGAGGTTTCAAGGGGCATGATTGCCAAACATTATTTTTTTTGCACACCATGTTGAGATGTGCTCAACAACCAAAGTGGTGGGACAGGATGTGCCAGTGTAGTGGTTTGTTTGTGTGGAGTGTAAATTGTTCTTCTTCCAAGTTGACGTTAACAACTCAGGTTTGTCTGGTCTTAGGCTTTCATTGAATAAGCTCCCAAAATGATTCCACCGATTTAATCCTGTGCACTTGATCTACCCATGTCAAACTTCCCCTGCTTCCTTTCAGAACCAAGGGACTGGAAAGGAGTGGGGATGGGATGCAGTTGGCTGGTGTGTATTTGTGTGTGTGTGCATGGGAGAGAGGGAGAGAGATGGGGAGGGGGAGAGAAACAACAAGAGCAGAGAAAGACGGAGGGTTTTACTATGAATTTTTGATGAACAGAAGGAGAAACTGCCCCCTTCAAGTCGAGCTGGGTGCAATGTCAATAGTGTTGGTTTAAGTAATTTAGCATGGTTCAGTGGCTTTCTGAGAGCGTCTTGTATTCAGCCAGGGCCTCGCTAACAAGCCTCTTTTGCTCTGAGCTCCCTCATGCCAAAGCCCTTAACAATAGCGGCTTTCAGGGGGCTGTGCTCTATGGAGTGCTTGTCTTTCTGTATCCTAACCTTGCCAAGTCTGCTAAAGCGGGAGTTCAGCTTGCAGCCAGCCTTTTCCTTTTGCTCTCCTGCTCCACAGTGACAAAAACTAATGGGCCTTTTAAGAGAGGACAGGTCAAGTTGACTCCCAGACAGGGTTGCCTTTACGCTTTCTTTCCCTCGCCCTTGCCGCATGTACACACACAGCTTCACTGCTGACTTAATGATCACTGGAAATGAACTTGTAGCAGTTCTGCACCAGGGTGGCCTGGGATGGAGAGAGAAAGCCCTGCTTCGTGGGTTTACCAAAACACGGAATACCAGCCTTCTCAGATTCAAGTCTAAGACCAAAGAAATTTAGGTTGTTTTGGATTACAGAAGTCTAGCTGATATGGAGAAAGGCAGGGAGTTTCTGTTTTATTGACTACTAGCCATCCCCTGCCACGCGTTGCTGTGGCCCTGTCTGGTGATCTGGAAAAGAAAGTAATTAGAAAGTGTTGGTTTCTAATATCTGTAATGTCTTTATGCTTGTGGGTAAACACTATTTCTTGCTGTTTCTTTGTCAGTCTTAATGTGGTGATTGCCTGGTTTGCCCACTCTGGAACATGCAGAACTATAAATCCCAGTAACTACAACTCCCAAATGTTAAGGTCTATTTTCCCCAAACTCTGTCTGTGTTCATATTTGGGCATATGGAATATTTGTGCCAAGTTTGGGCTAGATCCATAGTGCTCTCTGGGTGTAGGTGAACTACAACTCCCAAAATCAAGGTCAGTGCTCACCAAACACTTCTTGTGTTTTCTGTTGGTCATGGGCAGGCATGTACCCGGGGGGGGGGGGGGGGGGGGGGGGGGGGCTTGAGGGGCTTCAGCCCCCCCCCTCGAAATTCTCATGGCGGTTCGCGAAAAGGCCTTACTGGTACATTATTTAAACTGTTATGTTTATTCATATCATGATCTGATCACCATACTCAATATATCCCATATGCATGGGCGTATTGGGGTAATGATATAAAAGGTTTGCTAGGATAGACTCTCTTTCACTCAGACTCAGCCCCCCCGAAATGCAGCCCCCCCGACCCCCCCTGAAAAAAACTCAGCCTCCCCCCCCCCCCGAAACGAAATCCTGGCTACGGGCCTGGTCATGGGAGTCCTGTTATGCTATGTTTGGTTCAATTCAATTGTTGGTGGGGTTCAGAATGCTCTTTGATTGTAGGTGAACTATAAATCCCAGCAACTACAACTCCCAAATTACAAAATCAATTTTTTGGAGTGAAGGACATACATTGGGTTGTTAGGTGTCTTGTGTCCAAATTTGGTGTCGATTCATCCAGTGGTTTTTGAGTTCTGTTAATCCCACCAAAAAACATTACATTTTTATTTATATAGATTCTAAAGCCTTTGACTGTGTGGATCATGATAAATTGTGGCAAGTTCTTGGTGGTATGGACACACCAAATCACCTTGTCTCTCTCCTGAGGAATCTGTATAAGGACCAAGTCGCAACAGTAAGAACTGACCACAGAACAACAGACTGGTTCAAGATTGGGAAAGGCGTATGGCAGGGTTGTATACTCTCACCCAACCTATTCAGCATGTATGCAGAACACATCATGTGATGTGCGGGGCTTGGCAAATGCAAGGCTGGGGTAAAAATCACTGGAAGAAACATTAACAACCTTAGATATGCAGATGATACCACTTTGATGGCCGAAAGCGAGGAGGAGCTGGGGAGCCTTCTAATCAAGGCGAAAGAAGAAAGTGCAAAAGCCGGGTTGCAGTTAAACATAAAAAAACCAAGATTATGGCAACAAGAATGATTGACAACTGGGAAATAGAGGGAGAAAACGTGGAGGCCATGATAGACTTTGTATTTTTATGTGCAAAGTTACTGCGGACACAGACTGCAGCCAGGAAATCAGAAGACACTTACTTCTTGGGAGGAGAGCAATGACCAATCTTGATAAAATAAAGAAGAGTAGAGACATCACACTGGCAACAAAGATCCGCATAGTTAAAGCAATGGTATTCCCCATAGTCACCTACAGATGTGAGAGCTGAGTGAAGGAAGAACAACATTAGATATGCAGATGATACCACTTTGATGGCTGAAAGCGAAGAGGAGCCGAGGAGCCTTAGAACCAAATCAAAGATCCATATAGTCAAAGCCATGATATTCCCCGTAGTCACCTATGGGTGTAAGAGCTGGACCTTAGGGAAGGCTGAGCGAAGGAAGATAGATGCTTTTGAACTGTGGGAGTTTTTGGGAGTTCCAGTTTCCTATAGGAGGGCAAGAAGCAATCCCCTGGGGGAAGAGGATAATAGCCCCCAGGCGCGATGGCACAAACAAACATTTATTTATTTACACCATTATTGCTGCATTTGTACTGAAAGAAAAGTAGAAGGAGAAGCCTCATAAAGTTATCTGCCTCAGGAACCAAAAATAACTCTGTATTGCTTTGGGTATGCATATCTTAACCCAAGTGCACCTTAACCTTTGGATACTGAGCTCATTAGTCACTTGTTGCTTTGCCTTAGGCAGCAACCTGACTTTAGCTTATCCTGATAGCATCTCTCTATAAATGTCATGATGGGAGTGGGGAGGGATGGAGGGCAAGGCATATACAGATATTAAGAAGAAGCCCCAAGAAAACCCAACAGCATAGTTTGAAAACAGCTGTCATTATGACTGCTCTAACCTAGTACCTCCCCATTTCTTCGGGCTACACAAGATAGAACTCAGGCAAGGGAGCAATTAGGCTGGAGACAAAAGCCATGCACGCTTTTAGACTGAATTATTTGCCGGGAGGGGTGAAATCCCAAACTGAGATCTCCAGCTAATGAGAGATTTTCTCCATCCTCTGGCAGCCGTGGAGATGCTTTGCAAGTAACCTTCTGACCCTGGGAAGTCCTGAAGACTCCAAGATGCCCTTCCCTTGAGATTACAACCGGCTCAGCATGAAATCATTAGGAAGATTTCCCAGCCATGTTGAGAGGAGCACCTGCCAACAATTAGAACCTATCTCAACTGGATTCCTCTCCACCCTTCTCTTTCCTTCTGATTCTTCCCCTTTCATATTTTAAAAAAAGTTGAGAAAGACATGTTCAATCAATCAAATCAAATCATTTATTTCGGTCATTGACCAGCACAGAAAATAGTCACATTTTCATACAAACTTGGTATGTTTGGTACATTAAAAATATAAATATAACGACTGAAGCACAATATGGGTGAGGGAGCAGAAGGGGAAACAGGGTAAAAACATACAATGCCCAGATCCATCACCAAATTGTAGATTCAGAGAAGAAGATTACTGGACACACAGTTAACTTTTGGGACTAGTCATTCCCTGACGGATTTTGTATGTTGCTGCACAGAACTTTGCAACATTGTAGGTTGTAGCTGAATTAATATCTGCAAGTAGCATGGAGGTATAAAATTGTCCTGAATGGCCTAGGTGCTTGTATAACAGAGGTAAGATAAGCCTGGCACGGATATCCCTGTAGAACGGGCACTGAAGGAGCACATGTTCTATTGTTTCTACATGACCCGAGTCACAGGGGCAGAGTCTCTCTGGGAAAGGGATCTTCCGGTAGCGGCCTTCGAGTACAGCTGATGGGAGAGCGTGGCATCGAGCCAGCGTGAAAGCCCTTCGATGAATGGGAACCTCTAAGTTTGTTAAATATGCCATAGGGGAGGCAAGGTATCTGCTGTCTTCATTGATGAGGAAGGTTGGAACCGAGGCCAGATCTAGTTGTCGCTCTGTGTCTATGATACGTTGTTTAATAAGTGCTTTGGCTTGATTGTAATCCATAGCAAGTAGTAGACCTGGAGAAAATCCCAATGAGATTTTTGATGCTACCGCCTGCTTCCATGTGGATTGGAAGTCATCCTTCATGGTTAGTGGGGCAAGACCAAAGGGTGCACGGGATAGTCTGAGCCAGAGGTTGAGTATGGCCACCCACACCCTGGCCTCCACTCTCATAAAGCCTGTCTCTAGTTGCAGGGTGGCATTAGAAACGCATTGAGGGACCTGCAAGGCCGATCTCGGAAACTTTGACTGAACCAGCTCTAATGGGGCAAAACTGGGGAAGGGGCCCAGCTGAGCGCCATACAAGAGTTGGGCTAATGACTTGGCTTCAAACAGCTTGAGCGCTGCCGGTGTGAAGTGGCCCCCTCTCCTGAGATATTTAAGAATGGCAATTGAGCTCCCCTGCGTGTTGTTGGATACTTGATCCCCATGAGCTCTTCTGCTACCATTAGACTGGAATCATAGAATCATAGAATCAAAGAGTTGGAAGAGACCTCATGGGCCATCCAGTCCAACCCCCTGCCAAGAAGCAGGAATATTGCATTCAAATCACCCCTGACAGATGGCCATCCAGACCCTGTTTAAAGGCTTCCAAAGAAGGAGCCACCACCACACTCCGGGGCAGAGAGTTCCACTGCTGAAGACTACACCTAGATATTTGAAGGATGTAACTTGTTCAATTTTATGACCATCTATGCTCCAAGAGTAAGTCCTGGGCCTATTAGCGAAAGCCATGATTTTGGTTTTATTGTAATGAAGTTGGAGCTGATCTGTGTTGCAATGTTGTATTAATGCTCTCAGAGCTCTTTTGAGCCCAATGGGTGTTCTAGAGAGCACAGCAGCATCATCTGCATAAAGCAGGATGGAGATGTGTCTTCCCGCCAGCTTTGGGGGGTGGAAGTCCATGTTTTGAAGCTGGTCCACTATGGAATTTATATAAAAGTTGAACAGCAAAGGGGCCAGGACGCAGCCTTGCTTGACACCCTTGCCTGTTTCAACAGCCTCAGTGAGGTGGCCCTGTGGGTTGCATCTTACTTTGAGTGTGGTCTTTTCGTGAAGTTGGCGTATGAGATATAGTAGACGGCGATCAATTGTAGAACTCTCCAGTTTTTCCCAAAGTTTAGACATGTTGGGGAAGATACATGGGGTACTGATGATATACTATGATTTCTTCACTGTGTCTACCTCAGTTTAAGACAGTGTTTCTCAACTTTCCTAATGCCGAGATCTCTTAATACAGTTCCTCATGTTATGGTGACCCCCAACCATAAAATTATTTTCCTTGCTAATTCATAGCTGTAATTTTGCTACTGTTATGAATCGTAATCTATATAAATAGAAATGTAATGTTCGTTTGTGGGATTCACAGAACTCAAAAACCACTGGAGGAATTGACTCCAAATTTGGACACAAGACACCTAACAGTCCAATGTATGTCCTTCACTCAAAAAATGAATTTTGTCATTTGAGAGTTGTAGTTACTGGGATTTATAGTTCACCTACAATCAAAGAGTATTCTGAACCCCACCAATAATGAAATTGGGCCAAACTTAGCACAAAGGACTCCCATGACCAACAGAAAACACCAGAAGGGTTTGGTTGGCATTGACCTTGAGTTTGGGAGTTGTAGTTCACCTACATCTAGAGAGCACTGTGGACTCAAACAATGATGGATCCGGACCAAACTTGGCATGAATATTCCATATGCCCAAATATGAACACAGATGGAATTTGGAGGAATAGATCTTGACATTTGGGAGTTGTAGTTGCTGGATTCAGGCCCGTAGCCAGGATTTCGTTTTGGGGGGGGGGGGGGGGGGCTAAAAAATTTTCAGGGTTTTTTTTTGGGGGGGGCTGAGTTTCGGGGGGGGGCTGAGTCTGAGTGAAAGAGGGTCTAGCTTAGCAAACCTTTTATATTGTTACCCCAATACCCCCATGCATATGGGATATATTGAGTATGGTGATCAGATCATGATATGAATAAACATAGCAGTTTAAATAATGCACCAGTAAGGCCTTTTCGCGAACCACCATGAGAATTTCGGGGGGGGGGGGGCTGAAGCCCCTCAAGCCTCCCCCCCCCCCCCCCGGCTACATGCCTGGCTGGATTTATAGTTCACCTACAATCAAAGAGCATTTTGAACCCCACAAATGACAGAATTAGGACAAACTTCCCACACAGAACCCCCATGACCAACAGAAAATAATTAAGGCCATCCAGTCCAACTCCCTTCACCAGGGCAAGAAAACGTGATCAAAGCCCTCCTGACAAAGAGCCATCCAGCCATAGATATACATAGTTATATATGATTCACACACACGCAGATATAGTATCATATATTTGAAAGGGACCCCTAAAGAAAGACAATGATATGTTCCATGTTCCAGAGTAGGCAAACCCGACAATCTCCACATCAACACTGACAAAAAAACAGCAAGAAATACTGTTTATCCACAAGCATAAAGAAATCACAAATATTAGAAACCAAAACTTTCTCATTACTTTATTTTCCAGATCACCAGACACAGCAATGCGTGGCAGGGGACGGCTAGTATAGTGTAAATATCTGATATGCAGGATCAAGAATAGGGCTCCACAGTCACTGGACCAAATTTGGCACAAATACCTCATATGGCCCAATATGAATATTTATTTATTTATTTACAACATTTCTACCCCACCCTTCCCAACCCCCGAGGGGGCGGGGGCTCAGGGTGGCTAACACTGGCAACAATTCGATGCCGCACTATCACAATACAAAATAATATAAAACCATAAATACACAATAGATTAGAAACGATAACATTACTTATACAGTCATATGGCCATTTCCATTATCATAGCAATCATATGCTCTCAGTCCCACTGGCTTCGCAAACGCGTCTGGTAGGGACGAGGGACAGGGCCTTCTCAGTGGTGGCCCCCCCGTTTGTGGAATTCACTCCCCAGCGAGATCAGATCGGCGTCCTCCCTCCTTTCTTTTAGGAAAAAACTAAAAACGTGGTTTTGGAGCCAGGCTTTTAGCTAGTGGGCACAGCAGCATTTTAAACACAGAACCTGGACCACAGGACTGTTACGGCAATTGGAAATTGCTATGTGACTTTGTGACTATGTGACTATGTGATTATGTGATTTTAATTAATGTTACTGTTTTTAATCTGCTATGTATTATCATTTCATATTGTGTTACTGATATTGTGGCATCGAATTGCTGCCTGTGTTAGCCACCCTGAGTCCCCCCTCGGGGGTGAGAAGGGTGGCGTAGAAATGGTGTAAATAAATAAATAAATAAATAAATAATATTTTTCAGTTCAATGTCCAAAGTGCCGTTGTGCCTGCTAGCCAAAAGCCTGGTTCCAAAACCACGATTTCAGTTTTTTCCCTGAAGGAAAGGATGGAGGACACCAATCTAATCTCATTGGGGAGCTAATTCCACAAGTGGAGGGGTCACTACAGAAAAGGCCCTGTCTTTCATCCCCACCAGACGCATTTGCGAGGCCGGTGGGACCAAGAGCAGGGCCTCTCCGGTGGATCTTAAACTACGAGGCGGAATATAGAGGGAGATACGTTCGGACAAGTAAGCTGGTGGGGATTTGGGGGGAGGGGGTTGATTTGTCATTTGGGAGTTGTAAAAAGGTAAAGGTAGTCCCCTGACATTAAGTCCAGTCATGTCTGACTCTGGGGTGTGGTGCTCATCTCCATTTCTAAGCCGAAGAGCCAGCGTTGTCCGTAGACACCTCCAAGGTCATGTGGCCGGCATGACTGCATGGAGCGCCGTTACCTTCCCGCCGGAGCGGTACCTATTGATCTACTCACATTTGGATGTTTTCGAACTGCTAGGTTGGCAGAAGCTAGGGCTGACAGCGGAAGCTCACGCTGCTCCCTGGAATCGAACCTGCGACCTTTCGATCAACAACCTCAGCAGCATAAGTGCTTTAACCCACTGCGCCACCGGGGGCTCCTCTGGGAGTTGTAGTTGCTGGGATTTATAGTTAACCTACAATCAAAGAGCATTCTGAACAACCTGGGCACGAGGCATAGTAGAGAAGAAAGGGTCCCAGAAAAAAAACATTTCAGCTTCCAGGACCCATTGCACATTACAACTCTTTTGAAAATATTTGGAAATTAGAGCAGAAAAAAATGCTGGTTTCATTTGGGGGAATTGGGGAGCAAAACAAAGTGTTGGAGCGCTCCCATGTTTACTTTCTGTATTCTTTTGGGGGAAGAGGGATATTTTCAAGCTGTGGATGGATGAACCCATGGATATGGAGGGCCGACAGTGCAAGCATTTAACCTGAATGGCAATTAAATATAAACAGAATAGTTGACATTCCCTACCTATAATGTAATGTAAGTTACAGGAATGCCTCAGTTAATTAAATAGATGTGTGTCTGCGCATTACTTATTTAACAGAAAATTTGGTAACAGAACTAGAAGAAACATGGAAAGAACAGGATGAACACCACAAACAAAAATGATGTATAAATAAATATTTTATTCCGAACTAGCCGTCCCCTGGCCCACATGGGGGTTCTGTGTGGGAGGTTTGGCACAATTCTATCATTGGTGAACTACAACTCCCAAATGTCAAGATTCTATTTTCCCCAAATTCCACCAGTTTTCACATTTGGGCAAACTGAGTATTTGTGTAGAGTTTGGTCCAGATCTATCATTGTTTGAGTCCACAGTGATCTCTGGATGTAGGTGAACTACAACTCCAAAACCAAAGGACACCGCCCACCAAACCCTTCCAGTATTTTCTGTTGGTCATGGGAGAACTGTGTGCCAAGTTTGGTTCAATTCCATCGTTGGTGGGGTTCAGAATGCTCTTTAATTGTAGGTGAACTATAAATCCCAGCAACTACAACTCCCAAATGACAAAATCATTTTTTTTTTTAGTGAAGGACATACATTGGGTTGTTAGGTATCTTGTGTCCAAATTTGGTGTCAATTTGTCCAGTGCTTTTTGAGTTCTGTTAATCCCACAAACAAACATTACATTTTTATTTATATAGATTAACAGCATGCACACGTGAAAGGGAACAATCAGGTCAGGTAAACTTTGAATAAGTCAAGAAAAACATTTTGACTCTTTCCGAGAGCTTCTTCTGACAAGGCTTTTTTTCTTTTACAAGTCTCCAGTTTTCTCATAGTTTCCAATTGGGTGGCCAGAAGTATAAGATAGATAGATAGATAGATAGATAGATAGATAGATAGATAGATATTTGAAAATACTGGGTGAGGATGATTCATGTGCCTGCTCCTTTGCTATCTGTTTAACTCGGCAAGGAATTCTGGAGATGTTTTGTCAAAGCCTTTCATGACCGGAATTATTGGGTAGCTGTGAGTTTTCCGGGCTATACGGCCATGTTCCAGAAGCATTCTCTCCTGACGTTTCACCCACATCTATGACAGGCACCCTCAGAGGCTGTGAGGTCTGTTGGAAACTAGGCAAGTAGAGTTTATATATCTGTGGAATGATGTCCAGGGTGGGAGAAAGAACTCTATTTGAGGAAGGTGTGAAAGTTGCAATTGACCACCTTGATTTCTGGACCATTCTAACCAAGCTGGACACAGCATATTATTTGAGAACACAGGAATGCTGGACCACTCTAACAACCACCAGGGCCACCATGTCAGACTACACAGAGAAGCCATTGAAATCCACAAGCATGTGGACAATTTCAACAGAAAGAAGGAAACCATGAAAATGAACAAAATCAGGCTACCAATATTTTTAAAAAACCTCTAAAATCAGGACAGTAAATAAATAACAACACTCAAAAACAGGGGAATTCCAGACAAGAAACAATCAGGACCAGCTAACACCTCCCACCAAACGATTCTCCCAGGCAGGAAGCAGCCAAGCTTTGAAGCTGCAAGGCTATTCAATGCTAATCAAGGTGATTAATTGCAACATTCACACTTGACTCAAACAGACAAGAGTTCTTTCTTCCACCCTGGACATCATTCTACACATATACGAGGGGTATTTTTTAAGTAAGGTCCGTTTTGTTGTAGACACTAGTAGTTCGTGTGCATACCGCAACGAGTGTGTGCGTCGTGTACCGGCATGCCTCGGGAACAACTGTGCTCAGTTTCCGCTCTGTAGCTAACCTGTACGGTTCTGTTCTGTGCTTTAAAAATGTTTAAGACTATCAACTCACCCTCCGCATTTGAGGTTCGCTCAGTGATACGGTTTTTGTCAGCAAGGAACCTGCCAGCTGCAGAAATTCATCGACAGATTTGTGAAGTGTACGGTGATACTGTTATGAGTGAAAGCAAAGTGCGTAAGTGGGTACGACAATTCAAAGATGGCCGTGGCAACGTCCATGATGAGGACCGCTCCGGTCGCCCTTCTTTGATTACAGACGATTTGGTGGCTTCAGTTGAAGCGAGGATTCGTGAAGAGGGTATTTTAAAATTGGTTCAGAGGTATGATAAGTGTTTGAACAAACTTGACAACTATGTCGAAAAATAGTGAAGTATGTACTTTCTGAAAATAAATTTACTTTTTTGAAATAAATTTTCGTTGTGTACTTATGATCAAACGGACCTTACTTAAAAAAATACCCCTCGTATAAACCTCACTTGCCTAGTTTCCAACAAACCTCACAACCTCTGAGGATGCCTGCCAAAGATGTGGGTGAAATGCCAGGAGAGAATGCTGCATTGCTGACAAAACTTTCAGCAACCTAATTCTGGAGATGTTTCCTGTTGGGGCACAACAGTTGTATTTCCCAGCTCAAGTTTTATTGTGTTGTTTACTGAAGATATATTGCCACAGCCCAACATGTGTGCTTTGTGTCTCTTTCACACATCAACTTCTGAATGCTTGAACAGAGCTATACTTCATCCTATTTTCAGGAATCCTGGGCTTCCTTTTTAAGAGACATTCCACCACTTCCTTCTGCGGACTGTTCAAGACCTTGTGAATTCATAGCGTTCGAATCCCTACTATTTATCTGGGATATTGCTGGTAGACTTTAAACTAAGTCCCATATGCTTGTAGCCCCACTTAAGCTGCAGGTACATATCTGGGGAGGGAAGAGTGGCATTGTGAGCTGGGTAATATTACACATATAGGATACTGCTATCGCTCGCTGTTGCCTCATTAGGGAAAATAAAACAAACAGGGCATAGGAAGAAAGAGGGCGGAATGAACTACCCCAAAGATAACAACATAAATACTTCCATTTAATACTAATCTGCAAATCCACTTTACAGATGTCTAGCATTTGGGTGGATGCTTTTAAGAAGCCTGTGAGAATTTACAGTTGGCAAGGAGTGGGGGAAATAAGATTTTGCAGAGCAGAACAGCTGGGGAGCAGGTGAGAATGGGGCTTGCCATGCTGGGAAAATCCATTGTTAAAGAAGGAAAAAGCCAATCAGGAGGAATTGTTTGTTCCATGGATTCTTTCATCTCAGGGTGATGTCGAGCACCCCCCCCCCCCAAATAAGGGATAGTGACTTATAGTTCTGCAAAGGGCAAGGGCACCAGACTACACAACAAGGGTTAAGTCTTGGGGTTGCCCTTGAAGACTGTTCGGAAACTTCAACTAGTCCAGCGAGCGGCAGCCAGATTGCTCACTGGAGCGACATACAGGGAGCACACCACCCCCCTGCTATGCCAGCTCCACTGGCTGCCGGTTCAATTCCGAGCACAATTCAAGGTGCTGGTTTTAACCTACAAAACCCTGTACGGTTCCGGTCCAGTGTATCTGTCCGAACGTATCTCCCTTTACGTCCCACCTCGGAGTTTGAGATCATCTGGGGAGGCCCTGCTCTCGACCCCACCACTGTCACAAGTGAGGCTGGTGGGGACGAGAAGCAGGGCCTTCTCAGTGGTGGCCCCTCACCTGTGGAACTCACTCCCAGGCGAAATCCGAACATCACCATCCCTCCTCTCCTTCAGGAGGAGGGTGAAGACATGGTTGTGGAACCAGGCCTTTGGGCAACCAGGCAATTAAATAAGACAACTAAATAAGACAATCAGATATGTAAGATCAGCAGGATTGTCGAAGTGGAATCAAAAACAGATCTTTGAGTTAGTGTACACTGATAGGTAGGAGGAAGAATTAGGTTTGTATTGTTCTTATTGATTTTATCGATCTTATGGATTTTATTGGGATAATGGCTTGAATTGTGGGAACTTTGAATTGTTGTACTTTTGTGATGATTGTTTTGTGTGGCAGGCATCTAAGTGTGCCTTGCTGTTGTAAGCCGCCCTGGGACCCCTTCGGGGTGAGAAGGGCGGGGTACAAGAACCCCAAATAAATAAATAAATAAATAAAGACACTGACAACAATAAGGACCCCACGAGGCTTTTGGGAAATGGCTGGATCTTGGGACTTCTGCCCTTTGTGAGAGTTGTAGTTTCCCAAGGAACAAAAGCATGAATCAGTTGCAGCACAGCTGGGGTTTCATCTGCCAGCCTTCCCAATGATCATGGACTCTCTGCCTGCATGTCTTGGACTTCAGTACATACTATCTCCCTCATGAACTTTCCTCAAAGAATTTTTAAAACATTGGACTTCAGGCTTCTTCATGAAAATTAATTCTCTTATTAAATATACTTGGAATGTGGGACAAAGATAGGGTTTTGTTGCTATGAAATGCTTATGATTATGAATGTATGTATCTTGCTATGAAATATTGCCTTTTGCCCTAGAAACTGTGACCCAGGACTGTTGAAATGCTTGAGGGAGAACCACCACCTCCCTTTCTTATTTGATTATTTCACATCTGCATGGAACAATAGCCATTTATGGTTTCCTCTGTCTCGCCCTCGGAGTTGGTCCAGTGAGATGAGGAAGTCTATTTGGAATACGGACATTATGATTGATTTACAAAGGGCAGCGTTGATCCCCCGAGGTCCGCTGCCCTGATCCTGTTTGTTTTCCTCACCAAAACCCCTCAAAGGACAATAAGCTGCATCAGCTGGAGACATTTTTCCTTTGTTTCGCTGAGCACATGGCCAGTTTCCATTGACCCATTCATGAACTCTCTTTGTGTTCTGTCGTCCCGCCTCCCCTCTTCTGATTCGCTGGCCGGCGGGCGACAGGAGCCCTCCCCCTTGGATCCAGCATGCCCCTGAAGCTCCCTGATTGGTCCAGGAGCCCAGGGGATGGGAGGCTCCTCCCCAGCTGCTCACCCTGTTGCCCAATCACAGCGGGGAACATCAGAGGAGCCGGGGTGGGAAGTTTGAACTCTGGGTTTTCAAAAATTGTATAAATATGCCTGCATCACTGTGCTCCTGCATGCTTGTAGTGGAACTATTCCTACAATGCATCCGATTGCAGCTGAATCGCTAATAAAACACCTCGGTCACTGAAACTTCTTCCACTTTGGTGAAGATTTATTATTTTTAATATTTTTATCGCTGAAATTGGCTTCGCTGGCCTCACCAAGGTTCCAGGACTCTCTTTGGTGCGGTCCTCAGGGATCTCCTCGGCTGGGGAGACCCTCCTAAAAGCAGCTCGATATCAAGGGTATGCTTGAAAGTTGGAATGGCCTATTGCAATTGCCCTCCTTCCCTCAGCTAGATCTCGACCATTTGACTAAAATCTAGTTTAGTTCCTCCACCATTTAAGGCTGAAGATTGATAATGTGCTATGCTAATAATATAATATATTGTATATACTTATAATCTATATAAATAAAAATGTAATGTTTGTTTGTGGGATTAACGTAACACAAAAAACATTGGACGAATTGACACCAAATTTGGACACAAGACACCTAACAACCCAATGTATGTCCTTCACTCAAAAAAATTGATTTTGTCATTTGGGAGTTATAGTTGGTGGGATTTATAGTTCACCTACAATCAAAGAGCATTCTGAACCCCACCAACAATGGAATTGAACCAAACTTGGCACACAGTTCTCCCATGACCAACAGAAAATACTGGAAGGGTTTGGTTTTGGAGTTGTAGTTCACCTACATCCCAAGATCACTGTGAACTCAAACAATGATAGATCTGGACCAAACTCTACAAGAATACTGAATATGTCCAAACGTCAACATTGGCGCAGTTTGGGGAAAATAGAATCTTGACATTTGGGAGTTGTACTTGCTGGGATTTATAGCTCACCTACAATCACAGAGCATTCTGAACACCACCAAATTTGGCCACAAGACACCTACTAACCCAAGGAGTGACCATCACTCCAAAAAGTTGATTTTGTCACTTGGGAGTTGCAGTTGCTGGGATTTATAGTTCACCTATAATCAAAGAGCATTTTCAACTCCACCAATGATGGAATTCAACCAAACTTAGCATACAGGATTCCCATGACCAACAGAAAAAAAGTGTTTGGTGGGCACTGACCTTGAGTTTGGGAGTTGTAGTTCACTTACATCCAGAGAGCACTGTGGATTCAAACAATGATGGATCTGGACCAAACTTGGCATGAATATTCCATACGCCCAAATGTGAACACAGATGGAGTTTGGGGAAAATAGACCTTGACATTAGGGAGTTGTAGTTACTGGGACTGATAATTCACTGACAATCAAAGAGCATTCTGAACCCCAAACTTCCCACATAGAACCCCTATGACCAACAGAAAATACTTAAGGCCATCCAGTCCAACTCCCTTTATCAGGGCAAGGAAATGTAATCAAAGCCCTCCTGACAAAGAGCCATCCAGCCATAGATATAGATAGATAGATATGATTCACACACAAACAGATATCATATCATAGATTTGAAAGGGACCCCTAAAAAAGGACAATTATATGTTGCATTTTTCCATAGTAGGCAAACCAGACACTCTCCACATCAACACTGACAAAGAAACAGCAAGAAATACTGTTTACCCACAAGCACAAAGAAATTACATCTATTAGAAACCAAAACTTTCTCATTACTTTATTTTCCAGATCACCAGACTGGAAAATGCTAATCAATAATCTAACGGTCATCATATATTATTAGAGAATCTAAACATGGTCGAAGGCTTGTTGGAAAAGCCAGGTCTTTAATTGTGTGTGGAAGATTTGGAGCGTGGGGGCTAGCCTGATCTCCCTTGGGAGGGCATTCCAAAGCTGGGGGGCCATCATCAAAAAGGCCCTCTCTCTTGTCCCCACCAACCGTGCTTGAGATGGTTGAGATGGAAATAATTCCTTCATTGGCAAGATGTATGTCTACCAGGTTGGCCAGAGTGAAAATGGAGAGATCGGCTGTTCCTTTAATGATTGGGTGGTTGCCTGTTACTTGGTTGCATGACATGCAGGCCCGTAGCCAGGATTTTGATTCGGGGGGAGCTGAGTTAGATTTGGGGGGGGGGGCTGAATCTGAGTGAAAGAAGGTCTACCCTAGCAAACCTTTTGTATTATTACCCCAATACCCCCATGCATATGGGATATATTGAGCATGGTGATCAGATCATGATATGAATAAACATAACAGTTTAAATAATGTACCAGGAAGGCTTTCTTGCGGACCACCATGAGAATTTCGGGGGGGGGGGGCTGAAGCCCCAAAAGCCCTCCCCCCCCCCCCCCCCGGCTGCATGCCTGATGACATTGCAGCACCTGCTGAAATTCTGCCCATCTGTTGCACTCCACACCAGGAAATGCCCACACAGCTAAGTAGAAATGCAATCCATTTATTAAAGATAATTAAAAAGCAGTAGTAGTAAAAAGCATTTTAAAAGAATAGGTAAATCCAATTAGATGGGAAAATAAGCTGGAACAAATAGTTCAGGAAATTAGTCCATCAAAGTTCATGAAAAACAAAGGCGAAAACTTCTATAGTGAAATCTAAAAACTGGAAACATGAATCCAAGGCACTTCACATTTGAATCTTTCCAAAGCAAGGCTTCCAAGGAACAGGAACGAGGTCTTGACTTGATTCCAAACTATGCTTCATCTGACTACAGATCCTGTACTTGGGACTTTTATCTCCTCGTTACACTATGTTCCAAGCAGCCAGAAATGGGTTTCGTTTTAGCCTTGAATCCCTTATCATTCTTTCTTTGAGCCTGGCAGAACGCCTAAAGAGACTGGTCTGCTTTTCTATTCTGACTAATAACATCCTGTCTATTTGCTCATTAATTTCTGCAGCTGGCCCAGGCTCTAAACCATGGGGATTCTCTGGTAGCAATTCAGGGAGCACACCATCATCCCCACACCCTTCAGGAACGTTTCATGAGGAACTATACTTTTGAACAGGGATCTTCTGGTCATTCTCTGCATCAATATAATTAGAAACACCATTACCCACATGAACCATATTGTCATCATTCCCCACATCCAAAGTACCCTGATCGTGAAACACAATCGCAGGCTGAACTGCAACACCACCTATGAAATCTACAGCAATGCTCTCTAGTTTTCACTCTGGCCAGGAACGCTATCTGACAGGTATCTCAATCCTGCTATTTATTTCTCGTGTCAGGGCAGCCAGTCAATTATATTACATTTCTAACAGAACAAAGCAAACAAACAGAGAAAATACAAAATGTGTGAGTTTGGTAGTTGATTAACCCAGTATCTGGCCACTTGGAGTGCTTCTGGTGTTGCTGCAAGAAGGTCCTCCATGGTGCATGTGGCTGGGCTCAGGTTGCATTGCAGCAGGAGGTCAGTGGTTTGCTCCTCTCCGCACTCGCATGTCGAGGATTCCACTTTGTAGCCCCATTGCTGAAGGTTGGCTCTGCATCTTGTGGTGCCAGAGCGCAGTCTGTTCAGCGCCTTCCAAGTCGCCCAGTCCTCTGTGTTCCCAGGGGGGAGTTTCTCATTTGGTATCAGCCATTGGTTGAGGTTCTGGGTTTGAGCCTGCCACTTTTGGACTCTCGCTTGCTGAGGTGTTCCAGCGAGTGTCTCTGTAGATCTTGGAAAACTATTTCTAGATTTAAGTCGTTGGCATGCTGGCTGATACCCAAGCAGGGGATGAGCTGGAGATGTCACTGCCTTGGTCCTTTCACTATTGGCTGCCACTTCCCGGCGGATGTCAGGTGGTGCGATACCGGCTAGACAGTGTACTTTCTCCAGTGGTGTAGGGCGCAGACACTCCATGATAATGCGGCATGTCTCATTAAGAGCCACATCCACTGTTTTAGTGTGGTGAGATGTGTTCCACACTGGGCATGCATACTCAGCAGCAGAGTAGCACAACGCAAGGGCAGATGTCTTCACTGTATCTGGTTGTGATCCCCAGGTTGTGCCAGTCAGCTTTCGTATGATATTGTTTCTAGCACCCACTTTTTGCTTGATGTTCAGGCAATGCTTCTTGTAGGTAAGAGCACGGTCCAGAGTGACTCCCAGGTATTTGGGTGTGCTGCAATGCTCCAGTGGGATTCCTTCCCAGGTGATCTTCAGAGCTCGGGATGCTTCTCTGTTCTTGAGATGAAAGGCACATGTCTGTGTTTTAGATGATGAACGATGAATCCTGCTAAGAATTCAGATCTTCTTAAGAAGATCTGAAATAGGAAGCCATCTTGATTCAGCTTGATTTACCTGTTATGATGTTCTTCAGGCAGATTGGCCAACCCATGGTGGGTTGGAGTGAACATTGTCCCTAAAATCTTGGTCTAGGAAATCCTTTCATCCTTCGTTTCCCAACCCCCAACTTGACCTGCTTTCTTCTATGACGGATTTATAAGAAGCTCCCTACCATTGGCAGGCAGCTCCCTTAATTGAAACCAAACTTATGCGGCTTTTTTGTGAACAAACATGGCACAGAAGAAAAAGAAAATGTTTTCTGTTAGCTGCCAAGGATTTAAGTGCCTACAGGTGTCTGAGGAATGCTAATGGATGGATGTGGGGGGAGATGGCAGGGGATATTGCTCTGCAGGCTGCATTTGGTTCCCATTAGAGCCCCCTTTCCCTGCTGTCTCTCAGCACCCCCAGCCCCTTCCTGAACCCTTCAGCAAAAGGAGCGCTTTCATGAGCCAATTACTGTCCTTCTCTCCCTAGGTCTCCAAAATGAAGCTGTTGCTTTGTTAACAAAGAGCAGATGTGGAGGAGCCTTGCCCCACTTACCCTTCAGTCGAAGGGAGAACAGCTCTTCTCAAACACATTCTCCCTTGGCCCCTGCAGGGTAGGCTCTGGGGGCCCCCTTTCTGATAAGTGGGAGTGTGGTGAGTTGCATCACTTTCTTTGTTGTCAATTGTCCTCAAGTTGACTTTGATTTATGGTGACCCTCTGAATGAAGACCTCCAAGTCATCCTATTGTTTTCCTCACGTCTTGCAGATTTAGGGTTGTGGTTTCCTTGATTGGATAGAGGTCTTCCTCTTGTCTTGAGTCTTACTAAGCATTAGTGTTTTCCCTAGCGAGTCCTATGTTCTCCTGATATGTTCCAAGTGCAGCAGTCTCAATTTAGTCATCTTGGCTTCTTCCCGTTCAGCAGTGGAACTCCGTTCAGCAGTGGAACTTTCCATTCAGCAGTGGAACTCTCTGCCCCGGAGTGTGGTGGAGGCTCCTTCTTTGGAAGCTTTTAAACAGAGGCTGGATGGCCATCTGTCAGGCATGATTTGAATGCAATATTCCTGCTTCCTGGCAGGGGGTTGGACTGGATGGCCCATGAGGTCTCTTCCAACTCTTTGATTCTATGATTCTATGATTCTTGGGATGTGGATTTATTTGCTCTGGGAGCAATGTATCTGTCCTTTTGTTAGATCATTGTATCTGCAGATATGTTCTCCATAACCACATCTCTCCTTCTGAAGGTCCACCAATTGGACTGCCTCTCCTCCATAAACAGCCATTGTACGAGAGTTGAATGAAAAGTAATTCCTCCACCTTCGTAACGCCTCAACAGATGGCAGTACTGGTATGTGGCAGTACTGGCTTGTTCAGTAGACTCTTCTCTACAGTTCCATTTTGGCAGGAATGCACTTAAAACTGGATGTACAAGGGCTGACTAAAAAGCAATGCCTCCATCTTAATAACTCATCAACAGATGGCAGTACTGGTATGTGGCAGGTACTGGCTTGTTCAGTAGACTCTCCTCTACAGTTCCATTTTGGCAGGAATGCACTTAAAACTGGATGTACAAGGGCTGACTAAAAAGCAATGCCTCCACCTTCATAACTCATCAACAGATGGCAGTACCGGTATGTGGCAGGTACTGGCTTGTTCAGTAGACTCTCCTCTACAGTTCCATTTTGGCAGGAATGCACTTAAAAACCAGATGTACAAGGGCTGAATAAAAAGTAATGCCTCCACCTTCATAACTCCTCAACAGATTTTGATTTATTTATTTATCGTGTCATCCGCAACCAGAACACTGTATTACATTTCTAACAGAACAAAACAAACAAACAGATTAAAACACACACACACACACAAATTTTGCAAACTTGGTAGCTGATTAAATGTTCTTTGACCAGTATCTGGCCACTTGGAGTGCCTCTGGTGTTGCCGTAAGAAGTTCCTCCATCGTGCATGTGGCAGGGCTCAGGTTGCATTGCAGCAGGTGGTCAGTGGTTTGCTCTTCTCCACACTCGCATGCCGTGGACTCCACTTTGTGGCCCCATTTCTGAAGGTTGGCTCTGCATCTCGTGGTGCCAGAGCGCAGTCTGTTCAGCGCCTTCCAAGTCGCCCAGTTTTCTGTGTGCCCAGGGGGGAGTCTCTCATTTGGTATCAGACATTGGTTGAGGTGCTGGGTTTGAGCCTGCCACTTTTGGACTCTCGCTTGCTGAGGTGTTCCAGCGGGTGTCTCTGTAGATCTTAGAAAACTATTTCTAGATTTAAGTCGTTGGCATGCTGGCTGATACCCAAACAGGGGATGAGCTGGAGATGTCTCTGCCTTGGTTTAAAGAGTTGAAAACGACCTATATGTAGGCATTTATAACTTTGTAGCCCCTGCCTCAGAACGGCCTGCCTCAGGGGAGCGTGCTCGCTCCATCCATGTTCAACATCTACACAAATGACCAGCCACTGCCAGAAGGGACAGAGAGCTTCATTTATGCTGATGATCGTGCCATTACTGCTCAAGCAGGGAGCTTTGAGATGGTTGAACAGAAGCTCTCTGAAGCTCTAGGTGCTCTGACTGCCTATTACAGGGAAAACCAACTGATCCGTAATCCATCTAAAACACAGACACGTGCCTTTCACCTTAAGAACAGACAAGCATCTTAACGAGATATGCCACATTATCACAGGGTGTCTGCGCCCTACACCACTGGAGAAATTACACTGCTTAGCCGGTATTGCACCACCTGACATCCTCAACAGATGGCAGTACTGGTATATGGCAGGTACTGGCTTGTTCAGTAGACTCTCCTCTACAGTTCCATTTTTGCAGGAATGCACTTAAAACTGGATGTACAAGGGCTGACTAAAAAGCAATGCCTCCACCTTCATAACTCACCAACAGATGGCAGTACTGGTATGTGGCAGATACTGGCTTGTTCAGTAGACTCTCCTCAACAGTCCCATTTTGGTGGGAAACCTTAGTATTGAACGGTTGTGTTGTTAAAGTGCGAAATATGGAACCCTGTGCAGACGGTTGGTCAATGCGACTTAACAGCAGAAGTTGTCACCTCAACATCTTTAAACTTACTCGCCCAATGACGCACAGTACTCACATCAACACAATCACTATAAACAGCTTGCATTCTCTGATGAATCTCCTTTGGGGTGACACCTTCTGCTGTCAAGAATTCAATGACTGCACGTTGCTTAAATTGCATCGACCGACCATCTGCGCAGGGTTCCATACTTTAGTGCTAATGCTTCCCACCAAAAATGGAACTATAAAGGAATAGTCTACTGAACAAGCCAGTACCTGCTGCATACCAGTACTGCCACCTGTTGAGCAGTTACGAAGATGGAGGCATCACTTTTCATTCAACCCTCGTAACTACAAAAACCATTAAGCCATCCAACCTCTGGTGATCCAACCTCTGTTTAAAAGCCTCCAAAGAAGGAACCTCCACCGCACTCCGGAACGGAGAGTTTCATTGCTGAACAGCTCTCACAGTTAGGAAGTTCTTTCTAATGTTCAGGTGGGTTATCTGAGTCCACACTCGGATAATATGAGATTTTCTGCTTTGATACTCTGGAATATAGGCTTTGTGGAAGGGTCCCTAGTCTCCAGGGCAGCAGAAAACATGCTTGCTCCTTCCTCCCTATGACTTCCCTTCGCATCTTTATACATGACCCTCATCATGTCTCATCTCAGTCTTCTACAGGCTAAATATGCCCAGCTCTTCAAGCCACTCTTCATAGGGCTTGTTCTCCAGACTCTTGAAAACTTTAGTCACCCTCCTCTGGACACATTCCAGCTTGTCAATATCTCCCTTCAACAGCAGTGCCCAGAATTGGACAAAGTGTGATTCCAGGTGTGGTCTGACCAAGGCAGAATAGAAGGGTAGCATGACTTCCCTGGATCTAGACCAGTGGTTCTCAACCTTCCTAATGCCACGGCCCCTTAATACAGTTCCTCATGTTGTGGTGACCCCAAACCATAAAATTATTTTTGTAGCTACTTCACAACTGTAATTTTGGTACTGTTGTGAATTATAATGTAAATATCTGATATGCAGGGTTTATTTTCACTCATTGGGCACAAATACCTATACGTCCAAATTTGAATACTTGTGTGGTTTGGGTGGGATGAATTTTGTCATTTGGGAGTTGTAGTTGCTGGGATTTATAGTTGACCTACAATCAAAGAGCATTCTGAATGCCACCAACAATGGAATTGAATCAATCTTGGCTCACAGAACTTCCATGACCAACAGAAAATACTGGAAGGGTTTGTTGGGCATTGAGTTTGAGTTTTGGAGTTGTAGTTCACCTACTTGAGCCATCAAGATTACTAAGATTGTCTGGAGGGGCCCTGCTCTCTATCCCACCGGCCTCACAGGCGCGGCTGGTGGGGATGAGAGACAGGGCCTTCTCGGTGGTGGCCCCTCTACTCTGGAACTCCCTTCCGCTGGAGATCAGAACTGCCCCTTCGATCTTAACGTTCAGGAAACAGGTGAAAACCTGGCTTTGGGGATTGGCATTCAACGAATGAGCCATGATCCTGTGATATGGATGGATGACGACGAATAATGACTTTGATGACGACTGACCACTGTAATCATATGATTATATTTTTGCTATTTTAATTGTTTCAATGTTTTAATGTTTTAGTGTGATTTAGAAATATGATGTTTTAATGACGGTCTGTAATATTGATGTTGGAAACCAGCCCGAGTCCCTCGAATGGAAGTGAGAAGACTGGTATACAACACTGCCAAATAGATAAATAAACAAACAAATAAATAAATAATACAGCTAGTGAGAACCATGGACTCAAACAATGATAGATCTGGACCAAACTTGGCACAAATACTCAATATGCCCAAATGTGAACACTGGCGGAGTTTGGGAAAAATAGACCTTGACATATGGGAGTTGTAGTTGCTGGGATTTCTAGTTCACCTACAATCAAAGAGCATTCTGAACCACACCAATGATAGAATTGGGCCAAACTTCCCACACAGAACCCCCATGACTAACAGAAAATACTGTGTTTTCTGATGGTCTTTGGTGACCTCTCTGACACCCCCTCATGACCCCCCAAGGGGTCCGGACCCCTAGGTTGAGAAACGCTGGTCTAGACACTATACTCCTATGGATGCAGGTCAAAATCCCATTTGCTTTTTAAACTGCCACATGACATTGTTGGCTCATGTTTAACTTGTTATCCATGAGTACGCCAAGCTTGACTAAGGAAGAAACTGAAAGGATCAATGCTAACACTGTTTCTGGTTGGGATGGATTCAGACTAAAACTGACACTGATGTCGGTTAGCAAGATGAATGGGAAGATGTCTGCGGAAGATTTGATCCAGTTGTTATTTCCCATGTTCAGACCCTGTTGGAAGTCTCTCAGTGGGCAATATATATGAAACTGAGTAAGAACTATCCACACTCAGCTTTGAAATCATGACTTTCTTCCCCCTAATAAGTCTTGGACCTTGCAAGCGTCCAGTCTGGTTGCAAAACAGTCCAGAGTGTATACAAGTATTTTAACCAGAGGAGCAAGTCAATTCATAAAACAATGAAGATAAAACAGCCAGAGTTTGCCCCCTGACCTCAGTAATTACTTGTTTATTGTTGGAACAGCAGCATGTAATATAAGAAAATTTCAGAGTGATGCTAACTGGGAAAAGACCAGTAAATAGCACCATATAAATGTTAAGCCTTCTTTGCCAAGACTGGATATTATCCACAGAGAGCCATCATAGAAGGCTGGAGGCATCGACTAAACCACCTGCGGAAGTCTATTTGGGGTTGCGTCAAGCCTTCAGAAAAGACAAAGGGAAGGACTCCTTCCTGCAGAATATAGCTGAGCTGTAGAAATCACTGTCAAGTCTGGGAGTCTTCAATTCATGGCAGTCCATCACTGGCTGTTATACATCAGCTCCAGGATGGAGAAAGTATATTTATTTATTTATTTATTTATTTATTTATTTATTTATTTATTGTGTCATCAGCAACCAGACATTTGTATTACATTTTTAACAAAAACAAACAAACAGACAGACAAAACACAGAATTTGCAAGCTTGGTAGTTGATTAAATGTCCTTTGACGAGTATCTGGCCACTTGGAGTGCCTCTGGTGTTGCCGCAAGAAGGTCCTCCATTGTGCATGTGGCAGGGCTCAGGTTGCATTGCAGCAGGTGGTCTCTAGTTTGCTCTTCTCCACACTCGCATGTCGTGGATTCCACTTCGTGGCCCCATTTTTTAAGATTGGCTCTGCATCTCGAGGTGCCAGAGTGTAGTGTGTTCAGCGCCTTCCAAGTCGCCCAGTTTTCTGTGTACCCAGGGGGAAGTCTCTCATTTGGTATCAGCCATTGATTGAGGTTCTGGGTTTGAGCCTGCCACTTTTGGACTCTTGCTTGCTGGGGTGTTCCAGCGGGTGTCTCTGTAGATCTTAGAAAATTATTTCTTGATTTAAGTCATTGGCGTGCTGGCTGATACCCAAACAGGGGATGAGATGGAGATGTCTCTGCCTTGATCCTTTCGCTATTGGCTGCTACTTCCTGGCGGATGTCAGTTGGTGCGATACCAGCTAGACAGTGTAGTTTCTCCAGTGGTGTAGGGCGCAGACACCCCGTGATAATGCAGCATGTCTCATTAAGAGCCACATCCACTGTTTTAGCATGGTGATATGTGTTCCACACTGGGCATGCATACTCAGCAGCAGAGTAGATGTCTTCCCTGTGTCTGGTTGTGATCCCCAGGTTGTCAGCTTTATGGTGACCCTCTTTGATTTCAGCTTTCGTATGATATTGTTTCTAGCACCTACTTTTTGCTTGATGTTCAGGCAGTGCTTCCTGTAGGTAAGAGCACAGTCCAGAGTGACTCCCAGGTATTTGGGTGTGCTGCAATGCTCCAGTGGGATTCCTTCCCAGGTCATCCTCAGAGCTCGAGATGCTTGTCTGTTCTTAAGGTATAATAATAATAAGTATAATAATAATAAGTATGATAATAATAATAATAATAGTAATCATCATCCTCATCATCCCACAAAGGTCGTGGAAAATGAACATGCAAAAATACTGTGGGACTTTCGAATCCAGACTGGCAGAGTTTTGGAACACAACACGCCAGACATCACGAGTGTGGAAAAGAAAAAAGTCTGGATTATTGATGTCACCATACCGGGTGACAGTCGCATTGAGGAAAAACAACAGGAAAAACTCAGCCACTATCAAGACCTCAAAATCGAACTGCAAAGGCTCTGGCATCAACCAGTACAGGTGGTCCCAGTGGTCATTGGCGCACTGGGTGCCGTGCCAAAACATCTCAGCCGGCATTTGGAAACAATAAACATTGACAAAATCACGATCTGTCAACTGCAAAAGGCCACCTGACTTGGATATGCAGGCATCATTCGGAAATACATCACACAGTCCTAGACGCTTGGGAAGTGTTTGACTTGTGATTTTGTGATACGAAATCCAGTATATAGATCTCATTTGCTGTGACATACTGTGCTTTTGTGTCAATAATAATAATAATAATAATAATAACAATAATATTTTTTATACACCTCTATCATCTCCCCAAGAGGACTTAGGGTGGCTTACATGAGGCCAAGCCCAACATACAGTAATACAAATATACAACATAGGAATGCAACAGTAAAATATAAAGAAAAAAAATAAAATACAAGAAACAATATAAATAAGCACAACAAACAATATAAAATATGAACACAAAAAGGAAAAAGAAAAAAATTGATCACAGTGGGCAGGGGCGGTTGCAAAGATTAAAAGTTTAAAAACCTTGGATTAGAAAGCAATGTAATGTATCTGGACAGGGGATCCAGGGGATGAAGATAGGGATTAATTGCATTAGCAGGTAAAATAAAGTGCTTCCAAGGGCATTTTTGCAGGGTTTGGTCAGGTCAGGGATTATTATCCATTCAGTCATTGAAGGCACACTGGAACAACCAAGTTTTGAAGCTCTTCCTAAAGACTGCCAGGGTGGGAACTTGCTTAATTTCTCTGGGGAGCGAGTTCCAGAGATGAGGGGCCACCACAGAGAAGGCCCTCTCCCTCGTCACCACATCGCACTTGTGATGGGGTTGGGAGTGAGAGAAGGGCCTCTCTGGAAGATCAAAAGAATTGTGTCGGTTCGTAAAAGGAAATGCGGTCCTGAAGGAAGGTGGGTCCCAAACCGTTCAGGGCTTTGTAGGTATATCTTTGTATACATGCATCTTAGACCCCTTCCACCCAGCTGAATAAAAATCCACACTATCTGTTTTGAACTGGAATATCTGGGAGTGTGGACTCAGATGACCCAGTTCAAAGCAGATATTGGGGGATTTTCTGCCTTGATATTCTGAGTTATATGTCTGTGTGGAAGGGCCCCCAGCCCCCCCATCTACACTGCCATATAATCCAGATTATCGAAGCAGGTAATCCACATTATCTGCTTTGAACTTGATTATATGAGTTGACACTCTCATAGGTCATTTACCCTGCCCACACTCAGGGTCAACCTAAGTCTGAAACGACTTGAAAGCACACAATAACAACAACAACAATCCTATCTCATCAGCCAAAAGCAGACCCACACTTCTCATTGAAATACGCATAAGTTTATATTTGTTTAAATTGTTCTTCATTTCAATTATTGTATTGTTTTTAAGTGTTTTTTGCATGACAAAATAAGATATGCGCAGTGTGCATAGGAATTCATTCATATTTTTTTCAAATTATAATCCAGCCCTCCAGCACTTTGTGGGACTGTGACCTGGCCCTCTGTTTAAAAAGTTTGAGGACCCCTGGGTTAAACCCTTGTGCCAGCAGGATTACTGACTGAAATGTCGGTGGTTTGAATCCAGGGAGTGGGGTGAGCTTCCGTCTGTCAACTCCAGCTTCTCATGCGGGGACATGAGAAAAGCCTCCTGCAGGATGGTCAAACATCTGGGCATCCCCTGAGCAACGTCCTTGCAGATGGCCAATTCTTTTACACCAGAAGCAACTTTCAGTTTCTCAAGTTGCTCCTGACACAAAAAATTAAAGCCTCGTCTTTTACTCATGCTGTATTTTGAAATGGTCACATGATTGATCAAATAAATAAATTATTATTATTAAAGCCTCCACTTTTATTATGGCTGGACCTATGCTGTTATATAATGCAGTTTAACTGCACTGAACTGCATTACGCAATGTAGATGAAGCCCACGATTTCCATTTGGGTGGGTAAATTTATAGATCTATTTTTTGAAAAAAATGTATGGGAGGGAACTGGTAAGCTAGGTCTATCTGCCTCCCCTTTCCTCTATGTTTTAATCTTTGTGGGTGCTCAGTCAGGTGTTCTGGAGGCAGCTGCTGTTTTCCTTGCTTGTTGTAGGTAGGCACCCATCAACTAAAACAGAATCAGATAAAACAAAAGTCTTTCCCAGCAAAAACTTCATTACTTTGTTTACTGCAAATACCCCTATGCAAAATAATGCTGAAAGTTCATGTTTATTCAGCTTTGTCCACCATTCTGCTAAATACTTTCTACCAACCTAGTGGAAAATGAAGAAAGAATGCGTAGCTTGTGACTCTTTCACATGTTGCTGGATAAATGTGAGGAATGGTGACAGTTGTAGTTTAGTAACAGCTGGAGGAGCACACATTTTCCTTGTCAGAGGCGGCCCTAGATAATTTTCAATGGTAAGCAGACATTATTTTGGCGCCCCCCCCCCCAACCAATCATTGATATATATTTTCTGTTTGTCGTGGGAGTTCTGTGTGCCATATTTGGTTCATTTCCATCATTGGTGGAGTTCAGAATGCTCTTTGATTGTAGGTGAACTATACATCCCAGTAACTACACTTGCTGCACTTGCTCCCTTGTCTGGCCTGCTTTGGGTCCGGAGGCGTGCCTGAAGACCCCGGCGTGTGCACCAAAAGTCACCTCTTCTCCTGACTTTCTCCTCAGCCATTGGGACGGAGAGAGAGAGAGAGAGAGAGAGAAAGAGAGACAGAGGTGGAGATGCCCACCTTTCCTGAAAGTAGGCACAAAAACAAAGGAGGGAGCGGAGGTGGGAGATACCTCCAGCCGGAGGGGCTCTCTCTCTCTCACTCTCTTGGTCCCAATGGCTGAAGAGAAAGTCAGGAGAAGAGGCGACTTTTGGTGCGCACGCTGGTGTCTTCAGACACGCCTCCGGACCCGAAGCGGGCGAGGCGCGGCGCCTCCGCCTCTTGGCTCACCCACAGATTGGGGAGAGGAGAGGAGGTGGGTGGAGCACCGGAGGATCGGGAAAGGGAGCCGGTCATGGGGAAGGGATCAAACGCGGAGAACGATTGAGCGCCTGCTCTGCTCGTGCACCCGGTGGCCGGGTGGAGCAGGGAGAGGGGCTAGGCGAGGCTCAAGGGCCCGGCCCCTTTGGGAAGAGGATCGCCTGGCAGTGAGGCAAGAAAGCCGAGGCTCCCCCCGGACTCCTAGGGCTGTTGTGAGCTGAGGGGGCGCTCCTCAAGTGACAGGCGAGGGGCATTTACAGAGGCACCTCTGCGCCCCTGGCAAAAAAAGTGTTCTGCGACCGTTTAATTCGCATAATGGACGAGCCGCCCCTGTTCCTTGTATTCAGATCACAGTTCACCCCTTGTGCTAATAGTCTTAAAGAAGAAAGCATCCCTTCTGGACCTGATTCCTCAGATGACCTCTTTCTCCCATTTCAACCTTTTGAGGTTTAACCATTTAATAAACACTGGAATTTCAGAGTGGAAAAGAAGGAACAGGAACCTACAGCTTGAGATTTATTTACTCATCTTTACGCTTGTTTGGTTATTTTACAATGGCTAAACAAGTGCAATTTGTAAATATATTCCAGCTGTCTTTCTGGAACAGTAGCCAAAAGTATCTCTCATCTGAGTGTCTTTGGTGCAGAACTGTTTGGACTGAATTGTAACTATAGAGCCAAGCAGAGTAGATGTGTGCCGTGTCTATTAACAGAAGTGTGCGCTCACTTGACTCCAGAATTGTCACTTACTCTGCATTGCAGGACTGTCATTTGTTATGATGGACACAGAATGTGTTCTACTTTACAGCCACTGATAAGGGAATAAAATGTTTGTGGAATGACTGCAGTCTTAATGCACATTTGACTTGGAATAGCAATGGACAAGAAAAAAATGTCATTTAACAAAAATGAATGGCAGGGAAACTATGAATGAAAAAAATCAATTCATTTAGTTTTCTGAGTGTTCTTTGCTATTGAGACTCTTCACTTGAATACCCGAGTCTTCATTTGGAAAAGAAATGCATAAAGAAAACAGAAGTGTAAAGTAATGGAAGTACAAAAGCGCCCCATTGTGCTGCTGAACTGCTGACCTGGAGGTTGGCTGAACTGCTGACCTGAAGGCTAGCAGTTTGAATCCATGAGATAGGATGAGCTCCTACCCGTCAGCTCCAGCTCCTGCCAATCTATCAGTTTGAAAACATTCAAATGTGAGTAGATAAATAGGTACCACTTTGGTGGGAAAAGGCAAAGGGATGCTCCAAGTAATCTTGCCAGCTACATAACCAGGAGGTGACAATGCAGGCTCCTCCTAATTGATGAGCACCGCCTCCAGAAGCCAGAAATGAAAGGAGAAGCCTCTGCCTTTGTTTGTGTTGTGTATCTCACTGTATATGATTGTAAAGGCATTGAATCTTTGCCTATGTTTGTGAATGCTATAATCTGCTTTGATTCCCCTAGGGAGAAGGGAGGAATCTAAATAAAGTGTATTATTATTATTATTATTAATTTTTTTTGTCGTGTCAGGAGCGACTTGAGAAACTGCAAGTCAGATGGAATCTCTTCTCTTGTAATTTGAAGCCATTGTTCCGTGTCCTAGTCTCCATGGAAGCAGAAAACAAGCTTGCTCCCTCCTCCCTGTGGCTTCCTTCCACATATTTATACATGGCTATTATATCTCCTCTCAGCCTTCTCTTCTTTAGGCTAAACATGCCCAGCTCCTTAAGCCGCTCCCCATAGGGCTTGTTGTCCAGACCCTTGATCATTTTAGTCGCCCTCCTCTGGACACAGGAGGAGAAGAGGAGGAAGAGGAGGAGGAAGAGGAAGAAGGAGAGCGTGTTTCTATGTGGATGGGAGAAGTATCTGGCTCCGACTCTGTTGGCTTATTTATTTCTCGTGTCAGGGCAGCCAGTCAATTATATTACATTTCTAACAGAACAAAGCAAACAAACGGAGAAAATACAAAATGTGTGAGTTTGGTAATTGATTAAATGTCCTTTGACCAGTAGCTGGCCACTTGGATTGCTTCTGGTGTTGCTGCAAGAAGGTCCTCCATGGTGCATGTGGCTGGGCTCAGGTTGCATTGCAGCAGGTGGTCAGTGGTTTGCTCTTCTCCACACTCGCATGTCGAGGATTCCACTTTGTAACCCCATTTCTGAAGGTTGGCTCTGCATCTCGTGGTGCCAGAGCGCAGTCTGTTCAGCGCCTTCCAAGTCGCCCAGTCCTCTGTGTGCCCAGGGGGGAGTTTCTCATTTGGTATCAGCTATTGGTTGAGGTTCTGGGTTTGAGCCTGCCACTTTTGGACTCTCGCTTGCTGAGGTGTTCCAGCGAGTGTCTCTGTAGATCTTAGAAAACTATGTCTGGATTTAAGTCATTGACGTGCTGGCTGATACCCAAACAGGGGATGAGCTGGAGATGTCTCTGCCTTGGTCCTTTCACTATTGGCTGCCACTTCCCGGCGGATGTCAGGTGGTGCGATACCGGCAAGACAGTGTAATTTCTCCAGTGGTGTAGGGCGCAGACATCCCGTGATAATGCGGCATGTCTCATTAAGAGCCACATCCACTGTTTTAGTGTGGTGTGGGGGACATAAAAGAAGCCTCCTCG